>NW_015090794.1:11338377-11731890 GCF_001431845.1 Calidris pugnax
ACCGGGATTGGCGGCCGCGCGGCGGCGCCCGGGCTCCCCGCGGGGCCCCGCAACCGCGACCCCCCCCCCCACCCCGCATCGCCGCCCCGCATCACCCGCCGCCCCGCACCGAGGACAAGAAGGGGGAAGCGGGGGAGGGAAGGCTGGGAGCTCCGCCGAGGCGGAACCTCCCCGATTCGCCGGCGGCGCGGTCGCAACTTTTTGTCCTCAGCGGAGCGGTGGCCCCCGCGGGTTGCCCCGGAGAGCTGGGTGCTCCCCCGGAGAGCTGGGTGCTCCCCCGG
The DNA here is from genome assembly GCF_001431845.1 of Calidris pugnax. Lineage (NCBI taxonomy): Eukaryota > Metazoa > Chordata > Aves > Charadriiformes > Scolopacidae > Calidris > Calidris pugnax. Next base: position 11,338,659 of record NW_015090794.1, read on the forward strand.
AGAGCTGGGTGCTCCCCCGGCAGGAGCGGGCAGGGGGTGTCACTGCTGGGTGCGGGAGGCAAACAAATACACACACACACACGCACAAAGTGGCACTTGGGAAATTGCTGATTAAAACGATGCCCTTGGCGATACTCTGCCATCTCTGCCTGCTTCCTCCCCTTCCTCTTGCCCAAAGGAAACCCAGTCTTACACGAATTCTAATGCTCAGCTAATGAGAAGAGCATCGCGGCATCCCTAAACGCATGAATTACTGTTAAATCAGGCTGACAGCAGCTATTTATGAGAAAGACTGGAAAAAAAAAAAAAAAAAAAAAAAAGAATAAACATCAAGACCTGTCAGAACACTGCCTTGTCCTTTTCAATACATTAGGTATTAATTCTATAATGATCAAACGTTTTTGTGCTGCTCAACCTTCAGTTGCATAAATACCACTGAGATTTAATTCAACATGTAAACTTGTATCAATCACATCTGGGTAGTCTGAGGATAAGATAGATGTGCCGCCCCTTATGGTTTAAGAGCAGGGAGTTGTTTTAAGTGTCTAGCTAGAAAATGAAAACCAGTAATATTATATGTGATAATGAGGAAGCAAGCTTTAAATTGTAAGTGTGAGATTCCTTAAGAAAGCTTTACATGAATCATCTCCCTATAAATTCTTTCCTCTGTGCAGAAAATAAATTCAGCCATAACATTCTTAAGTTCAACTGCGGATGGCACATGTCTCACACAGAGCACACCTCTGTCTCCCATGTCTCTGCTCACTGCTTTGGGGCTTGGAGTGTTTCTTTTCCTGTTCTAAGGCCTAAGGCGTGATCCTGGATCCCCTAACTACTTAACTCAGCGGAACTGCTCATGAACGTACTTTTACCAAGTCCCACCAGCTTAGGGAACTGGGTCATTTCAAATGGTAAGTTTTGAAATTATTATTCCTCATCAAACGTGAAGCAGCGTTAGAAGTAACGGCTGGAAACCTTTAGCTCCACAATGTTTAGATCTGTCAGGTGACTGAGATGTATAAAGTTAGTCAGACATTCATTTTCAGGATCAAAATTTAAATTATCGAGTTATTACAACAGATTATCTCTAAAGATACGTCCTGCTCTGTGACCCAAGTAAGCTGATCCCTGTTCGCTTCATTTAAAGGCCCCTGGATGGATCTTTAAATCCACCCTGTGGCTCTCCTGTATTTCTTTTTTCAGCCTTCCAATTCTAAAATCAAACCAAAAAAGATATGGGAAGCTTATACATGCAACAAATGTAAGCTGGAGGTCAAAACATTATGCTAAAGTTCTTAAAACTACTACAAAATGATTTTACAATGGGTAATTTTGGTTGTTCTTTGCAGTAGAATAAATATCTAAACCCATATTTACTAATCTGTCTATGAGAAAGCAATACTAGTAAAAGCTTAGCGAGTATAAATTACACACAATGCTGGAAATATTTCTTCAAGCTCTTTCTTCAGTTCTGTATTTGTAAGAAAAAAACGTTGATAGGTTTGTCATATGACCAAATACCTCCTACTTCATCAGCACTTTCATTAAGATGGAACTGATAACCAGAAAGATAAACTTCCATGTAAAAAAAAATTCTACCCTTCAACAATATATGCTCATGCAATATGAGCCAAGGTTCCTTCCTGGTGATGTTTTGGATTTTTTTGCCATTAAGTTCTTCCAGGTAAATCCCAATTCAAGCAGAACTTACTCTTGGTTGATTCAGAGCACCATTACAGTCTGTTCCCCACACGCTCACGGACCCTCACACAGGAGCACACAGCCCTAGGTTTATGAAACAGAGCAAGAAAGAAAGGGCCACCTAGTGCCTTCCCAGATGAAGCAGCCTGTAATTCCTTTATCTTATCCATCTATATGATTTCCAGGGTGGCACCAAGAATCAAATTGCAAAGATTTTTAGGTATCTCAATTTTTTTCAAAATCTGACCTGTAGTCTTTCAATACCCGCTCACCCACCTGTGACAGATCACCGGCAGTATTTCTCTAGCCAGCTGGCAGCATTAAGAATGAACAATTTAAAACTATTTTAAAATAATAAACATGTGAAGCTCACACAAATACGTGAGCTACACTAAAATCCTTCATTAAAAAACACAGAAAGTCTCACAGACTGGGATGAATAGAAGGTTATCTTTACACAGCTGAGCAGTGAATACTCACTGGAGCATTAAGGACTGCTCACAGGATTAAAACTAATTCAACACAGGTGTTTGTTAGCTTCACCTGTCCTTGATTACAGAAACAGGTGGGTATTAAATGACTAGATCAGAGCTTCTCTTTTAGAGTATCAACACCTACATATTCTCCTTTTGTATAAATACCGTCCAAAAGTTTCTTTTGTGTTTTTTTTTTTTTTTCATACCTGTTTTCCCTTTGTTCCCCTCACACCAAAGAACTTTGAACTGTAAGTTGTATCTTTCTTAAAAGAACTCCATACTCAAAAGTCTGCCATTGTTATTATATGTAGGCTCCCAGCTGAGGTTAAAGTTTTGGTTTGTAGGTGGCTATAGAAGTGATAATTGTTGATTAGAAGATACAAGAAATTATGGGCAGAGAAATAAAAGCCAACAGAAGTAGCATGATATTCTCACAGAGGCCAGTGGCAGAGCAGGGAACAGCACTCAAATATTCTGTTTTCTGCTCCAGAGTTCCATGCATTAAAATATTTTCTTTCGTAAACAGGATATATCCATATGTACCTGCCTTCAGAAAGGTATCTTGCTATTTATTTGCCTTGTATTATAAAGTACATTTAAAGCATTTGATAAAAAATAATGTTGGTGATTCTACCCTAAAGTCATAATTGCATGAAGCCACTATTCGCAGTAACTTCTGTAGGAAATGTTTACAAAGAAAATACATGATTTTCACTATAATTTTCTGGTCGTGCAGTTAAACAAGTTGGCTTTGGAAAGAGACGTTTTCCGATTTAAAAGAAATTATCAACAGCAAGAGAACAAAATAACTGGCAGGTAGTGAAAGGCCCTGTTGAAACACACTGTTTTGAACAAATTCCCAGTCAAGGATGAATCCTTAATTCCCAGTCAGGGATAAATCCTTAATCTTTTAACAAATTTATTTTCTGAATGAAAGCCTATTTCAGGTTTCCTTAAAATCTGAATTGGTTTTCCCTTTCAAGTAAAATATTCTCAGAGTTCAATTCCAAATTCTTCCTTTTTTTTTTCTTTTTTTTCAGATAGTTTTAGAAATAAAATTGGTGTGCAATTATTCTAATCAAGAGGCACCTAAATCCTTATGAAAAACATTCGGTTTTGCACCTTCTGCAAGAAAGCAGCTGGTCAGCCACAGAAAAGCCATTCTTGTTTCCTTGGCTGATGAACTCAGGACTAGATGGAAGACCTTGCAGTAGAAGACTCACACTGCAGAAGTCAGAGCGTGTGGAGCAGACACATCCTGAAGATCAAAGCCTGGCAGTAAGGAGCACACCACAAAGGCAAAGCCTCACTGTGGCTGTGTAAAACTACCTCAACCTAATAAACAACTTCAGGCTTCTGGACTAAAAAGGAGTTATTTAAGGAAATTATTGAACAAGGAGAAGTTCCCACACCTTTACTGGAATACTTTTTTCTTCCTGCCTTTTCTTTCATGTACGGTCTTGATCTTCAGAGGCTGCAGTGATGAAGGTTCCTCCAGCTTCCATCTAGGCCATCTGTTTTGTCTGCTGCCAGCCTGTTTAGGTCTTCAAACTCGTTGTGGTCATGTGCTCCAAACTTTTCTTGGCCCTTCTCCCACGCATTTTTGCAAAATAGACAATTGGGATCCTTACTTTCAACTACCCAGACCACGTACCTTTCTCCTCATGACCCCTCTTCAATGGTATCCAGGCCAATAAAGTAACTGCAAATGCTACAGGACTGAATTCTGTATCTAGAAATATTTGGGAAGAGCACTGGGAGCAGAGTGTCTGTGATGATGATCTAATCACCACCAGGAGGCAGAATACAGTCTGTCTTTTCTGTATAACTTTTGAAGCCAGACTGTCTTTTCGCTCTGTATAACCTTTGAAACGCAGGGTTAAATAGCTTACAGCAGGTTCCTGCTGCTTTGGGGAAATGTTACCCACAGGAGAGTTAGTGGTTAACAATCGCCCAACACCCCCTAAAACATATTGTAGCCCGAGAACATCAACCCGTGCACAACGTATGGCACCAAATGGGCACGCATGTACAATGAAACATCCTCAGGTTCAGTGCCTGGTGCCTTGTCTCTAGAGCTAATTTGTTGTTCAATCCTGTAATTATACAGGGTAAAGAGATAACTGATTATTACTGCAGCAGAAGAAAAGTTTCATTGCTTCTTAAAAAAAAAAAAAGATAATAAAGAAAATAGATCTACGAAAAATAGAAAATAGATCTAAAGAAAACAGATCTATGGTATGAGATACAGGAAACAGCTATATGGTGGGAGATGAACTGGAGGTAAAAGATGGTGATTTCTTGGACAAAATAATTGTTCTGAAGAGCAGACTAAGAAAATGCTGCAGATGCTGTAACAAAAGAAAAAAAAATCAAGAGAAAAGTGGTAAAAAATTTATCTGAAGTCTTCAAAACATAAAGATTCCATGTATTTGTAAGAATGTTATAAATAGAACATACATATTTAATGCTTTCAAAATTCATAATGTATTTGCAGGAAAGAACATCTATAACACATCCACAACCGCTGCAAATGTATTCCTTCATTTTAAGGGCTGTTCATTTCATTACCAATGGTAAGTGAACACACGAGCTATTTGCAGTAAAACAGCCAAGCTTGAATTAAAGTAAATCCATTTGTGGTGGTTACCAATGTATTACAAATTCCAGTGCCATAAACACTTCATGAATCATCTTCAAAATAACTAGGCATTGGTATATACATTGGTCCATTGATAGTTAACCCTTCAGACATTATCAGGAAGTGTAGCCTTGCATGATTTGGAAAAAGATGGTATCTTGATTCTTCACATTCATGACAGAACAGAAATCCTGCCACAGGACACAAAGGCAAATCAGCTTTCCCACACAGAATATGAAAACAAGATTCACCATTCTGTACATGTACCATTCTGATGGTGGTGATTTTTTAGTTTAATTTCAGATTTCTTTAGCGCTTTTTAATTCTTGACAATTTATAGCGTCTTAATGCTTGTTTCCTGCATGATGTGTTGAATGGAGCTGAATAGGGACAATGATGCCAGCTTTGGAGTTTTGGTTAGAGTGAATTTCTCATTTGCTTGTGCTTGGTGGAGAAAGGATTATTTGCTGCACGTCCAATACTAGAGTCTGAATAGTTTAATGCTTTTATCTTGCTGTCAGAGGGCGGTTTTAAGCCAGCGTCGCTCCGTTGCTGTTGGTACCTTTTCGTTCATATAGTTCTATTTAGGAAAATAATTCTGGGATATTTGACCCAAACTTTTAAGTTACTGTTACATTTAGGTTTCAGATTTCCATCCCAAAGAATAAAATGCATTATATTGTCACATAGATTTAACTTCCATTTAATTAGAAATTTATAGTTATTTTAGTAGACTCTTTAAGTAGAATGATAATACTTCTATTTTTAATGCCCTAATAGCAGTATCTTCATGTGCTTATATCTAAATATCTATAAATTAGAGAGTTTTCAACTTATTTGTCTGTGCTAAAATGTTAATCTGTTCCAGTTCGCCAGGGAGTTGTTGTTCTGAAATACCCTTTTTCTCTCCCCTGGCTTTGAGTTATAGCACATGTAAAATTTCTGTTGAAGAAACATCTCAAAGAAACAACTGCATGTCCCGACTCATCAGCATCTACTGATTTTTCTCTCTCTGCTTTATCTCCAAGTTATTTTGAGAGCATCTTGGGACTGAAGACTGTTCAGATAGGGCTGATACCTTATTGCTTTATATATGGAAAAAAGGTCAAGCTGGTTTAACTGACCTTTCTTGTAGGAAAATTACAAGTTTGTATGTTGTCTTTTTGTTACCCTGTGTGGCTGGAATGGTTCACAGATTAAACAGTATCAGGTTCTGTGCTTCATTTCCATTTATATTTAGGCAGGGCTATGGAAATGTTGAAAAGGATTGTTAAAAGCAATGATGTAACCATTTCTTCCTTTAAGTTTGGGACATTTACAAGGGAGGAAGCATGCCCAGGTACTTAAAGAACCAGAGCAGGACTCTGGGAAATTTTAATCCAATTCAATCTCCATCTGATTCCTGAGGATGCCACTGCCACAAACCACAAGCTGCTTCCTCTTTTCTTCAGCTCTGAGATGGTTTTCTTCCCTGAAAAATGACAGCAACAATCCTGACTTTCTTTGTAAAAGAGCTACGAGAATGTTTAGCTGTAAACAAAAAGCCAGGCTACCGAGGACTCACGTGCTGGCCTGTATGGACTGCGCTGTTATTGGTCCAAGGAGTACACTCCTCTTTTTTAAGCAAAGGAAATACTGCAGATGCTACAGAAAGGCTTTAAAGTTCTTGTCATAAACAGAGTAAGAGGGAATACTCATATTCTTCATACTTAGGTAATAATTCATGGGGAAAGTATCAGAGCTGGAGAGTCTAGTTAAGCAATTTTAGAAGATATTCTGGATATATTTGGTACTGTGATATGTTGTCTTAAAGTCTTGCATTGCTATAGAAGGATTCAGGGTGATTGAAGGACTGACAGTTTTTAGGGTTTCTTCAAGTGTAACTTCTTTTGATTATGCCATAATTAATAAAATTTTTTGATACAGAATCATTTGTACAGGTTTGGAAATACTTATTCCATACTTGCAGATTATGCAGTTTACTCTTTCTAGAGCTGTCTGAATAAACTGGCATATAGCACAACTTCAGAATGTGCTAACATTTTCATCACAACCTCTAACTTTTCACCCTACATTTGGGGAGCTGATTGACAGCTGTACTTACATATATGAAAAACTTAAATTTCTTATCTGAAGTTTTGATCGAAATACCTGAGCTCAAATACAGAATTAAAAAAAAAAAAAATCTTTCATGAAAGCTACTTGACTCTCATTGCTCCAAAACACAAGTTTCTAGAAAGCCTTTGTAGTTCATGAGTTACTGGAGTTTAAAATTATCACCTGCCCTCCTACCTGCAGTATGGTTTTGGCATTACTTCAGAATTTAAGATAGCGAATCCTGGAGCGTGGACGAATGTAAGTGCCAACCACTTGCGTAACATCACACTTGATTCTATGTTTGACAGCAGAGAAAGGATTTAATACAGCGTTACCAACAACAGATCCAGAGAAGCTATTGTTTAGCCAAGAGAAAGAGAAATAAATCCCCTGGAAACAATGAAATATTTTCCAAAACATTTAGCTGTAGATCTGTATTGCTTTAGATAGAGGATCAAGCGAAAAAGTAGCCCATTATAAATAAGAAATAGTAGAAGAAAAAACCTGCAGTGTTATATTCACTCACTTTTAAGGGTAGAAAGTCTCAGAAAATCCAAGAGCTGCAAAAAGTCAGATCTGCCACAATCTCTCACTAAACATCTTTGGGAATTAAACTACAGTTAGAAATAGGTAATTTCTTTCTAGTCTTTTTATCACTAATGTATTCACAACTCTGCTCTCATATGCGGAATATATATTAGATTCATAAAAATGAATTGAAATTTACTATTTCCTGGATTATCTTATTCCAGTTAAATCCTTGATTCATAAGGCAATTGCTGAAGATAAATAGAAGTTCATGAATTGTTCATAAACTGTAAAAATTCAAAAGTTAGAGATGAAAAATGTAAGACACAAAACCCTTCATCTATAGGCCACAAATTCAAGTCCAGGTTTGAGATCAGCAGCGATCAAGGTCCATTTCCATCTTATCACCTGAAGGCTTTCTGGTACCATTTGTGAACTCAGTTTGTACCTTCAATTCTGTCTTTATAGGATAAGTGGCCACATAAATAATTCACTGAAACTCTGGAACTTGTCAGAAACAAGAAGTTGTGAAATGTAAAGTCTCCTTCATGCACCCAACTGTATAAACAGCACATATGAGCTAATTTTCTAACCTTTCACTAAGCTGTACATGAAACTAGACACATAGGAGTTCCTGCACATTTTTAATAAAACAAAGCTCCTCAAATATCAATTCTTGCTAATAATATACTCCTCTGAAAATACCACCTTTGAGGTTTTTCTGTTCTATATTGGAAAATGATTAGGAAAACCTTCTCACCAGGGACCTTTGGCTATGCAACTATTAAAAAAAAAAAGGCTTCTCCTTAACTGCATAATTTCTACCTTGTGTTGTTAGATGGGAGTCCTTCTGAGTCAGACTTACTTGAAAGAAAGCATGGGGACCGGGGGTAGGGGACATGCCACTATTTATTTTTGATTTTTCATGTTTCTGGTATTATGGCTTAGATTAATGGGATTTTTAATGGAATGTGATAATGTGTAGCACCTTAAACATTTTTTTTAATATGCATAAGAGAGAAGACTTGGAGATTGATCCCCACCTTTCTCTTGGCAGACAGTAAACAGCATTCTCAAAGTGATTCCCAGCGCAACACTCCAGTTGCTCCATCGGCAGCATCTGAGCTCTAACGACTTTCAGCCTGTGGTGTTGGGAAGGACAACCCCTCTCCAGCACTGTTTGAGTGAAGAGATGCTGAAGGCCACTAATGCTCAGATAGGCTGTACTAAAATTAAGTGTATGTAGATAGCCACTAAGTTTATTTCTATAACTACATGTATGGAACTAGTGTTTTAAATAAATAAAGATTTTATAAGATTTTATGCAAATTTAAGTACTTCAACAATGCTTAATCTATCAGAAGAATCCTCCTGAGAAAGTGACTGAAAGTAGGCTTTTTTTTTTTGCTTACAAGGTTGATTATATCATCACCTTGACACCTTAATCAAAACAGATGTAGGATTTGTACTTACGGAAGAACCGTGTTCTGTGCTCTCTATTTATCACCATTCACTGCAGATTTGTACTTACAGAAGAACCGTGTCCTGTGCTCTCTATTTATCACCATTCACTGCACTACATCCATATTTTCAGATATTAAAAATTATAACTGACTTACTCTTTTCCTGCTCTTAGAGCAAGTGAAAATTTAGCCTCCAGGTAGGCTACTGGTAGCCTACAGGCTGTCCAGATGCAGACAAGTTGGGAAGTAATCTGAGAATTGTCCCTGTGCCAAATGTTTTAATTAAAAAACCCCAACCAAACTGCACTCCTTAAGACACCTGTGCTTACAAAAAGGGTCAATCCCACAAACATACACTACCAGGCAATATTATACAGCCACGGCTATTTCAGCTACACCTACCTTAATAAAGACAGTACTTTTTTGTAAGAATTGCGTTGAAATAATCAACTAGAAGTGATGACAGTCATACTGCAGCAACACTTCAGTACTTTGATACATACCAAAGATCTTCTAACATATATTTGCAGCCAGCCAATGAATACAGAAAATATCACATCAATACACAGATCAAAATGATGCTTAATATGGCTTTACAAATCACCTTTGTGAATTGCCTTTATGCAAATAAAGGCCACATGCTAATTGCATAACTACTTTAAATATTGTAAGGGATTAAGTAATTATGTTTTTTATAGAATAGAGTCAATAAAAAAATAATACTCTCTCTTCCAGTCTACTACATAAACTTAATTATGAGTTAAAGTGTTAATGAACCTGTAGTAATTTTACACTGAGAACAATACAGACTGTAACGGGCTAACCAGGGCCCTGCGTAACGTTCATTTCCGTGAGAATTCAACCAGGTATCTCCTACTCCAGAAAACCCCTTCAGGTTTTATTCTTTATTTTTAAATTTATTTTATTTATTCCTTGAGGAAACAAGTTTTTGAAATCTGATGCAGCAGTAAGAGTTAGGCTTCCAAAGGGCTTGATCTTTTTCAAACTAAGAGTTAGGACCCTAAACCACTTGAAATTATATACATTTTATAGAAAAAGTTGTGTGATTAATCTTTACCAGACTGCAGGGTTTTTCAATAAGTGTGAGGGGTCACTACTAATTTTTGTTATTAACCTCATTTGATAGAAAGATAATTTGTTTCTCCATTAACGTTAATCTCTTTAAAATATTTCTAGTGGGTCTCCAATTAATCCATGCCCTTTATTTAACTGCAGGGAGACTAACTGCAGGGTAAGATAATGCTTTTTACAAGCATGTGTGGGAAAAAAAAAAAGGAACCTGTCTTTAAAAAGAAGTCTTTCTTGAAGGAGAAGCATTTCACAATTGTTATGTTTCCCAGGCCTGAGAAAGGGTGGACTAGGACATGTATGTAAGGATTCCCAGGTAAAAGATTCCAGAAGCCTATAAACTTGGGATTTATATTGTATTCTTACATCAAACACTGTTAAAATATTTCAGCACAATTAAAAAAAAACAAAACCAAACAAAACCCGAACTGGATGTTAGGATAATACTTTCCTTGTAACTGGTGAGAAATAGATATCTGTAACACCGTTTCTTTCGTTCTTTGCACAATACTGGGACTGTACTTTTGTAGTAGTAATGGGAAACCTCCATTTAGTGGGGTTTGGAAATATGGGAACATGATGGTGTAAACATTTAGTTTGGTTAATAAAACAGACATAACAGACCTGAACTCTGTGGCAATGAAAACAAAGACCTCTTGCAAGGACCATTAGTTTCTGCAGCATTTAGGGAGTTTGTGTCAGCTTCATTTTAAGCTTAGCAATAGAATCATTGATTTAATTATGTAGGAAACAATGAAAAAGTCATGGAAATTGATTTGGGATGTAGAAAGCACACACTTTTGGTGAGATTTTTCCCCTGAATCACTCATTAAAAGACCAGCCAATATCGCCATGTAACCAGCTATGTTTAAATTCCCATGTCAACACACAGAAAAACGGGAAGACTTCCCTTACCTATGAACTGTTATCCCTGCTTCCTACTCAGGTGAGAAACCAGTATGAGAAAATGTCCTTCCCATGTTATCAAGGCTCTTGTCCCAGCTGTGAAGACCAGCAGTACAAGGCCTGATGTCTCATGGCTCTACACCTTGCCAGGTGTTCCCCTCTGCCCCGCAGTGGTGCATAAAGCATATGAAATCCAAGGCAGCATATCCATGTTTTATAGAAGTTTTTAAGATGTTACATTGGCATAAATGGTTAAGGGAAAGAGTAAATGAGACCTCAAAACCTTTTTTAATGCCCTCTCCTCACAGATGCCATCCCTGCAGCCCCTCAGCTACCAGAACCTCACCACTTAAATTCCTACAGCAGTGAAACCTGTGAGGCAACAGTTTGTGGACTCATCACATGGGGGCTGGGATCCTTTTTGACATAACTTGTGCAAACCAGCTGAAACAAAGACGGAGAAGTCATTCTTTATAGAAAATTATAGCACTATGTGCAGAATCCACCGTGTTCGTCCCTCCCTATGGACAAACCATACACCTTTGCACTTATCTGCCATTTATCTCTGTCTCACAAGTACAACCGACACAAACTCATGACACACGGTCCCTCCTTCACCTTTCATTGACTAGAACCACAAACAGTTGGAACTGACCATTGCTCACTACATAAAGCTAATTGTGTTCTGAAGAATATTCTGTCCTGATTCTGTACTCAGTCAGGATATTAAATCAGTGTTTGAAAGATACATTTGACTGCATACCAACAAAGGAAAAGGAATTTCTTTACAATTTACAATTACATTATCTGTCAGAATTAAAAATATATGTAAGGTCTCCACCCCCCTTGCCCTTTTCTTGGCTTTTCATCTTTTAGTGCCTTAAATATAAAATTATTGCACTCATCCTCCATTTCTTCATGCTGTCTTTCATTTACCTACATGTTTCCTCGTTTCTCTGTTTCATAATAGTAGCTTTGTTTCCTTGTGTTCTGATCTATTTTACATTTCTTTTCACTGGACAACCTCTTACGACTTGAGTGCCAAGAGTGAAAGCTCCACCATTTTAGCACTCCTGAGTAGCAAAGGGGACAGGAAGTTTTGAAGAGCTCTCATGATTTATGTATTTTCATTGAGCATTCTTCACCTTCTGTAAAGTGTCAGGAAATAATGAGGTGATGAAAAGTTTGTGAAACAGGATGTGAAAGGCCATGCATCAAGACATCGTACTCTAGTAATCCACTCACAAATCCCCTTTGTATGCCATTTTTGATCAAAGTACTCCAAGGTTTTTAAAAAAAGGATCACAGTAGTAGAAGACTGGCCTTCACTACCGTAAATAAGTAATAAACTTTGATGAGAATAATGTGTTATCGTATTTTATGTTACCATTAGTAGATATTTTTCTTTTCTACAAGTTCAAATTATTTAAACCTCATAATGACCATTACTATAAGGAGAATCTTGTTTTCATAAACCTTTGCAAACAAGGCTCAGAAGTACCATAAAAGCACAGAAGGTGGGTTAGTAAGCCTACCGAACACACCTGGAGCTGAAGGAGCACATAATTTGCCTTACAAACCTTTGAGGCAGGAGATCAATTCAAGGAACACACAAAATTTGTTGTATAATGGCTACCAGGACTTTACCCAGAGAAGCTTGGTTCTTTCCAAGGCACCACCAGCTTGGCCATTGGGCTCAGCTCTGTCCTGCTGTGGGGCCACTGGAGCTAACTGGAACCAGCTGAGGATTTTTTTTAGCATTTCTATAGCAGTAGATTGAAAACCACCTTCATTGTGTCAAATTAATGAAAAATAAACCCCCCTCAGAGACTTAGACAGTAAAGCATAAGAGAATTTTTCTGTTCCTAATCAAAAGCGCAATTATGTGTAAAATTGAATTTGTGTATTTACTTCTTTGAAAGCTTTTATTTAGAAAGCAATGGACGACTCATTCAGAAACTGGCAACACCACAAACACAATACAAATAAGTATTAAAAACTACTATTAAACAGCTTCAAATTTTGATCTTTACCTGAAAATCAGATGAGAAATGCTCAATTATAGCAGAAATGTTCATTCCAAAGGTACTGTTATTCACCACCTTTTTTGCTCCATGAAATCTAACTGCCATCAGAGAAGGTTCTGCCTGTTGTACCTGCTAAGTAGACCTAATTGCTTACAGCCATAACTCTGCCCTCATAGCCAGTTTATATTTTTATAGTTTCATCATGCTGTCAGAGAATTCCTATCTTATTTAGACAGCTGTAGAAAAATCAAGCCAGAAGAGTTCTGAAAAAACATCAAACTGTAAACCATTCTAAAATAATAAAAAAAAAAGGTCACATTATCAAAATGCATATACATACATCTGCTCATTAATAGTTTACAACTCTGGTAAGATTTGAATACCACTATAAATTTTAAAGGAATTTAAAATTATTTTACTACAGTATGTTAATAATAGAAAGACTATTCTTTGAAAGTAATAGAGCAGAAAAATAAGGCTAGATCTTGTCTCAGGTCATATAAACCATCATTTAAAGACTATCAGTGTGTTTTGGTTGTTAGAGGCAGTGACACAAAACTAATTTATGGTGACCAGGCAGAAAGCATCCAGCCGGAGAAAACCTCCCCAGTAATCAATGACAAAAAAGTCACCTCAGTTAGGTTTTCCCTGCAAACTGAGACAGCTTCAGCACACACTGCTCCCTGCTCACTCCTCTCTGCCAAAAAGAGAAAGGTTTGGAAAACTTAATTAAGCCTGAAATTATGGAGCATCATGGAATATTTGCCTATGATACAAGTGCTTCTAATCCAAAGGTAGGCTCCTAATTTATCCAGTGGCTACAGGCACAGATTGTTTAGTGTCCTGGGTGAGAGTATCACATATACGTGCAACTGCTATATTTTTATTTACGGCAAAAATTATGTGAAGCTGTGGCAAGTGTTTGGAGAAAAAATAACCACAACAATGAGCAGTGTTTTACAGTTCTAAGTCTGATATCGTATGCTTCTGCATTATACGGAATTCCAGGGGATTCACTAGAATGTCTTCTGCCTTACCACAGAGTAACATATGATTTTAAACAAGCCTTAGGAATAAATAGACAGTACTGCTTCTATCTAAAGCTTTGTGCTGCTTTGAATAATCAGCCAGGTGAGAATCACGCAAAGTATATAAAATAAAAATTGCTTCCAATTTTGAAATCACTAGCTACATAAATACAACTTTTATTTCATATAACAACCCATAAGCCATTTACCCAAAATTCTCAAATTGGTGCAGGCCCAGCAGGCTGTACATACTGAGTACAGCCTGCATTTGAATTTAGAATTATCTTCTCTTTTTGAGAGAAGAAAAAAAATCAAACGATGCTTCAAATTACGGTTTCCCATTTACTGCATTCTCAGTTAGGTAATATTTACACTAAAACAAAAGCACCGCACAGTTTTAATAGCATACTATCCAAAAAAGTGTTACATAGAGAAGGACAAAGACATTGTGATCACACCCCATTTTGACAACACTATAGTAACTTTACCTTTAGTAACAAAACTAAAAAAAAAAAAAGCATGCATTTCAGAAAACTTACTGTGCTTTATGGATCCCACTCATAGTACATTTTTACTAAAAGAACGTAAGTAGGTCCTGTTTCATTTGAATTTGCTTGAAGTGACTTACTATGAATGTCACTAGAAAATATAATGGAAGAGAAGAGAGATGTAGCTACTGCCTTCTACATTATGCGCCTTCTACATTATGGGTCATCTACAAATGACCCGAAAGTACCTTTTTGTTTTAGTTAATATCTGTCCAGTTAGACACTTCCTGAGGTTTTAAGAAAGGATATATGCAGTAACTTTTTTATGTGATAGAGAAGTTGTCTCACTGTATTCCTCCCCTAACAGTTCCATAGTAGTTTTTCTACACTAATTTATGTTTGTAGCACCTGTGACATGGCATATACTCAACATCAGTAAATAACACTTTTTAATCTCTTTAGGAAGAAAAATCTTCAGTAAAATCTCCAAGTTATTTCATCATTTAAAATATGGTATGTGTCACAAATAGATCTTGCTGTAGAAAAAATAAGTATCACAGATTATAACATTTAGTCTGGAATGAAAATCAAATAATCAGCATAGTGGAATTCCATGAGAAAGTTCTGAACCACTATTTACATCATTAGCTGTCTTAAGTGATAATGAAGTAACAATCATTTTAGTACCTACACTTACTTCTTCAACTGACAGTATGCCTTTTATTGTCAAAAAAATTACCAGAAATCAATACAAAAGGAGAACTTGCCAGTACAAGCCACACAGAATTCCGTCCTTTAACATTTTCCAACAAGAATATAATGCCTTTGATAGCCTCTGAAATTTTGAATTTTCATTCAACCTTTCAAATTAAGCTAGTTCATACTACTATAATGTACTCTCAAAACAAAACGAAAACCAATTTTAAGAAGTTTCAGATAACCAACTACCTTCGAATATATGCAAAACTAACTGCAATTCTTAGATATCTGAATATTAAAGACAGTGATTTTCTAGTGTATACAGTATAGATGGCAAGCATGATTAAACAGAATTATTCAGATCAGATTTTTAAGTAATGAATAAATTTGAGAAAAACAGAAGTTCTTCATCAAAAATGAAAGAAGATCCATACTGGCAAACATCCTTCTGCTACTCAGCTCTCATTATCTTCTTCTGCTGCTTAGCTCAGGAAAACGAGCCTTGTACCACTCACAATAATACTTGTCCTGCAAGACTGACACAGAAATTTCACCCTCTATTTCAGTGAATCAAGACTGCTAGATTGCTTTCCATGGAAAGAATCCTTACTACGTTGAAGTATTCCTCTCAGCCTCCACCTTCATGCCATCATCCCATGATGGTGTTTCCAATGTGGGAAAGTGTAAGTGAAAGGAATAATAGAATAAGGCAACTCACAGGAAAATGAGGAGCAAAGGGGTATCCTCGCTCACCTCAGGAAACTGGAGAAAGTCCAGTTAAGGTGTTGTGGGTTTTGTAGATTCCATTTCTGTAAAGGCAACTGCACTTTGTTACCCATAGAAAAGTTCTCAAAGGGGTGGGAAGCCTCTAGGGGAAGGAGAAAAATAAAATTATGTTTTCTCTAAGAGCCTGCACTCTCTTTGACAGTTCCTAGAAATGAAATATAGCAAAATTCGTGTTATGTATAGATGGCTTGGTTTGCCTAGATAGCCAGCCCGGGGAAACTGGGCTGGTCAGAGAGAGAGTCTGATACTGAGAGACCAGGTGAGAGAAGGAGCCATCTGTTCGAGCAGATGATAAGGAATGGAACTTCTGAAAGGAAGACTTGCTTCTTTTCTAAGAAGCAATTGCTGCGTATTATCTAGTAGTTTCTATATACATGGATTAACCACATCTAAATAACATACATCCGTAGTAGTTCCCAAGTAGTTTTATCAGTAAGAGGCCACACGAATTATACCATGCAGATCACAGTATTGCTTTCTCTAATACTTGCCACTTAAACTTTCAACACTGACTTATGAGTCATACATTATAAGCTTGCCACTAATTCTCATTTAATATAGAACCAGTAACAAGTTTTGTTGGCATCATGCCACAAATGGAAAAAAAAATAAATGTGAAAAAAAGCCTGCAGTGGAAGAGTGAGGAAGTCACCCCTACAGTAAACCTATGGCTTCTCTCCCATTTCCACTGACAAAATTCTTACAAATGTATAGGCATGAAGTGCAGAGGAAAAATTCATGCTTATATTGAGGAGATTAATGGTCTATTATCTCATTTCCAAGATTACTTAGAATTGATTTTATGGCCCCATTCCTCTGACAGATTTCACATTCTTGTTAAAGAAAGGCCTTTGCTATGAAATCTATGCCTGAACTTTGCCAGATTTGGGCTGTGTTTTCGTACAGGTTTTTTGTTGGAATCATATTCCCATTTTAATAAAGTATTTGCAAAAGCAAGCAAATATTTACAAATATCAGTAAGATTTTATCCTAGAGCAGGGAAGTTAACTGATGACAAATTGTTTCACCATAGTCATATGAATTTTCTGATAATGTATTGTCACTATGTAGAGGAGACACTGAGGACCTACTGTAGTACTGAGGTACTACAACATGTTCAGTACGTTAACTTTTCAAGTTAACACCATGGTTTTGCAGCATTTTCTTTTTTACTTTTCTTTTGCAATATTATGCTCTGAGGAATGTAGCAGCAAGAAGTCTGGTGCTGCTGATGTATCACAGTAGTACATCATCAGAAATGCTGCTTTAACATTATGTTTTTAGGATAAAGTGCTTTAATGATACATTCCTCAAAGTCAGCACCAGCACAAATCCCATAAAAGACACAGTAACTAGACTGCACATTCTCTACTGACTTGCGGGTAACACTCCATATGGCAGCAGTAAAGCAGAGAACATAGCCTTAGAATCTTTAGATATAGTTATACAATATGATAAATAAATAAATAGAAAAAAATATCATCTATGTTACTTTAATTTGTCTTCACATAAATTAACTAAAGAATCTTCTCATTGTACACACATAATTTTAGGATTATTACTGGTTTCGGAAGATTACCTTCTCTGTGAACATAGTTTTAAAATTATACACGACTTTGCTGATTAAAACGGGAATAAATGTTTTGCTTACTATTTTCACCTAGAAATAGTACAGCATTACTAGCTGATACACAAGAGTGAGATGCAAATATATCAGTAGAAATACATTCCCAATCTGATGTTAAAGAGAATCAATGTAATATCCACCTGCTCCTATCAGATATTTGGTCATAACACATACCATCTTTTATAGCAATAAATTAGTTTTATTTATTTACTAGTAACAAAGCATACTAAAAATGCTTATAAGTTTGCTGACTTGTAAACTAGCAAGTATTTTGCATTTTGTGCAGGGAATTTCACACCTTATCACACTGGTTTCAAATACAAGCTATACCTTAGGGTTTTGAACCCAGATCTAATCTGTTAGATAAAAGAAGGCTGTTTAGATATTACTCTGTAGACTCAGCTGACATTAACACCCACACACTACCCAACTATGCTGCACACCGTAATTAAATACCCAAGGTGAAACTTGCTTTGCTTCTACAGAGGAAGATATATTTGATGACTCAGTATGTTCCAGCAACTGAAGCTTGCAAGTTCCAAATTCCCCAGCCACCTCACACTTTCAACTGAATTGCAGGCCTGGAGATAAGTCATTTTATAAACACATCTAATCGAATTCTGTTCAATATGCCAGGCAAATTGAAGGTAGGCAAGCATATTCAGAGCAGGCATTTGAAATGAATTTCACATATGGAATCAATCTAACAACCAAAAAAATAATGCATTTGGTGACTCATCTGAATGACAGAACATCAACAACTGAGGAAGGGAGAGAGACCGGAATAACGATGTCCTGAGAAGCGCGTGCCACATGAGTACAAATGGCTAAAGAAGGATTCCCACCCCTCTGCTCACAGAGGACCAGTAGGAAGGAACAAACAAGAAGAATAAAGCCTCAAGAGTGCAGAAGGATGCCTGGGAAGATAGAAAAAATAAAAACAGTATATAAAAGTCTTTAAGGAAAAGTTTAAAATATTTCATCATCTCCTGTACTTTTCCCAATCAACAATAAAAAGAGGACTTATAGACAGGTGAAAGCAAAAACACAAGAGAAAAGTATTCCCTATATTTCTAAGATAGGTATTCAATGGAATATAGTACATAGTCATAGGACTGTTCCTAAGCCTTGCTCTAACACAACTGGCTTCTCTTCCATGAGTGATTCCATGTGCTGTCCTCTTATCATTAAATGACAAAAATTAACTTTAAAATCAAGCCCACCTAGGAAGATTCCCCAACAAGAAAAGAAAAAATTTAATCCCTTCTAAAAAAAAACAACTTCAAATCAGCCAGACCAACCTGGTAATAGGAAAAATGCCACCTCCATAAATGCAAAAGATGGTCAACAAGAAAGACACAGATTCTCCAAGATCTAGCCTTACTATAATTCCAGGGATGTAGAACAGTCCTTAGGGTTGAAAAATACAAGAGGCCTTGCTAAATTTGTGAGTTTTAACATTCAGCCGTGAATCCTCCTCCTGTACTCAGAAAGGCTATGTCCTTTAAAAAGGTGAATATTAAATCACACATGTCAGTTTTCCAGTCTTTGTTTTGACAGAATTATGAGGCCATTAACAACAAAGAAAATAACCAAATATAAAAAAAAGCCTGCAAAGTTTTAGCTGAAAACAGTTGCTAAACAAAGCTGAGCTCAGATTGTACCTTAAGATTACATTGGTTTTTTTCTGATTGAAAAGAAGCAAAAGTAAAAATTACATAGCAAGGTCAGGAGTGAAAAAATAATGAAAACACACATGTACACATGTATCCAGGTAGTGGCACAAGAGCAAGACATCTTCAGTTCCCAGATGCGATGGGTTGACTTTGTCCGCCTGCCCACCCAGCTGCTCTCTTCCTCCCCATCCTCATCAGAAGTGGGAGGGAAAATAAGATGGAAAAGCCGATGGGTCATGATTAAGACAGAGAGACCATTCACAAATTACTATCGTAGGGAAAACAAACTTGACTTGGGGAAAATTAATTTATTGCCAATTAAAAATAGACTTGGATGGTGAGAAACAAACACAAAAGCTAAAGTACCTTCCCCCCACCAGCCCTTTTTTTTACCCCCAGGCTCAACTTCAGCCCTTCATTCCCAGCTCCTCCACCTCCCCTTCCCAAGTGGCACAGGGGGTGGGCAATGGAGGCAGTGGTCAGCCCATAACAGCTCCTCTCTGCCACTCCTTCCTCCTCACACTCTTCCCCTGTTCTGCCATGGTCTCCTCAGGGGCTGCCCGGGAATCCCTGCTCCGGGACCTGCAGCCTCCCCTGCCCCTCCTGCTCCCCCCGGGGCTGCAGGGCTGGGGCTCACTCTGGTTCCCTCAGTCCTCGCTCCAGGGCAGGGTTTGGCTCCTCCTGAAATGTGTTTTCCCAGAGGTGCCACCAGCCTCCCTGAGGGGCTCAGCTGTGCCCTGTGCCAGGGCAGTTGTGGTAATTTTGTTCACAGCAGCCCACAGGGTGCTGTGGTTTGGATCTGTGACCAAAACAGTGTTGAAAACAAAGGAACATTTCATTTCTCGCTGGGCAGCGCTAACACAGCCCCAAGGCCTCTTCTGTCTCTCAGGCTGCCCCACCACGGGCTGGGCTGGGGGCACACAAGACCTCAGGAGGGGACTGAGCTGGGACAGCTCACCCCGACTGACCAAAGGCATCTTCCAGACCATCTGATGCCATGCCCAGCAATAAAAGCAGTACAAGTTACTGCGTTTGTTGTCCCAAATCAGCTTTATGCATGAGGAAGCCTTGGCTTTTCTCAAAATAGCAAAACATTTGCCTGCTGATGGGAAGCAGTGAATGAATTCCTTACTTTAATTTGCTTGCCTGTGCCTTACTAAACTCTCTTTTATCTCAAGCCACAAGTTTTTCTCACTTTTGCCCACCACCTGATACCTCATCTCCTCCCACCTATATAATTTTAATTTTTTTTGTTCTCAGACTTCTGAAAGCTAAGAAACACCACCATTAGCTGAAACACAGGCTAACTTGCACATACACCTTACCTTCACCATCAATTCTCTCTTTTTTCTCTTTTTTTTGTAAAATCTTGTGAACACAGATTCTCTGTGAAACCAGTTCTTGTGGCCATTCTTCCTCCTACCTTGCCCTGGCATAGAACTAATATACTTCCTTCTATCTTTAGCCACCATGGAGCACAGCTTTTTTACATTAAGGGACTTAGGCAGGCCTGGCAGAATTCAAGCATTAACTGACCCTGTACAATAATAGTATTCTCCAGAGGGTCCTTACGTTTACTTTATTTGTCCTTTGTACTTATTCAAGCAAACACAAAGGAACCACAGGGCAACGGTGAATTAGGGCCTAAATTTTAATTCTTGTTCTAGATACTTGATTGGTTTTATTCCACTAGAGGCAAGCTCTCAAGACATAAACAGAATTAAAAATGCATGGACTGAACTTAAAACGTGATATAATAAATGAAATGCGATACTCTTACTTAATAGCTTTAGCTATTGAAAGTTCAAAGGCATACTGTATTTCAATTATAAAACGAAACATCATTTTGTTCAAAGGAAAAACATCCGCTGAGATGCAAAATCCCTTTTGGAGATTTTCTTTTACAATTTCACTATTTTTAACCCAAAACTCCAGGGGAGGTACTGTCAAATATCAAACCAATTTGGTTCACCAAACCAGGTTATCAAGATGACCTAATTTAATCTCTAGCTGATGAGGACATTTCCTTGAAAGACTATACAGTCTCCAATGGTTTACCTTGGTTTAGTCTATTAAGTAAAGAAAATTAGAAGAGCATATTTCTTTTTATTTCTAAAATATCTTAATTAAACTTGCTTTAAGAAAGCCTCTTTGAATATTTAGGAAACTTGTACAACTTAAATGACTTGCTACGGAATGGCTTGATCAGAGACTACTACACACATCGCAAAAAAACCTCCTTAACCTCTAACACTCTGCAGAGCCCCAAATCCAGCCATTACAGGTATGTGCACTCTGATGGATTTTATTATGATTATTCTGAAGTCCGTTCTTTTTTCATTGTGGGTATAATTTAATGTTTGTCTATTTTATAAGAAGCTATGCCGTAGAAGACATAATTACCGATAATCTGCCTATGCACTATAACATGCACAATCTCAGGTTACAGGTTATGTAAGCACAGACAATCACGACAGTAAACATTTTATGTAGCATTTTTTTACCCTTTCTTCAACATCACAGAGGTGCCACCAGCATCGCCAATGGGCTCAGCTTTGGGCAGCAGCAGGTCCGTTTTAAAGCTGCCTGAAACTGTCTCTGCTCACGTGGGGGCAGCTCCTGATCTCTTCTCCCAGAAGCCGTCCCTGCAGCCTCCTCCCACTACCAAAACCTTCCCACGTAAGCCAAATATGCACGGATAGCATATAATGGAGAAAAAATTACTGAGAAACTTAAAAGAACATCAATAAGGTTAATAAGAAATTTCTTTATCACATAAATCATCTACTACATGTTGCTGTAACTGAATCAGGAGTGCAAAAAGGCAGCTTCCACTGTTAGCTTGAAAAGCTTACTGTGAATATGACAGCACATAAGAAAAAGCAAACATGGCTTTCAGTCATACTTCAGACACCAAAAGACCTTTATCACATTTATTTAAAAAGAAAAAAAAAAAAAGCTAGTGCAAAAAAAAAGCAGCCTAGAGGTAAAGGACTGTATATTTATGATTAGTCAAAACAGGAAAATATGCTCTGAACTCTTTAAGCTTGACTCTCCGGGACCTACATGATAGAAAGCAAAAATCCCTGGAGATGGCCAGTGAAATATCCCATGGGTGTATAAGACACTTTGTACTGCTTCCAGTTCCTCCTATATCGACTGTCCTACCACTAACAAAAAGGGAAAGAGCTTCTTAAGAGAGAGGAATGGGGAAGGAAACATCACACATTCTGCTGTGAAGATCTGTCCACCAGTGTGGAGGAAGCTGGACGCCTGTCTTTGAGGAGGAGATGGAAGAGGGAGGCAGAAGTGGGGAGCGCTGCAGTTTGTTCACTGTGGCTGTTCCACTTCCCTCATTTCTCTTTCATTTTATAGGTGAAGGAAGAAAATGAAAACATAGGAAAGGGAAAGTATTTGCTTACTAGCTGGATCTAATAGCGTACAGTATAAATATATTTTCCATGACTGTAAGTTTTTTAAAACTCTGATACATGCTGTCACATATACTTAGATAACATTTTCTTGGATGGATAAATCTAAGTATTATTAACACGCGCACACCAAAGCAGTGACACTACAGTCAGAGTGTACAAGTTGGTTGAATGGCTGCCAGTGAACAATTAAAAGCATTTTAGTTGACCAGGGTTGCAATTTAAATTCATTTGAAGACATTCCCACTGCACGCTCTAAAACAAAGTCTGTTGCAGATGCTGCCTCAGATATAAACAGGACAAGCATTTGTGTTCTTGTCTGAATCATAAGAGGTTGTTTTACTCTGCTTATGCCATAAAAATCTATCTAACCAGGATTACTAGAGGTTGGTGGAATGTCAGACTCCAGACAGTCACTCTAGTGAGTTACTTGGATGGAAGGCACGTGAAAATTGTGGAAATGTGCATGGATAAAATCTTGAGTCATAGTAGTGGGGCAAACTCCTATTTCCAGCTAGAATATGAACAGGAGTGGAAGAATCCCTCTACCAGGAAAACAAAGGTTGGTTTCAAGAGATTATTTTCATAGCTTATCTTAAAAAAATAGAAAAAAGTGAAAGCTGAAACAGCGTTGGTAGTGGTGCCTTGAGCTACTAACTGTGGGTCTAAAATGGATATGCTGGTACTGATGCTAAACCAAGGAAACCAGATTCAATTGCTTTCTAGTGGGCTGATGGTACATAGTGGCCATATGGATGATGCAGTGATTCATGGGGAGAATTTCTTTAGGGAAAGATGTCTGATATTGCTATTTTATAGATCCCAAGGCAGTGAAGAAAGTTCATAAGCTTATGTTGCTGTATGGTGGCGATATCCAGAGCAATTCTAACTCCACAGCTTCTTCTGTCATTGACTACTAACTTCCTTAATTCTGATTGTCCATTCTTCCACTAATTTTTATTAGCAATTTCTTAGCTTTTAAGAAAAAGTAACCTTTAGTGATGAAATTTTGCTTCTTCACTTCTTTCCTGCAGAGTAGGATCACTATTCTTCATTCTCTACTTTAGACCAGTTTGGCAGGTCCTTTCACTCCTATCTATAGAGAAAAAATATTTTTTTCTTTTGGTGATTAAATAGGATCCTACTAAGTGTGTTCAAGACAGAGGTCAAAACGCCCTGTGCTGTCTCAGTTTGTTGTCAGGCTTTGCAGACAGAGACCCATCTGAACAGGAAGCCACTAACAACATCTTGCTTAACAACAGCCTGCTGTAACACTGAGCACCACAAAGCTCTGTCACCTCACTTAGCAAGAAAAATAAAATCTTCCATACCCTTTAAATGATAATATCACGTTTGCCTGATATATATATAAGACCTTTTACTATATCTAAATAATATTGATAGGTGCTTAAATAACTGTTAAATAAGCTAAGTAAAATAAAAGCACAATATAACAGAATTATTTAGAAATGCAGTCCTTGGAGAAAAAGTATTGTTAGTAGTGGAAATCAATGATGGCTGAAACCACCAAGGTCAGTTTTTATAGACAAACGACCCTGTCTTACTGTCAGGTTATTCTCAAAATATTCTAATTAGCTTATGATGCCCTCACCATGTCTTTTTTGAAACATACATTTTCTTAAAATAGCAAACACGCTGTAATATAAGCAAATTGCACCTCTATACATGACAGGTGACGAGCCTGAAGAAATACACTAAAGCAAATGATAGTTTTACAAAGGCATTCTGTTTTTCTGTGCTTTTAAGAAAGAAATTTTAAACTGGATGAACACAGTGCAAAGCAGGTAGCGCTTTAGCATTTTTTTGCTCCAACACGGTGATCCTTTGATAAGAGTGATTGATTGTGTCTGGGTAAGTTTGCTTAATATTTGCTGTGGACACTGTCTTGACTGAGGCTCAATCAATCACTCTGAGCAGGAAATCAGGGCTAATGCACTAAAACAATATCTGTTATGCACTCAGTTAATCCATCACAATTCTCTTGTGCAGTGTCGGGCAGCAGCCTTGTGACTGGATGCTGACTTTAAATGGATCTTTGAAGCTGTTTTTTATTTAAAAAAAGATTTCTTGTTCAACTGTTTGTTAAATGTACAGGAACTACATTCTCCACCCCAAGTTGAGCTATGTTAAGAAATTTGAAATAAATCAAATGCAGTGTACCTTTTAAAGAGTTTTCAAGTAAAAAACATGTATTAAAGTTTGTGAAGTTTGATTTTGCCAAATTTAACAGTAAAACTCCAGCAGAGTTCAAACAAGGCCAGATTATCTACTGCTTTAGTAGACTTAATACCTTAAAATTAAAGGTAATAAAAAAAGTTAAAAAAAAGTTTAAAAAAAGTAGACACTACCTTAGCTAGACTTTAATTCCCATCGTTCACTTTAATATTTTTTTAACAACTTCCTAAATTCCCTTTTTCTTTATTTTTAGTTAAAAGTGACTGTTAAACTTTAGTATATTTTACATGTGAAATAGTCCCATTTCTTTAGATTCCTCACAGGTCACAGATAAGCTTGTATGTACAGAAAGTATGTAAATATTACAAACAACTAGAAATGCATAGAGGATTTGGACATTAAGATTTAAGGTGGTTTTTCACATATCTTACTTGGTAGAATAAAATATTTTCTTACTGGAAATTAAGCCTTAGAATAGGAAAAAAAATACTAGATTTCTCCATAAGAAAATCAGGAAATATATCAAATTCCTAAATTCATTATTTCATCCCTCATATATGAGCGTTTAAACTTTAAAAAAAGCAAACAGCAGAAACTTTAAATCCTGAGGAAGGATTCCTGCAGGCAGGAAGCTATAAGAAAACAACCTGAATGACAGATAAGCTTCTGTAAAGTTCCTCTGAGTTGCTTTCAGTGAGCAAGCATATTATTTTATCATCTGCTTTTGGACAGAAACAATTAAATGGCTAGAATTAATGCTCTGGTTGTCTCTTTGTTACCAAGCATCTTTCTTTTAAATTATAATTTTCATGTATAATGATATCATTAGTTCCTCTTCTACCTCTTCCTGTCTAAAAAGGGAGCGCTTAAAAATTTGTATTAACTTTCCGATCACAGGTATATACATCAGAATCCCTATATGGTAGAGGGTGATGAAGTAACAGTAGCCTATGTAGAAGGAGAGCACAACTTCATGTTCTAGGAAACACAGACATGGCAAACAACCAGACTGGCTCAAAAGAATTTTACTTCTTGAGAACAGGCTGACGCCTCACTGAGCTCAGCTATTTAAAGGTTGGAGTTGTTTGGACTAACTCAAAATCACAGCAATCATGTGGGATCATCAAGAAAACATATACTTGTTGCACTATCCTGTTGCAATATCCTATGGAAATCACTAGATTTTGTCACACAGAAAGGATTGAGCCTAATGACTTAGTTTTCCCCTTCTCCAAGTCTTCAGAGTTCCTTGCACGTACTCTACTTCTTTTTAGACTTCAGGATGTGTATGATCATTAAAGACTTACTGTTCATACTCCTGTCTACTTTTAAATTCACGTGCCCTTTAATCATGACCATAATGTAATTAATATCTGTAGTTCTCATTCACTCATACACATTCCCCTAAGAATACCTGCAGCTAGTCATCAGTGAGAAACTCATAATTTTCTTACTCTTTCATTAGATTTCTCTTTGAAAACATGACCTTGCAGAGTTCTCACACTTAATGTTCGTCAGTCACCCTAAAGTATATTGCACAACACAATGTCCAGCCAAAATTAAACATTAATGTATTCTGTAGGGATAGCAGTTGTTTGACAATAGTTTTTATTTTGGTTTTCTATTGTCTTCTGGATAACACTTTGTCAACAGCCTATCGCCTTTAGTGATCCAAACTTCCCAGGAAACAATTTACAGTGTTGAATGGGTTTGTGTATTCTCTTCCATAACCTGATCAGCTAAACGATATCAATGCACTTTGGAGCTCATGAATGATCACAGATCTGGAGAAGCCAACTCTAATGGAGAGTTCAGAATCTTAATTATCTTGGCATCAAAATGGAAACAAGTTTTTAGTTATGTACAAAATATTAAAAAAATCAATTATTGACCACTGATTGCATAAAAAACTTAAATTTTGTACTGAATGACTGAACAGGCACAGGATAAGGATTAGAAATTAAATTTTTCTGTTACTGCATCCCTGATATTGTCTATTTTTCACTATTGCTCTATTATTCAAACTTGAGGTGCCATAGGCCATGCCTTCAATCTTGTTTCAGAGATTTCTTTATGCCAGTAATTGAATGGTAGGCTTTATGTCAACTCAGTTGTTTGTCGACACCGAGCACTGTCACTAGCTATGCCTATAACAATGATTTCTTTTGTGACATGTACGTCACTCTCTCCTCCAGGAATTTGTCCAAGGCCAACAACTCCCTTCAAATAGTTATTCTGAAAACCATCAGAATGAAAGTATTTTGAAATATTATTACCTTAGGACAAAACCGATGCATTGATTTATCTATGTGTAATTTCTTCCATATCCTTGGTTTCTTTACACATGAACGGCATTTCACCAATATCATGAATTTAAAGTTATGGCCATAAGGGAACTCAAAAGATAGTAACAGAAAAAGGAGTTAACCATTCTGTCATCATTATTGTTATTAACCATTATTGTATTTGTTGGTGTTTTAGTGTTTTTTTTTATTCTCTAATTGATATCAATACAGTGCCATCTGTATCTTCCTGCATGCAGAAATGAAGGCACCGAAAGTGTATTTACTCCATATCCTTCACCTTTCATCATAGTGTGGGTCAGAATATAACATTAGGACTAATGCTGGAAAGGACCATTGGTTAATAGATTCCATTTTCACCTCTGACCTAAGGAAAAAAAACTGCCTTAGGTTGTCTGCTTTTATTCTTAGCTTAAAATCTGGTCAGTGTTTTTCCCTATTACACGTAATGTGGGCAGACAGGCAGCCTCAGAACAAACTCATTCAAGGTGGTGATGTAGTTTGAGGCATATAGACAGTTGGAGTTTTCCATATTATGCTCAAAAAGCATTTAATGTCTTTCTGTCCTGTGCATTTAAAATAAATTCATGCAAAACAGTTTTAAATATACACATTTTCATTATACAATATAGTTACGTTATGTATAATAACACCTATATAGCTCTTAGATTTTTACTTTATAGTGCTGTAAGAATTACAAGACAAAAGATTACTGCTCACGTAATATCAAGCTAAGAATACCACACACCATTAAAATACTAGCACTCCTGTAATCAAGACAAATGTAGTCAAAACAAAAGCCAAAGGTTGTATAGAGTGTTGCTCAGCAAAATATGAAACTGATATTATCAGTAAAGATTGTTGAAACAAGTTATTTTTACCACTTGAAACAAAGGATCCAAGAGCTGCTTTAATTATAACACCTAGCTTGCCATATATGAATACATAATGCATGGGGTTACTCCTATCAGGATAACAGTTCCTTCGAGCCCCTCTCTCCCCACTCCCACATAGACATACATTATTCAGCATGTTAGAGACCATCTGGAACTTGCTCCTGAAATAGCCCAGGACTTGATGACCTTCCAGATACACTGCAAAAACCATTTGTTTGACAAGGGTTTGGGGGAAGGTTGTGGGTGTGTTGTTTCTGAAAGGATTAAGGAGGCTATTTTACAGTTTTGATTAATGCTTGATTTAATTTATTATTTGTATGTGACTGGTTTTGATACTGAGAGGTCATCCACTTTTACTGTTGAGCTTAATGAAGGCTTCCAGTGTTTACTGCTTAAATATAAATATGCACATAAACAGTTGCTGGCACCAGGCCTGATTAATGCCCATTAAAGTCAATGAGAAGACTCATTGCTGAAGGTGGTGGGCTTTTTGCAGTACAGAACCTTTCCTCCTCTGAGAGAGCAAATACACTCACATAGAGCCAACGGTTACAGCGCGTCTACAGTTCACTGTTGCAACAGCTAAATGAACACCAGACTTAAATCGTACTAAATGTTGGTTTGTACCCACACGATACGTGATACACGTAAAAAATACATATCCTGAAGAGTCATGGCTTGTGTAAGCATCTCAAGAACTAGATCATAAACACAGTTGCTTATAAGTAATGATAAAAAAAATGCAAAATATTCATTCTAGTCTTGCTTTCCTTTTCCTTAAAGCTTTCCGTGTTTTACAGGACAGAATTCAGAAATTGTGTATGTCCCTTATGGCAAGGACAAAGTTTTTGAATATGGCATGAAGGATGATGAATGATCAACGGTGTGATGAAAGAGCAGTGTGTGGAGAAGAGGGTATGGTCAGAGTGCTGGAATGAGGTTAATGATCTTGCTTCAGTTATTCATATGGAATAAATAATTTCAGCATCAGGTAGTTTTCATCTGCTTTCTGAGAGTAAAATAATTTGGTCCCTCATGTAGCCATAAACGACATCAATGGATATGCTACCCTATAAGCAAGTATGGTTCAAAGCAAGAAATACACTTTTTAATGTAAGTATAGTAGAAGTTTAGAAAGATATTCCATAATTGACTACAGGAGATCTACCTATGCAAGCCTGTAAAACAACTACCAGTTTCTTTGGACTAAAAGTCAAGTATTTGCACGGAAACATTTCCTGCACATCACCCCTTGCATCAAAAATATTTTCTGTACATTAGGGAAAATAAAAGATTCTACGTGGACCTGGAATGATGGAACACACCAAAAAACAAATGACTAAATGAAGATTCTATATTTTACTGAGATGGATGAAGAACCCATTTGATAATGCATGTCAGAAACAGCTGTTTTCTACTGCATTTCTGCAGCACACTGTGTATGTTCCTTTCTGTTCCTGAATTACTGTGTATATATTTAGAAGTCAAAGACACCTTTTTCCTTCACTACCACGTTTTTCCTCAGTCACAGTATTTTTTTCATTTTTGTGTCTGTTGGAAACTTTCATGACATATTTCTAAAATATACTCATTTGCTACAAGGAAGGAGCAGACTGAGTGACCACACGCATGAATACCAGGGTGAAATCCAACTTGTCATGTCCTCTTTCAGCCTTGTCATGGATAACAATGTCAAGTTTTCAATATTTGGAACACGAATCCTCCCCAAGTCAGTCACTATCAACATCAGTTTTTTGATCCTGATTCTCCAGTTTAAGTCTCTCAATAATGTTTTCATTTCAAGAAGGACTTTTATCTGGAGCGCTGTAACGCCATGCAATACCTTTTAATAGTATATGTCTCCAGCTGTTTAAGTTACTTATTTTCCCCAAAGGATACTTACAAAGAGCAGGTCATGGGGATTAAGTCATGTAGCTCCCACGGAGTACAGCAGGAATTTCACAGTCAAATCCCTACAAATTCTTTCGGGAAATACACTAATTTCTAATGAGTCATTAATCACTTTGCTGACTTCACATGTACTGAAATAGCCTCTAGCATCAACAGTTAGGTACAGTAGTGGTGATTTCTCAGGCAGAACTAGAAATCAGCTAATTTACTTAATTAAAACAAAGATCACAGAATCACAGAAAGGTCAGGGTTGGAAGGGGCCTTTGGAGATTGTTTAGTCCACCCGCCTGCCAAAGCAGGGTCACCCCGAGCAGGTTGGACAGGAACATGTCCAGGGGGGTTTGGAAGTCTCCAGAGGAGGAGACTCCACACCCTCTCTGAGATGAGAGACCAAGGAACTGGTAGGCTCCAAGTTTTTGAAAACTGGCTAGTGATACTCATGCTTTGCTGTTTGCATTCAAACAACCGGCAAGATACTTAACCTTAAAATAGTGCTGTGCGTCCACTGAAAATATCAAATTAAAATGTGTCGAGTCAAGCATTAAAAACCTATAGCATCTTAAGTCACTAGTTAATTTGGAAAACAATGTCCACATGATTTGTTCATATGATTAATTCAAAAAATGTCCATGGCTGGTAAAATGCATTTTAAACTGAACAATGCAACCTGTGAACCATTTCTGAGCCATATCCTTTCAAACTGCAGTCGTGTTTAGAGGTATTTTGGCGTACAACACCACAAAATGCTTATCTAAGCTATATGGCTATTAGTTAGAACTAATAATACACAATACAGTAGTTTGCTGTCTTTGGTTGAAGTCCGAAGTAGCAAGTAAAAGTCCTTCAGATATACTGATAGGGGCGAGGTTGCCGCTTTTACAAGAGGGCACTGGTGAAAGCATCAACATCTGCATCATTTGCGTGCTGAGATAAGCAATAGACAATTTGTAAATTGTTCAGGTTGTACAGTTTTTCAATTAAAACTATTACTATTATTATGGCAGGGTTTGGAGAGTTCTATTTAGAGTTAAGAAGACTTATCTGAGAGCAGATAGTTACGCTCACACATATCTAAAAGCACATGGAGAGGGAAGGTGAAGGGAATGGGAATATTATAATAATGCATTGATTAGTAAAATGTTTGGTGTGAGTTTTTTTAGCAAGAATATTCTTTCAAACAGAAATACATTATTTCTGCATCAGCCCAGGTTGACAGCATGAATTGAGAAATATATTCATTTAAGTCCGGGTGTTCAGTTCTCATTTGTAAAATGAGTAGTGAAAAATGAATCATAAATATTCTACACTTTGTGGAAACTTCGAGATCCAGTGAAGCCTGCTATGCTCTTTTTGCCTTGGATGGAGTTAATTTTGTTCACAGCAGCCCACAGGGTGCTGTGGTTTGGATCTGTGACCAAAACAGTGTTGAAAGCACAGGGAGGCTTCATTTCTCGCTGGGCAGCGCTAACACAGCCCCAAGGCCTCTTCTGTCTCTCAGGCTGCCCCACCACGGGCTGGGCTGGGGGCACACAAGACCTCAGGAGGGGACTGAGCTGGGACAGCTCACCCCGACTGACCAAAGGCATCTTCCAGACCATCTGATGCCATGCCCAGCAATAAAAGTGTTTGTCTTCCCCAGTAAGCTTTATGCACGATGATGCCCTAGCTCTTCTGGAAATGGAGAAATACCTGCCTGCCAATGGGAGGTGTTGAGTGAAATCCTTATTTACCTTGTCTTCTGTGTGCAGTTTTGCTTTACCTATTAAACCATCTTTAACTCAAACCACAAGTTTTTCTCACTTTTGCCCTTCCAATTCTCTCCTCCGTTGCACTGAGGGCAGGGGGGAACAAGCAAGCAGCTGGGAGAGGTTGGGGACAACCCCCAACACCTGCCAGTGACCATTTCAGACCGTGAATTTTACATATGCTTTATATATAAACACAAACTGCCTGGATTCAAAATGTGTATTTTATGAGGATCCAGCTTTGTTTCTTGCTTCCTAAGAGAAAAAATGGCCTGGATTTCAATGCTTACTACCATAGCAAATTCCAACACTTCCAAATTTTACCACAAGAGACATTTTAAAAATCTTGTACATTTATATATTCATTTTCAAAACCAATTCAACTTACTGTACATTAGAAAGCTAAAATATTTTTATAGAGCTATCACAGTGATTCAAAATGAATAATCCAAAGGAAAGAGGTATTTCTTAAACTTTTGAATATATATTAAAATAACGTTTTAATGATATTCAGCCTTTTATTCATATGAATGATATTTTACATAAAGCAATAATGTTTAACAACACTAGCAGCACTTTGTGACTCTCTAAGGGTTTCTTCTTGAAAATGAAGTGTTGGTCAAGAATATCAATGGGTTATCAACTATAGGGGAAAATAACAACCAAGAAACCCCTCTAAATGTATTTTCAGTTTCATAATGAAAAGGCTAGGTCTTGCCTGGACAGGCTGTTCAGTCTATTTGTCATGGGTTTGGGTCAGTTTCAAAATTGCAAGCAATACATAAAATGTTTCCCAAAACTTTATCTGAACCAAAAATATATTCCCTACACAGTTTGTTGCACTGAACTCTGACCAGAGAGTCAGTACAATTTAGAACACTATGGACTTAGCAACAAAATAATGAGTTGGTTTTTCTTCTTTTAGAGCTCAGTAAGAAACAATGAAAGGGCAGAATCTGAGGGTAACAGAGACTTTAGGCATCTCTGGCAGGAGTTGGAAGGGTTGCTATGTTACCTGGCCTGGTGTGAAGCTGGAAGCAGATGTTGGTCTGAATCCTCGGGGCTAAGAAATGATAAGAGGCTCCACAGTCCTTTTGGGGTTCAGCAGCTTGACAAGGTAAGCCAGGAGCGAGAAAGGAGCTGTTAAATTCCTCAAATCAATTCCCTGGAAATAGGGGAAACAGCTCTACACCAGCTACACCAACCTAGACTTTTTTGCTGTGAGAAGAAGTGAGTCACAGCATATAGAGAGACTAGGAGAAGGCGGCTTTCTTTATAAACCAGATGATTCTAAAGCATTTGGCATTATTACTGCTTCTCTGGGAAAAGTCCAGCTATACAAGGAGATTACAATATTTGAATATTAGCACAAGTGAGAGATTCTGAATTCACTGTGAACAAATATACGCTCCATCTAAATTAGTTTACGGAAGTTGGATAATCTTCTAACACTGGGGATGCCACGATGAATTCAGTGATTATAGAAAAGGCAAGAAGCAGAAGTATACTAAGAATGTGAGTACAACCAAAATTTGTGAAAACGGATTTGTGGCATTTGTTCCAACATGTCAAAGCAATTCATGATATGTGGGAAAAGATGCAAAAACGTAAAGGATTTACTGGCACATCACATGGATGGCACTGACTTTGACAGATGCCATTCCTTCGACGGTGGAGCTGGTTTGGGTGTAAACAGAATTCTAAGTACCAAGAGAGGTATTTTGAGAAGACAAGGGGACTCGAGCTCTTAATTTAGTTTGACACTTTTTAAGACCTTCATATACACAACTTTTCTCCAGGATGAACTATTTGGAGTTTATTCTAGCCTACAGAAGATATCTAATTTGATCTCTAATCGGGCAGGTGCAGATTTAACTCCAAAGTAGGAAAGTTCTGTTCTGCTTGAGCTAGTATCCTGATTAAAAAGAGTCCATAAATGCAAAGACAATCAGAGTGATATTTTAATAGCCTCCCCGTACCAATTACTCACAGCTGTTTATTATAAATGGATGTAGGCCATACTATCTTATTTTTCATTAAAGGTTGCAGGGTAGAAACTGTCAATTGTGTCTTTTTTTCCTAGGGAAACTGGTTTTAGTGATGAATGAGCAAGACTATTCAAGTGAGCAGCAGCTTCACATAGAGAATATATTTTACAGAAATGCAAATGTTTAAAAATCAAAATATTTCACCTGATTAGCTGCTATTATCATTCAATTTTCTTACATCTTATTCTTTAGAGAGAGTTATACAAGTAGACAGCATCACCTCATGACACCAGACTCCTCAAGGTAACTGCTTTCATGTACCGCAAAAATACAATAAAGCACAAAACTGTAGAGCAGAATTGGAGCAAGAAGCAGGCTAGTAGGACAGCTGAATTGAAATAATATAAGACTAAAATTTTTAGATGTCTTTTTTCTCTTAGAAAAAGAGGAAAAATTCTATTTTCCAGTTCACTTTCCACATGACTTTTCAATTTCCCAATCAGCATTATCATATGAATTTTTAGTCAAAGAGTGAATCAACTTCTTGAAAAGACTATTAACTGCAGCTATTCTCAAGCTATGGCTTCTGAATTAAAGGTCATGACAGTTATGAATGAGGTTACGGGCTTTTTTACACTACTACTTAGACTTATGTCTCCAACAGAAGTGGAAATTTAAACCAGAAATAGGATTGCAACATGACAAATGAATGAAACTCCAGACTACAGAAAGCAGGGCTAAAGGGAGGTCATTCGTAAGGCAATGCAATGAATTTGTGATGTTGATGTTTTGACAAGCAAATAGATCACCGAAGTCCAATGCCTGATGCTAGCACTGCCGTGCTTTTTGCAAGGCTTTATCTTAAGAAAACAAAAGCAAACCTTAGATTGGCTGACTGAACAAGTATTTTAAACCAATTTCATAGACCTTGCTTTCCTCCACAAGTTAAATTCTTTTTTCTGTTTTCTGATCTTCCTTGATTCTTCCCTTCCCTTTCTGCCCCTACAAACTGCACGCATGGACACGCTTGTCTTTTTCTCTACCCTTTAGTGTTTATGTAGAAAGCTTGGCTATCAGCGTTACTGGTTTCAAAGTAATGCAGAATTATGTAGGACTTTGTTTTCATATCAAGAAATCAATGATACACTGAAGCACTATTTAATTAGACCACTGTGGTCCTGAACTAACCCTGAGTTACAAAGATTAAATAATTGCTTATGGCATTCTTAATGTGTGGTTCACCATAGTGAAAATAGATTATTGGCTCAACTGCTAAGTTATGAGAACTGAAGAGGTCTCGCTGGGTGCAGAAATTCTTTTTAGCACAAGAAAACAATGCAGTTTTATGACCCAACTCTTTTGAACTGTTTTAATTAAGGACTACTATGATAAGAAAGAAGTTGAAAAGCTATTTAGTAGGCAGACAGGCTCCCATTTAAATGTTGACTTATGAAGTCAGCATTTTCAAGGATGTTACTGTACTTTGGTCTTTGGTCTTTTATTTTCAAAGCCTTTAGCTTCTCCCAGCACATTTCTATCTACAGATCTAGGAGCAAAACTGTTGTAAGTCTTCATGACTGAGGAACCTGTGAAAGCCAACATCACTTAGACATCTGTTCTACTTGTGTAACTTTTTGATTTCTTTCTCCTTCTCTGCCTAACTTTAGGCAGACACATACTAATAAACTGTCTTAAGATTTACATTCAGATCTTCAGTAGGTATAATCTGGCACAAGCCTCCTGGTCGTAGTGAAGCCACCTTGCCATACCACTTGAAAATATGGCCTGAAGAGCTCATTATATTTAAAAGGATAACAAATTTAAGCAAACATTCTTTCAAAAAGGTTACTGTTTCATTTATTTTAATAAAAAAAAGAAGTATGGGGAACATGCTAAGGGAAAACAGCATGTTTAAATGATAGTAGAGCAAGAACAGTAATAAAATTCCTAAAACACTGTAGAATTATGGAGCATGTGCACTGAAGTATATGCAGATGTAGGAATCATGAATATTTTTGAACGAAGTATATTCACGGTCTTATTTCTTAACATTTAAAAATGTGCATTTGTATTTGATAACGCTGAAGTTCATCTGCCAAAATTATGCCATCTGTGCAAAACAAAAAGGAATATTTGTCCCTCAAAGTATTCCATGACAGAAAATCAACAGAGCACTCGGGGTTTGTTATTTCTAAAAGGTATTCAGACCATATACTAGGAGTTTCAAAATCCCACTTGGTTTCTCACTAGATTCACAGGTATCTGAATTCCTGCAGAGAATAACACTTCTGCCAGTCCCTTGAGGGAAGCCCTAGCAAAAGCCGAGGTTGTCAGGACACATAAACTGTTCCATTGTTATTCTTGCTCTATCAATCATTTTCAGTTTAGAAAAAGGTGAGCTTCAGCACTGAGATACAGGCCATTCATCAAGGTTAAGAAAAAAAAAATAAAAGAAAAGAAAAAGAAATGAAAAGCTTAGTTCTTATGAGCAAATGTACAGGAAGCAGGAGCAGAAACAAAGATGAAGAGAAAGTACAAGGAATGGTACAGCTGAAAGCTGGACAGGGGGCAAGCTGCAGCAACCAGCACAATAGGGACACATGGAACAAGATTCATGCTGTGCATACGCTTTGGTTTGAAAATGTTAACACCAGCCTTTAAATTGTACATGAAGCAGAAGCTGTAAGGCATCTATACAGACACTGAGAAGAAACATGACATAAATCCAACCTCAGACCTGAAACCCCTGAAATGGTAGGTCATTAACTGCAATGCAGTGCTGCTGGAGCTCATGTATCATTTGGCATCTGACAATCTGCAGGCACTCAACAAGTTTTCCAAACCATAAAACCAAAGACCTGAAATCTCATCCTGCTGCAAACACCATCACAATATTTTCTCACAGTATGATTTCCTTTCCATGGCATTACGGTATGGAGAGAGACACACAGTTAGTGGATGATGTTAACAGGTTACATGCTGCTCTGAGATGCTAGAATAGTATAGTAAAGCATATTTTTTTCCTGAATAAAGATTAATAAACTGAATTCACACACCACTGTAAGGATCCTGCTATAAGAATTAAGTTTACTTTCTATGTGTCAAGAGCAGGGGACCAGTGACTTTCTCAGCAATAAGGACACTCCGTTTTCTGAGAGACATTAAAGACGTATCTCTACTGAGACTTGGCTCAATCATGGGCTACTTGAGAGGCAGACAGGAAGAAAACAGGACTTGATAAGAGCTGAGTATTCAAGACCTCTAAAACTAAATGTACAATTTAATTTTCTCTACTGAAGGTATATTAACTTGCCTGTTTTAATTTTATTTTAAAAGTTGGTATGAGCTCATTTTGATATTAAAGATTCTTTAGGGCACTTTCTATACTTCAGCTCTTATTTTAGTTTAACTTAATTAAAATCTTTTTGAGATTTTCTTCATGAGACAAACTTAGCCTTTCAGTAACAGAATATAGATAATTATTTCACTCCTTTCTATAACATTCGGAGATGGACTAAACCAAGTAAGGCTGCCCTAATTATTCTGTTAAAATAGTTTTTGCCTTATTATTTTTATACATGGGACAGGCTTGGTGCCCCTAGATAAGAACCTGGTGATACTGTAGGCCCTCCTTCAGCATAAAACTCTCACTGAAGCCAATGAATCAGGACACCAGGACTGATTGCAACAATTCACAAAAGAAAGCCCTCCCCAGAATGCAAGTGACACCCCCTGTATTCTACAGAAAAAGAATAATACAGTATCAGCAGTTACGAGCTCATCTAGAAGCCCATAAAAGTGCTAGGTTGAAAGTTGATCCACACCTCTTTAAAACAAACCTGTTCAATCACTTCCAAACATCCTATGCATAAGTTCGCTTGTAAAACTCTGTAAAGTGACTTCTAAATTTGATATAATTATTTTTCTGAAATAAAGAATAAATAATAAAAAAAATTTTATCTGCATAACTAGGTATTTTTATTAGCAGTGTACATGTAAAAAAAGAATAGAAAGGTAACTTGTAGTTACCCTTGGTAGGACAAAATATTTTATACATATTTTATTTTATTAAAGAACTTCAAATCTAAACTATTTTATTGTGTGAATTAATCTAGATTTTAGAACTTCAAATATATTACACTGGAGTGACTAACACTGCACACGTAAGTACTAGCATATATTCAGTCTAGATTGGGAAAATTCTGTTGCATACAAATAGCCTGAAACATTAAAATGTATGCTCCATCCTCAGTGATCCAAAGGGAATCAGATCGAAGATCTGACTATGTGTTTTCTAAATTAAAAATTCAAATCAGAACATGTAAAGTAGTTTAAAATAATAATTACATGAATTCCAATGAAGTAGTACACAGTAATTACAATGAGTGCTATTAGCAAATTCAAAATACAATTTCAGTTAAAGCTACTATCACGAAACACAGCAACAGACAGGTGCAC
The DNA here is from genome assembly GCF_001431845.1 of Calidris pugnax. Taxonomy (NCBI): domain Eukaryota; kingdom Metazoa; phylum Chordata; class Aves; order Charadriiformes; family Scolopacidae; genus Calidris; species Calidris pugnax. Next base: position 11,376,819 of record NW_015090794.1, read on the forward strand.
CCAAACATCAACAAGTGGAAGGGAAATTACAGGTGCTTGTATATCAGGGAAAAGTGAAATTAACTCACTTCTCTGGGGTTTGTGCTATCTCAGGCAACTAGAACGTTGCCGCTTATATGCTTTTGCAGCTTTTCTAGGCTAAAGTGTTCTTAAAGGATGAACACAGGGCAGAATTCAGGAATCAATTTATGACATGAAAACAATTTAGAGGCAGAGAAGTCTGAATGCACTTATCAGTAACAGCAAATTAGAGTTACCGCTCTATAAAGTTTAGGTTTTGTTCTCTAGTATCTGCACCAGCTGCTTCAGAGAACAATGTAAGTGATGCCCTGATTTTAATATATGAAATCTTGTTTATGAACTGAAATTTTACCTTTAATAAAAAGCAAAAGAAATAGAGCACACTTTAGATTTAGCTATCCGTGCTTGAAAACTTTGCAGTCTGCAGCCAAAAAGCATGATTACATATTATGAAAACTGTCTATGAAAAATTTAGTATCACTGGAGATATTTATCTTGAAATAGCTGCAATTTTGGGGGCTATCATTTTGTTTGTTCTGTACCACATGCTAAAAGCATGATATCTAAAACAGAAATACAGAAAAACAGATATAATCCCTGCGCACTGCTCACTTTCATGCAGCATTTTGAAGCATCTGTGCAATCCAAACTCTACAAGTTTCCAACTTATTGTGAATAAAGGATTACACATCATGTATCTGCCAGTAAACCCAGTTAAACCTCTGGCCAAATGTCCCTTCCCAGTATATCTCCTCAAAACTGCTAACACGGATGTACCCAAATCCTGCGTCCAGAAGCTTTACTATTTGACATTACCTTTTCCCTTAAAGCATTCCACTAAAGTCATCTGAATCTTCCTTTAATTTTGGTCTGGGTAGACTTACTCTACCTCTACATAGTAGATTTCATTCAGTGTCTCAAAATATATTGTCCTTACAAATTCAGTTGAAACCACATTGTCTTTGTGATGTAATCACAAAGACTGAATCATTTCTACATAACAAAATAAGTAAATTAAGGTTTCCTTGAAAGATTTCCAATCTGGTGACACACTGTTTTCTACAGGAAACACTGTATTCCATATTCTAAAGCCATATTTGCAATTCACCTTTTTAAATCCTAATACTTTTCAGAGATCTGATTCCAAAGTGTTCTTTTGCTAAGGGCCTTAGACTATTCCAGTGCTACCAATGTGGGGTCCAAATGACAAATCTGCTGGGAGAATTAGAGCCAGACTCAAATAGAAACAAAGCCTTAGAAGAGACTTTGCACATGCATCCATTCAGCTTCACATGTGTGCCCTCTCTCTTTTAGAGAATTTTTGTAACAATTTTTCCATTCTTTTTCCCTCCAAATTGCAATGATTTTTCTCCCTAAAAATCTGGTGAGAACTTAAAATGTCATTGTTCCTTTTCTAAGTTTCAAAGACTGCCTAATAAGGATAGAAGAGAAAAAACTGAGAAATTTCACCCCAGCTTCTTATAGCTTCTTATGTATTTAGTTTACAAATCTTTACTTTGTTTTCTGTCATTCTCTAGGCACATATCCAAATAAAGAAGTCCCAGAATGACTCTGGAATGTGCTGCACATTCCTTTGCTAGTTAGCAGAACACATAGCTACTATGTGATTTGAAAATCAGGCCACAACTACTGAAACCAAGAATTTTTAACAGCTTGGAGGAATGGAGGTTCCAGTACGGCATGACCGGCTTTAGGGATGTTTCAACTGGAAGATATTTTTCTGAATCCCAGTTCTCTTATTGTTTCCTCCTTACACATCCCTGTGAGAAAACCTCTTTGGTGAGTGAGAGTAAACGAAAGGCCTGCCCATACCTTATCAGTTTCTGCCAAGGGATAGAACAGAAATGCATTATACAGTTATTACACAGGTCATTGGTCAAAGGCAGCAAGTAGTCCTCAGAAATACGTAACAAAATTCCTTGACTACATGGTGCAAATCACAAACTATTAACAGTAGGCAATACGGTCACAGATTTTCAATAAAACTGAAAACATACTGCAGAAAAATGTTTCAACAGTGAAAAAACGAAAACAAAACAAAACCAAAAATACCTTACTTTCAATTTTAACAATTAACATCCATTTTAAAAGTCCAAGCCTCCACAGCAATGCAGCCCTGAAAAGCTCAAGGGCCTGTGGTTTAACTGAGTCATCTGTCTTTAAAGCAGAGGACATCTATTTTAGGTCACGAGACTTTCTAAAATTAACCAAAGTTCACAGCTTTTTAAAACATACTTACTGAAAAAATGATTTTCTACACCCTTGCCAGAAGTCCTCTAAATCTGGATTACGTATTAATAATTAATGTTCCACATTGGGAAGACTTTTCTCAGTTTTTGCCTCTTTCCAGTAAAATCATAGAAAACAGAAAACTCTAACACTACGCACAAGCTGAAAGGAACCAGCAGACTGCCGCAGTTCTCACACAATACTAAAGAATTGAATAAAATACACGATGTCATGGTCAAAAAAGATGCAGCAGGATCTATTTTTGTCTTAACCCTGTCCAAAGTTAAAGAAAAATAAGTGCTCTGTTAAGGACAGATATACATTTAGCCTTACAAAACAACCACCATTTCACTCATGTCTGTTATTTACAGAGAGCAGGGAGGGCTATCAAGAGATTATTTTTATATTAAAGATTCTTCATAACTCCACATAAGACTGGGTGGTCTGGGGCCAGAGCTGGCTCACTCCCTCTGTCCTTTCCAGTAGGATATAGAATCCATCTGCTTGCACTGAACAGCTAACACACAAGGACTGCTTTCTTTTTGGTTGGGTTTTTTTTTTGTTTCTCCTCCTTTCTTCCTTCTTTTTTCCTTCCTGGGTGTGTGCACACATGTAAGTGTGTGTATCTGTATGGGAGTATCTTTTAAGACTTCAGACTTCCTAATTACATTATGATGAAAACTAATTTCTCTTGATACACAGCCTCAGTTGTCCTTAAACTCTTTAAATTGCTTATCCATTACTGCTCCTCTCCTAGGTATGCATAATATTAAAGGCTCAACCAGAGCACAATTTCTCCTCGTATTTCTTACACTGCAATCTAAGGACAGAAGTTGGAGCAATCCTGATGCTGCTCCCTGTTGTGGCAGACTAAGCTGTAATGACTGTGGGAATGCATCACAGAACTATTAACGCTGCTTCTACAGAGTCCTAACTTAAGCCAGACCCGAGGCACTTTAGCACAGAAGAATAAGTCTATAGAGGCTTTCTTTTTCTTTCCATCATGATCACATACATACAATCTCCCTGATGCTCACTTCTATTAATAAAATTGCTATCATGGCAGAATCCTAGAATGGTTGGAAGGGACCTTTAAGATCACTGAGTTCCAACCCCCTGCCCTGGGCAGGGACACCTCTCACTAGACCTGGCTGCTCCAAGCCCCATCCAGCCTGGTCTTGAACCCCTCCAGGGATGGGGCATCTACAGCTTCTCTGGGCAATCTGGGCCAGGGTGACACCTGCCTCACAGCAAAGAATTTCTTCCTTGTATCTAACCTAAATCCCTCCTCTTCAATTTAAAACAGTTATCCCTTGTCCTATCACTACACCCCTGATCAAGAGTCCCTCCCCAGCTTTCCTGTAGGCCCTCTTTAGGTACAAGGAAGGGGCTCTAAGGTCTCCCTGAGCCTTCTCTTCTCCAGGCTGAAAAGCCCTAACTCTCAGCCCATCTTCATAGCAGAGAGGCTCCAGCCCCCTGAGCACTTTCATGGCCTCCTCTGGACCCACTCCAACTTACTGTTTCCTACCTAACACTGACTACTAAAGAAATCCTTCCTCCCTCATCATGACGGAACTGAAGATAGCTCATGTACTTTCAAGGACTGTCAAGCCCAGCTCAGGCTGTTCAGCAGGACAATGCTGCCAGGCTGATGACTCGGGCTCAGTTTTACCCTTACAGCACCCAGGAATTCCAGTCATTCAGGTGATTCATCCCCAACTACTCTGTCTTATTTATCAGCAATCCAACATGTGCAATGTCTTACTATTAAGTCACAAATTTGTTTTCATCAAGAAACATTAACATTTTTCACATACGGGGAAGGTTACTGTCCCCCAAAAGAATAGTATCAGCTGCTTTAATCTAACTTTACCACTAAGTTATATATTTTCACTACCCTCTTTAATTTTTCAGTGCAGTCATAACAACAGCATAAATTTCAAAGATTTTTCCCACAATAAGGCCCTGCAGGTAAATTCTATTTCTTGCCTGTAGTTTCCTGAGGGTTAAGCTGGGTTATTGCTTTTTCCGTATCTTCACTTCTTTACACCAATATGCTTTAGGATGATCCTGTCAACGTGTTTTTCATTTATTACAAAATTATGATTACTAGAGGATCTGGTTTGATTTTACACAAAAGCCCTTTACAGGTGCATATAAACTTTATAATTAAAGTTAATAAAGGTAAACCAATACAAAGTTATGTAAGCCTGGTGAATGGAAAAGGAGAATGCTAAAACAGGCAGAGAGAGGACAGAAAAATATCAAGTATTACTTCCAAATTTCAAGAAGTCCACAAATTCATCCATTCACTATGCAGTCACTGTCTTGTAATTGTAAATTAGAGAAATACTGGCTAAAGAAACTTAGGTTACAGATACTTATCAGTGCTAAAGAAATCAATCCCATATATCTTTTATAGCTTCCTAAAAAATCCTAGAAGTATTTATTTGTGTTGAGGTCTAATTTGTTTTGGTCTTTGGTTTTATGTTGTATAGCACATTGTAGCACAATCAGATTTATGGATTTTATCTATACAATTTATGTACACTGGGATAAGGAAAACAAACATGTAATTCAAAAATTTATTCAGTTAGGAGGTTCAAAAGCAAAGATGCAAACACACTAAAATTCTTCTATCAGTCTACACAATTTAAAGCAATTTAGAAGTTTCTATGAGAAATAATTTTCATGCAGCGAGTGGAAGTAGCATTTACCTGCAATATTATAAACCACAGTCACTTTACACCCTGTATTTCAACACTTATTAAAACACCACTAAGAGGAGTCCTGCTGCTAAAATATTACGTGGTTCTTTTAGGGCAATACCATTACCTAATGATTTTGAAAGAGCCTTATTTGTCAAAGCTAGAGGGAAACAGAGATTTATTACTTTGGGTTGCATAAGGTAGCACAGAGAAGTCAGGCCCAGCTCCTCTGTGCACACTAAGAAGTGTGGGAAAGGTTAACGAACACACTCAGATGAGATCATTGATTATGGCAGAAATACTGAATTACACAGCTGCAATCCTGATACGGAATTTTCATATGCTTACTGAAAAAACTAGAAACATAACTTTTGAGCCCTATTTCAAGTGGTATTTATGTCTTAGTCTACAGAAACTGAAGGCACTCAGGAGCACAGACACCATGCCCACGATGATTGGTCACAGGGCAGCATCATGATATTCTTGTACTCTAACCATTCTGGCCTCGTTTAAAAGTAAGCAATTTAATTTCACTTTCCAATATTTTTCCAAATGTGATGAGAGTTCTGCTTTTCCTACTGCCATAAACTTCATAAGAGCTAGCTGACAGTAGCTCCATGGCTACTATACCATTCCTGAAATTCATGTAGGATAATCCCCAGAGCTATTTCAGTTCAGTCAGCAGTAATGCTAAATAAAAAACATGCATAGGAAAGTAATATTTCCTACCTTTGTGCAGAAAAAAAACCTGTTGCTTCCGTAATTTGAATTTATACTACTTTATCACATACTGCTGACACTGCTGTGATAGCACAACAAAGAACTGGTTTTGTATTTCATTTTAGAAAAATAATTCTGAGATATTTAGTGCCTTATTTTAACTTCATTAGAGAGGAACAAAAAGACACATATAAGTCTCCAAAACCCTAAGGGGCTTTCATAGCATGGAGATCGCTGGAACATAGAAATGCTTGAAAGAACTCCTAAAATGGCCACATGTAACTCCAATTTCCCTTTAAGGAGAATAAACTCAAGATACTTTTTTCATTGATTTCATCCTATAGGAACAATGCAAACCAGGTGAAACAGAATCAAGAGTTTCAACTCTGATTAATAAAGGCATAAATCAAAGCTTAAATTAAATACTGATCTTAGTCTAAATGCCGTTAAATACCAGTGGTTGCTGAAGTGTAGTTATTGTAATTTGCTTTTGTTGTTTCCCATGGAATCTCCATATTACAACCAGAGCACGTGGAAATGTGGGATAACACAGGTGCAGTTCCATCTACCTGGCTCAACAGCGTAAGACAGGATTGTCTCTGCAAGTAGGCGCATGTGGCCATCTTTTCCTAGAGCACTGGGTCAACGCAGAGCCGGTGCTCACAGAATGATGTGCACATTTTAGGTACCATTTCCATACATATTGGAAGCTGTTAAGAATAGCAAAATATTTACCCTTACACAATGTGAGGCTAATAAACTACATACTATTCTTAAATTATGTTTTAGGTATTAAAACTTGATCTGCAAAGTAAATAATGATGAGATGCTTGTGCTCTGAATCCTTACTAATCCATGTCCTTTTTCTTCCCCACCACACTGGTTGTGGGACCATATTTTCTGACTGTATCCTCCTTTTTATATATAACTCCTTACATTCCTCCAATGTACTGTTATATACTTTAGACGAAAAATTGCATGATGAGATCAGCAATGTAGCTGCTTGAGCAGTCTTTGTGAAGGCTATACAGCTGTGTGGTAATTTGGCCACTCTCTCACGAATACAGATATGAATTCCACAGCCTATTTTTCCCTCAAAACTGATGAACCTCTGGTTTTTTTAGGCTCCAGAAAGTAGCACATGGCAGCTGAGTCAAACATTCTGAATTGCTGGAAACTTCCAATCCTTCTAAGTCATTCTTACATGAAAAATGTTAAATATCTGCCCTTTCAAAACACATTAAATCACATATCCACAGTACTTAGGAAGCAACAACAGCAGGTAGCTCAAACATCCTAGTTATCTGCAACATCACTACAGCAAGATCAAAGAAATATTCAAAATTGCAATTTTTAAAATATACCAAAGGTAGCTGAACCATAACAGTCAAGAAAAGTTCATTGCATGTATAGGTCTATTTACAATGTTTATGAGTTTCTAAGACTGAGTAAATAAGCCAACACTAAATAAAAGGAAGCAGTCAGAAAGCTGTCATTAAGAGCTACTACAAACTTGAACTTCATTTAGATGTACCCATTCCTCATACCTCAACGCAATTCAAAAGAGTCAAAACACTTTTATAACCTCACCTTCCATTATGAATAAATCGACACACAGCATTTAACCGAGAGAAAAGAAAAACAAGACTGAACATGAGCTAAGCATATAGAAAGGAAAGATACATAAAAGGTCTGTTTCTGTTTACACTTTCATATGTATAGCCACCAAAGCAGCAATGATCATTCCGTAATCAGAAACAAAAACCTACAATGAACTATAGCAACATCTAATAGCACAATAGTGTTTGGCCATAGCTGGGGAGATTTAATTGTATCCAAGATTTAAGTCCTGATTCTGCATCATTTATATGAAAGATTTGCTACTGCTGTTTTTTCTAAGTTAAACTATCAGCCTTCTCTCAATGAGCATCTAGTTAATATCCTTTTGCTGAAAATAAGTTTTGATTTGCTTTTTTTCCAATAGGTGTTTTTAAGTATTTTAAAGTACTATTGTTTTAAGTTGCACATCACAGTGATCTACTGATATTGTAGAAAGGGCACCTCTATGTAATTGCATCAAATTGGCTCATGACACATTTATTGATAAGATGGATGTAGATAATGTTTGTGCGTTCAATAATCTTCTTGGGCTATTACTGCATCTCTGGCATGGAATCATGGTTAGAAGAAGAACAGATTCAGTCCTTGATTGTGGATGAAAATAATGGGAAGAATGAAAAAATGAAGAAAGAATTTTACACTTCTCTATTGAACAGAAAATGTTTTACTTGTAAATAGTACCCTGACTTTTCTTCGTCCTTTTGAAGTCTAATCAGGTAAAATAATAATGATAATAATAAATAATCAGGAAAAAATAATCATAGACTGTAAGGTCTGTGAGTTCCAAGGTGATACAAAAATGTTTACTTATAATTCAGCAGTTTAAATTGAGTTTGGACCAACACAGACTTTTCCAGTCTTCACTCAGCGGATCATTTTGCACAAAGTTTATTTCCACACCAACTTGAGGAAAACCGTTCATCTCAGTCACAACTATTCATATTTTGATGACCACAGCATCTAACATTTAGCCACAGGGTCTTGGAAATACCATGTTGCCCTTTCGACGTGTCCCAGGTCTGAAGCTGTCATCAGGCATTCATGCAGTCTTAGTGAGAGTTATAGTGTGGTCACAATAACTAGAATATTCAAAGGGATTATCCATAATTTAATGGATTATCTTCAAAGTCATGGCTGGGTGAACTTTTTCACTGTTATTATTAGAAGGCAAACACTTGGGTTTGCTTTTTGTTGTCTATTTCACAAATATGATATAGTTTGGCAAATATTTAGTTGTCAATCAAAACAAGTTTTTATTTAGAAAACTGTCAAAAAGAAGAAAGAGTGATGAGGCAGTGGTGCCAACCATACTGCCTGGGGCACTGAAGAGTTGGGAAAGCAGGATTAAAATCCCTCTGCTACATAAACGCAAAGCATCTCCTATCCTAACCGTTAGTCTGTGGAATTAAATGTCCTCTACTTCCTCCCTAACCCAATAATTATTTTATTAGAAAGTAACAGGAGTGAAGATCAAAAGAATAAAAACCCACACCAATTCCAGAGTACCCTGTATTCTTACAGTGAAGATGATCCAATTTGTGTCCTATTTTGTACAAAATGGATCAGCTTCAACATTAGACTCTACAGACAGCACAGGACACTGCTTCCTACCCTACCCTCTGACTTAATTTTAGCCTCCTCTACTTTGATATCGTTTCCTGGAAATTGTAAAGAAAAGATATAGCTGCTGCACGGCTCAGGGAGTAGCTGGCCCAGATGCTTTGCTTGAAAGCCCACCTGGCTTCTCCTCAGCTTTGAGGGCAGTGAACCTGCTTCGCAGTTGCAAGCCTTTAGGTGGAAGAGGAGCCTTCCTCTCGGTGCTAGAATTCATCAGCTTCCATTCTCTGCATTCCCCAGAGATTGGGTTTACTCTTCCACCACAGACAGACTGTGGCCATGTGAACACAGTGGTTCCAGTTCTGAGGTCTCAGGGTCTGTGTTTCCCTTCTCTCTAGTCTCACCTTTGCAACCAGGGTTATATAGACTCCAGCGTTTATCAAAGACTACAAATAAGCCAAAGGAAGGCTGTGTAAATAAGCCAGGGCAAGAGACAGCATTTCTGCTTGCCTTGTGCAAGAATAAATTACAAATACATAGATATATACTATTCTGGATCAAAACACAGTAGCCTACTGAAAACCCAGTCATCAACATAAACTATGACAGAAAAAAAGTCCTCAGCTGAAGGCAGAAATCACACAGTAGACATGACAAAACGAGACGTCCTTCCTAATATGCATTTAAAAAATTAAGTTTCTGAAGGAGTACACAGGCAGCAGCCATTTACTTTATCTGTACATTTGGGAGCACATTGAGAAGCAGCTTTTCAATCTGAAGGATCAAATCTGACACAATTCATCAGACAATAACAGTGAAATCAAAAAGACAGTAACTGGAAAATGTAATCCTCCCCTGAAATTTTCTTCAGCTCACCATCTGCTTCCATTCTATTACATCCCACTGGGGACTCACTGTCTTGCAACATCTCCTCTGGGTAGAATTGCCACAGATGTAAGAGGCAGGACTGATCGCTTCGCTGCATGACTCAACCAGCAGGCTTTGGGTGACACAAAACTTACCCTGCACGTTACCCTCTGACAAAGGAGAAAACCAAACCACACAAAACCAAAGTAACAACAGGCACCGAACCAAATGCCCACACACTGCACCAATGCAAAGCATGGCCTTACGTGAACCAGCCAGGCTTTTCCTAAAGTGAAAAAGGCAGGATTGAGCCACCACAACAGAAAATTTAAAAAATTAACAAGCACTTAACTGCAGAAGTTATTTCTTCAGAATATCCTCAAATACAGGCATTCCTTCCAGCTGTCAGAACTACTTTGCTGGCACAACCAGGCATTGTGGGTGCCTAAGACTTGTATGTAGCTACTCTGACATGAATTTCCTTCTCTGAAGAGCGGCGCTCGGAGCCATCTGGAAAGAGTAACAGCCAAGCAGTACCTACTGAAACCTATTGTCTGTCTTCCACAACTAGAGTGAAATTTCCACGAATCGGTGGAAATTCTATGTTAAGAGACATACAATCCCAACAGCATAGAGAGAACAAAGGGATGCTGAGGCTCTATCAATTATCCACTGCCAGTTTAGAACAATTTTAGTAATTGAAATGCATTACCAAAGGTACAGATTAATTTTTACCCTTTACCTGTACTTACATTTGTGCAACGTATGCTACATATATCACAGATGAGATAGGTTAGAAAAAAAGGAATCTCTTTTTTTCTACTAATTTGCTCTTGATTCTCTAAAACTCAAAGTCTATGTTCTTTAAATGGTATGCATAAGCAGACATTTCTGCTGCCAAAGACAGTCTTTTCAACAATAAAGGAAGAAGGAAGGAGCTGTTTAACTTATTCCTCTGAGTTTCAACTACAGTTGAGTTCAGTGTGCCAGAAACACGAGTCCTAAATGCCTCACCCATTCACTTGAAATGCTTTAAGCTATGAACAGGTAATCTGAGGCACTGAAAGATTTTTATAAATAAGTACTCCTAGTATTTCATGTATTCAACATTTATTGAAATATCTATCGGGTAAGGTCTTCTACCTAAAAACTGCAGAAGTGCTTTGGTCCAGCGTAGGTGAACTTACGATCACTTAAAAATACATTAATAAATTTCAAGCCAAGTGAGGGGCAGCAATTTATGTTACCATTCAAATTTTAAGATATATCATGTGTTAAAATTAATTTGTTTTTTTACTGAAATGCCAGAACATCCAAATGCTGAAATGCTTGCACCTGATTTTTGTAAAAGGTCATGTTGATTTTTCATGATGAAAAGTTCATACCTTCCTACTTAGCAAAAATGGGCAATATTCAACATGAAAACAAAGTATGCTTGATAAATAACTTTTGATTTACTGAATTATTGTTGTCTCAGACTGGGTAAACTAAACCAGAAAACAAACAGTTCTCTCCAATAGCTGGCAAGGATGGTAACACACCAGAACAGGAAACTCCTGAAACCTTTATAAATCCATTGGAAAACCCCTCCGTCAGATTCATTTCGGTTTCTTGAAGTCTGGAAGCCCCCAGGGACTTTGGACCCATTAAAAGCCTGTGACAATGCATCAGTTTAGACAGACATGGAATGAATATAGGTTCTTTTTTTTAATTGCTATTTAATCTTTTTTAAGGTCTATCTTTAATTTCGTATTAAGTAATTAACATACTTCTACTGAGCCAATTTCTGATACAGCATTACCTTCCTTACATTGCAATACAAAGTTTAAAACAATAAAAAAAGCTCACCCAGCCTGTTCTAAATACAAGAATGTCTGGATTACCTGCTATTTTTCTCATCAAATTATTATTCTGTGTGATGCAAAGCATTATTCTATTTGACTAATTAGAAAATTATCTTTCTCATTTTGCATGTTTTCAGTATGTATTTTATTTTCTTCTAAAATTTTTGAAAACTGTGATGCTTTGGGAAACCAATATAAAAATCAGAATACCTCATGAGAACAGCTTTTCACATTCACACTCAGAAGCAGTTCTTTTAGGAGGACTGTTACCAGGATGACTTATTTTGGTGTGAGAACGTCCATTTTAACCTAAGAACAAACTCACTACTTGAAGTTTTAAAACATCCTGGCACGTTATTATTTTTTGTCTTTCAAAATCCACTGTGCTGTGGCTTCCACCCCCTCACCTTTCCACTGTTGCTGTGTTGAAACCAACAGGACATTTGGCTCCCAGCACTGCTCCTTCAAACAGGTTTTACAAAGACAATGGCTAAATTAAGCACTGTGCTTGCTGTTGTTTTCAAGGGCTAGCACAGAGCACTGTCCTGAAGATGTGTGCTGTCTCCAGGGCCAGGAATAGGGAAACATCTGGAATATGGAATATCTGCAATGCGAATTATGCCTTGGCACCAGTAGTTGAATTTTTGTATCAGTGGGAGCTAACCCAGAAAGGAGCACACCAGGGACCACGGGAATCTTTGTGACTTATGAATGAACATAAACAATAACATAAAATCCAGCATCTGAAGACAGAAAGATTACTGGATCTATTATGGTTGGGGGCTTGAAATTTAATTGCTTAAAACTTCGTTTTATAATCATTTAGTAGCAGATTTCTGGAACTGATTCATTAGCTTATGCAAATTTCTATTTTAATGAGCCCCACCTTTCCTGAGAAGGACTTCTAGGTCAGGCCGGTAACTGACAACTACTAAACACTTTTATTTTTTAAGTAACTTGTATATTCTATACTACATTTAAAAGACTACTGAAGATATTACCAGACACGTCCCCTGCTATGGTTGCCAATAACTGGCTTTTAATTAGCTGTTTATGTCAGTCACCTGAAAGGTCCCTGTAGATCTCAGAGCTCAAGAATTCTCATGATATTCAGTAAATGGCAGGTGACCTACTCTAGATCAGTGCATGTATCGATATCCACTGTCCCAGTATTTGATTTTAGAAAAGACCCTTTTCCAATTTCTTTCATGCTTGCAATAATAAAAAACAAAGCCTCTCATCCTCATTCCTTTTTTCCCCTTTTCTGCAATGTCCTTCCCAGTTAATAAAACCTAGATTGTGGATGTGTTATGACTACAGCCACATCTTATTGTCATCTCTTATCTTATATTTAGATCATAAGCTTTATGAGGCAAAGTCCATGTTTTTGGACTGATTTTACATAGCGGCTAGGGTGCAGGCTTAATTCAAAACTGTGGCTCCTAGGAATTGTCATTAATGATAAAAGTCACACTATTAATGAGTATGTGTTATCAATAATATTATTGTTATTCTCTGATAATTTTCATCATTACAAAATCAATGTCAGGCAATTATTTTAAAATATACAGTGGATGCATGATTTTCTAATAACCCTACAAATGTGTGTCTTGGTTAAACAAAGAAACAAATTCAGCTCCAACTAAGCATGAAATATTCTGTAATGTTTCATTATGAGGTTACATACCGAGGTTGTTCATTAGACAGACTAAATAAGTAGACAATAAATAAAAACTGAGACACAGAAATGTTCAAAGCATCAATATAAGCTCAGCAGAGCTTCTAGTTTTCCTCTGACAATCACTCTTTGCAACCCTTCTGGATTCTTCCACACGAGAAGAGAGCTGCTTCCCTGTGTCAGCAGAGCCGTGGCTGTGATGGGTCAGGAGAGACAGCTTCAGCTGTCGAAAGTAGCCCCCTGGCTTTTTGCCTCCCTGGGCTGTGATAGTGTCAGGGGCTTCACTGCCAAGCCCAGCTTTGGTTTGTCACTTTAATGAAAACACTTTATGTATTAGGAAGTAAAAGCTTATTGTTCTCTTTCATTATTGGTTTAAGGACAATTAATTGGAGACAAAAGACAGGAAACCTAATATAAAATAAATTTTCTCCTTAACTGTGTCTGCACTCTTTTCCATGTAAGCAAGCTGGGCTTGCCACCTATTTTTTAGAGTTAAATAATGATCATTAAAAAAGAAAATCAACAATATTTCTAGGATATACCTACACATTAGGCAGCATCAGTATGCTTCTTCCTTTACTTATCATTTTTGCTGTGAAAGAAAAATATGAGTACCATGTATAGAGAGCATTTAAGAATGTGTTTCCTCTGAATGCACTGATTTTGATGATATTCATCATCATTAACCACAAGGTTTGCTTCCATTTCTTTTTATTTTAGTGAAGAAAGCTTTCTCACCAGCAGTATTTGCACTTCTACAGATTTTGATCCTCCCACTGGTGGAAGCTGTATGTACTAGCTGGATTCAATGAGTGAATTTAAATTACAGAAATACGTACATAAATATTCATTTCTTTAGGCTGTTTTCACCTCCTCCCCCCTCCAAAAAAGACTTAGTCAGTGGATTAAGGCACAGTCGGAGCAAGAAGGATGGAAAGAAATCAGGTATCAACTTCTCATTCACTAAGCCAGTGCAGTGACCTTTTTGTCTTTTAGTGAGAAGGACTCAAGACATGTTAATGCTTCAATCAGCTGCTTCTTTCTAACATCCCAGGGACATAACGTCTAGATGTATAAATGATGTGTAGCCTACGCACCGCACTGGTGCTGATGGCACTTAGCTTTCTCTGCTTTTAAAAGAATTAGGAGCATAGAGAAGCATCCCTGTTAAAAATTAAGATATCTAAAAACTTGGGGTTTGGTGCTTTGCTTTTAAAAAAATGTAAGATAAATCAAGTATCTCTTTTCTAACTTACAGCTATTATTTCTAAATCTTTGCAAATATGAAAGATTACAGAGATTGCTCTACAAGAAATAGGCGTCTGCAGACTAGTTAAAACAAGTAGGATACAAAAATGACTTTATGTTTCTGCATATAAACAAATTGGTGCAACACTGCACATGATACTATCTCTGGAGGTCACTCTTACTAGCTAGGGATAGTTCTCTGAATTTAGAAGTCATTAGTCTAAGAGTATGACAATTTTCACACTGTTCTTTAGTGAGTAACTATGTAAAGTGGGGAGAGGACAGTAAAGTGGAAATGCAGGGCAGCATTAAGCATCACATTTTAAAAAGGACATACTCACTGTCCTGTTTTTGTAGGAAGAGCGATGGGCTTCTCTTGCCCTTTCTTTGCAGCATTAAATTCACTTGTTACAACTGTAGATTGTCATTTCAGATACACAGCTGCACCTGTAAATTACACTTACTTCACAAAATACCCAGTTCCATTGAATGAGTTGTATGAAACTGGATGAAAGTATAGTGACTACTACAGTATTCTTGGGTGCTTATCTTTCAAAAGTTCTGTTTGTTGACATAAACTGTATCCATGACCTCAGAAAATTTCCTGAATATTGACTTGAAAATTAAAATTCCTATTATAAAAAAAGAAATGTCTCAGCCAGTTCTCTTGGAAGTAACTGTGAAGTAACTTCTCCAAGGAGAGACAAATGGCAGTTGGTTCCCTTAGACACAATATTTCAGGGGAGATACACATTTCATTTAATGTCATCAGCAGCAATGGTTCACAAGGACATAGGAAAAGACAACTTGAGAATGTGGTGGAAAATTCTCATGGAATAAGGAACTTCATCGCCATTTTAAAACAAATGAGACAGGTGCTTAATGCATAACCTTGATCTATATTTCCTCTATAAGCACTTGAACAATTAGAGGACACGAAAATAATATTAATAGCCATTCACTGCCAATGTAGACTACAAAGTAAAATGCTTTTGAAAATAAAGACAGATCAGGTAAGCTCTTTCTACTGTTCCTCTACATTTTTGACAGGAGGATACCTATCATTACCAGCAACACTGGAAATGGCTTTTTTCCCCCCCACTAGCTGTATCAGATTACATTCTTCTATCACTTTTTCTTTTCACCCCACTTACTGATGACTGTTTTTTGGCAAACATCTGCAATAAAATGGCTTCTCTTTTAGGAAGGAAAATAAACAACACATGGTGGATTTAATACAACCAATCATTTCCCTCTTCAAATGACTTTCATTGCATTTTCTCCTGGTAGTAAGCAGCAGCTGCGTTTAATGAGCTGGAAGAACAGGTCAATAAAAAAAAATATATATGCGTGTTGCTTAAATATCTATTATATACATAGACATTAAGGCAGCTCATAGTGTTTACCCTACTGCAAGATCTTATCATAATGACAAACCACCACAGGTTCCATCAAACAAGATTAAAGATTATTTCCTCAAACAGTACTGCTATTAATTCCGGAGTACTTGAAACTTGTTTTCTAAACTCTAGTTTGTTCCAGTACAAATGATCAGAGATCATACCAAGGATCTGTTTGCCTGCCACTGCAGAGTTAATTCTTGAAATAGATGCCTGTTGCCTGTTCTGATACTGTTTTTCTGCTAGTTCACAAGGCAAAGTTATCTCTGAATCAGCTGCTAGTGTACTTGCAGTACTTTACTAATACAAATAGACATTAGAAAATTACAAAACAAGAGGGGTGAGAAACTGCTAAACCCAAATATTTTGAGAGTTATTTCTAGGGAATAGTAAAGAATTTACCTATTGCAGTAAACCCAAGGCATTTCCACATAGAAACACTTGGTACTAGAACCCGCCTCCAAAGATTTGTCTGACATTATCTGTAACTTCCAAAACACATGTATTTTTAATTGTATATTTATTCTCAGGTCCTTTCTTAGCTCCAGAATTTTTTTTAAATCAATGTACTAAAAAAAAAGTGCAAGAAACGCAGAAGACTACTGTCTCTCTGTTTAAAGGGCATTTAACCTCATTAGCCCAATCAAAATTCTCAAAATTGGTAGAGAAATTGTGAAATGCTCTCAACCAAGAATACAGAAGCAGAGCACAGCTTAAACTAACAGCTCAGAATTTCTAACTGCCCTCTTAGAAAGCATCCTGGCAATAAGGTGCTTAAATTACTACAGCAGGATAATGATCATGAAACTAGTTTGGAGGCATCTGGGATTGTGACTTGAAAGGAATCAAGCATCTTGGCTCTATTCTTTCATGTTCATGTACACATCTGAAAAAGCTGAGTCGATCCTTTCAAAAGTGAAGCTAATGAATAAAAGTGTAACAGCCAAGAATTTATTAAACATTAAGAAAAGGATCAGAGCAAATGATCCAAATGCTATCTCTGAAGAGTAAAAGGAATGTCTAATTAGCTGTTGCTTTGCACTATAACATAGAATCAACCAGCACACCTTTGGATTGGCTTTCAGATAAAAAGCATTCCTGAAATGTTCATACAAAAATAAAATTTGTCACATGCTGAATCAAATCACTGAGTCCTCAAAGCCTGGTGGTCTGTTACCTAACAAAGACCACCGTCCAAGACTTCAGAGTAAAAAAATAATCTGTACTACATTAAGAAAAACGTAATACCCCAGGTGAAAAACATGCATTTTTTTGAATCTCTGTATAACATAAATATTAACAAAAAGGCTCAGAAGGTGCAAGCAATAAGTATATTAGCAGTTAACTACTCCATTTCCCAATAGTATTATAGATATTAAAATAATGTTAATGATCTCATTATATATGGAGTCAATCCTACCAGAACTGGGGGTCCACCTAAAGTTCGGACGCTGGATGACAAGACGAAAAGATGAGGAAATGGCCTCCCTTACACATTCAGAGACCACATTTGGCTGGGAAGGCATACCGCATCCAGCTACACACAGCACAGTGCAATTTTATTCTAATAGCTTCCAGCTCTGCCTAAGACTTACAACAAGAAATTGAAAATTCTTATTAACTCATTTCTGGAAGAGAGTGAAATCTCCCAGAGACGGTTTTAAATTTAATTGTTTGTGAAGAACATCAGGACCAAACCACAGCAGTTTAAAGGGAAGTGAACAGCTTTCAATTTACCTTGCAGTCTATTATGATCCCAGGCTGCTGATGCAGAAACTTCTGTACTCTAGCATCTATGTGGAATCACCGTGACAAGATAGAGTTGTGCTTATTTATGCAACACATTCATAGCTACCAGTGGGAGAGCGGAGGGGTGCAGGAGGGAGGGTAAAGTCACTCCTGAACAGAACAGCTCATGAGCACTGAGCGTGTATCTCCAAACCTCCAAATGTTCTGTTTACACCCTTAATATTGATTAAGCATGAGATACTAAGAAGGTAGCAAACATAGTCCAAATAGCAAAAATATTTTAGTTTAATTCAAATTCTATTCTACAAACTACTAACCAGGTTATAGAAGACCCAAGCAACCCCTCTTGAATGCTTAACAGCTTCCATGAGGCTTCAACAGAAAGAGGGGAGATTTCCACCACTCGCAGAGAAACAGTAAGGAGCTGAGCAATTTGAAAAGCCGGTTTCCTACCTAGAAAGATGAACTGATTTACCTACCTCCTCGTTTTCTGTTATGGTAAACTACAGACAGCTCTATTCGGATATACTAGGTATTTTCTTGTTTGTATGTATAACTTGAGTCTTGGATAACATATAGTTCAGCATTGCTTTGAAGCTGTCATTATAAAAACTCTGCTATCTTGTTTTAAAGGATTGTCTTTTTTTAAATTCCAAGTCACAGTGAAAGTCAGTAAGATCTGGGTTTCTATACACAAAGGAAGTTTTCAGATTTTATTGTTGTCCTTATAATGAGTCTAATAAGTAAGTCACACACTGGTGGCATTTGCTGCATTGTTTTACTTGTCACAGATGTAACAACTATGTCTCTGTTTCAATTTGATTATATAGTACTTGGGAAGGCTTAATGCTGAAGAGTTATGATTTCTACTTATATCTCAGCAAAAGTTAGACCAGCGACTCTCTATTTTGTGTAACATCTAGTATCCATGCAGAATTTTCAAGTGGATTTTGAGCCACTTCTTTAGCAGTAATGCAATTTAATCACATTTATGACTGTGGTTTCTGTTTTAGCTCCAATCAAGGCACTTTCATGGTATGTGAAGTTCTTCTACCAAGTAACAGGACTCTGTGCACAGCCAAGGGCACCCCTTCTTCATTGGATATTTTATCTGTATAAACTCTATTCTATTTAAGACTCCATTTCAGAGTTTGGTGCATCTTGTTGTACCGGTATAGCATTCAATACTGTCTAATATTCAGAAGACAACGGAACTGCCAGACAATACATACTTCAATTATCTAAATTAGTATTTTTTGCCTATCAGTCAGTAATTTTTGGTAAACCGGAAAACTGAGATTTACCACATTAAAGGACTGAAAAGACTATATTTGATACAGAAATTAAACTACCAAAAATTAAGATAACAAACTAGTTTTCATGAAATAGTGGAGAGGATTATGACCCTAAAGGGCAGCTACAGCCCTGTTCATGCCTTACTAAGGTAAGGAATTTTCTCAATAACTTTCTGATTTGCGAGGTCAAGCACTTGCAGGTGAGTAAATATTCTTAACTTGAATCTCTTCCTCATTCACAAAGCTTTGAAAACCAAAGGTGTGCTAAAAGTGACAGTTTTTCAGTGGATATAGAAACATATCTGTGGTTATATAGTCGATACAGAAAAAATACCATGGTTTCTGCCTTCTTCAATCAGGTAATGTGTCCTGCTTCACCCTCTCATCCAATGTGGAAAAGGAAACAGAAGAATACAACCCAGTTTTGTAAAAAGAATAATAAAGTATGCTTTGTCCTTATATTTTAAAACAGGTGAAGTGAGCACTATATTTGATCAGTAAAGAGTTAAAATTTAAAATCTCAGTTATTACAGTATCCCAGAAAAGATCTAAGGTAATCTACATAACCACAAAATGCTACCAAATCAGAGTACAATTTCCTAATGTATTCAGTTAATTTAATGATAGTATTTTTACTTTCTTAGGAATATTGTGTTGTAGACCCGATTTATGAATGCACTTCAGTTCCACACATGTGTACTTTCAATGCTATGCAGCCAGAGGCATATACTTAAACAGGTATTTAACTACTTTACTCAGTGAGTCTTAACGCCCGGCTACCGCAGACAGAATAAAATGTGCCTGATTAAGAAAACTCCGGAGGGAACCTCAAAATTAGTCTCTTAATGACTCTTATAATTTTAAAAACGAGATTAAAAAGTTAAAGAAATTATAAAAAATGAACCACCTTACAATGTGTGGTTTTATTGGGTCTTTGATTAAATGAAATCCAAGAAGGGATGACCCATGAATAATTATCAGTTCATTTTAAAACTTCCACTCTTTCAATCTTGCTATTCAGTCTCACTGAACTTTTAAAGTGCTTAATTAAAAGAATGATTGGACCAAATCTTCAAAATCATTTTGTAGACCTTGAATGCTGAAATAGAGCAAGTTATCAGGCACCTTATTTCACTATCAAAAAAGCAGGAAAAAAAATTTTTTTTTTTTTTTTCTTTTTCTAAAAGCACTCCTCTCGGGAATCAGTGCTCACATCTATAAAAACAGCCAGCCATAGCCTTAAGCATTTTCATTGTGACATACCTGAAATACATAGGCATATAGGAACCTGTACACATCTGCATTTATTATCCTACTGTTTTATTTTATCTTCTCTTAGGTATATTTATTCTACTCTTTGACTAACTCTTAATTCCTCAGCCCTCTACTTGATCCCCTTGGAGTGTCTCATTTCCTCCCATAGTGGGTATTTTGTCCCTGTCTCTGCTCTCAGTAACCAAGGAAGATTCGCAGGACAATTCTTGTCCTTTTCCCACCACAACCATATCTCCCTACCAGAGACTCCTCTGCCCCATTTCAACCAAAAACTTCTGAATTCCTTCAGTGTCTTTCAGGATATATTTTTGTCTCCAGAAATTATCCCTGCACTGTGATGTATGTTACAATCTACATTTTATGAGATGAGATTGAAGCGTTACTTTGACACGACTTGATATAAACTACCAAAAAAGATCATGTCATGACTAATATGAAGACTTGGTCTATTTTCTGTTAAAAGGTTCTTCGACTAATGTTAAAAAATTGCTAGAGCTGACTGAATAATTTGCAATTAATAGCTTCTCTGATGAAGACAGCTCCATTTCATACTTGTGGCTTGTCAGTGAGCAAATTCTGATTTCCATGAATGCCCTTCTTACATAAAACCAGTCAATGACTTAGTTTAACAGATTTCTCTACTCTGATGGAGTGAACAAAAATGGTTTCATCACTGCTCAGTATTTGAACGTTGTGATCAGTAGCTGTGATTAGTCAGAAACTGTCTCAAGCTACACTTAGCGTCCACTGATGCCAAGAAAAATGTTTTCCTACATTAAGATCAATCCAGTGGGGCACAGCTACAATTATTCTTTTCCCTTCTCAGTGTCAGTTATCAGGCATGAGACTTAAAAGTTCATTTCTCATTAACATTTCTGACTAACTCAACCACATAAATATTCTTCTGGAACATAAAAGCTGAGCAAAATGTTGCTCTAATATCACATTAATAATTATCTCCAATTATTATTACTTTTATTTCCCATTTTAATGCACTGGAACTTAAAAGTTGACTTAAGAGCTCAGGTATTCAGTGGCTATACAGAATTAGAAATGCCAAGCTATACCAATATAGCTGAAGCTCTACACTGTGCTGCGCTAAAGTGAAATTGCTTGGGCATGTACTTAAGTTCATGAACTCTCCATTAAAATCAACTGCTTTTATAAAATACCTTAAAAAAAAACCCAAAAACCAAAACAAACCACATGTACAATCCTTTCACAGCTAGAGGATGGCCAGTTTTAATCAATTTACTTTCAGAGTCCAAGCTATATTGTTCATTAAAACATTTCAACTATTTTCTTTTGAGATAGCAGTACATGATGTTTTGCTTATTTTCCTTGTTTACCACTTCTCTTTGTGATTTACAGTCTTAAGAGTGGTAAAACAGAACATATTATCAGCAGAGAAGAATCTCTTTTGTTGTCTCTCTCTCCCCTCTCTGTGAGAATGTTCACTCTGTTGCCAGGTGAACTCTGGCAATCTGGTTCCAACGACCCTATCTCTATATATTTCCTGATGATAATTTTTTAAACAAAAAAGACAAAAATCAATCATAACACCTTTTTTTTATGTCAACAAAAAAAACATACTTAAATTAATGCACTGACTTAAAAGTCCAAGCAAGGATAAAGGAAGTGATTATGCTCTTGCATTTCAGATTTTGATATCCTGGCAGGTCCATTCTGACACTGTAAACATACTCTGCTTTGTAATGCTACCTTCACTGATGAAATATAAGGAATTTTTAAAACTTCTTACATAAGGGGATTCATTGACAAGGAGCTCAAAATACTGTCTTTGTAGACTTTATTTTATCACTAAGTTTAATTAATGTTTCCTTCAACCTCAATCTAGGTAATTCTATCCCTTGGGAGGAGGATGAGGGGAAATCGTTCAGCAAGAAAAAGAAAACTCTACAGCTCTTAAAAATAAACTTTTAATTAAGACCAAGAAAACCCAACCAATCACAAAATCTAACTCAAGACAGAGATAAAATGGAGTCACTTACATTTTCTAGTATAACTTCAAACTATCTGCAATCAATGCACCGGTTTTCTGAAGGCTAAATTCCTGCAAACTATGCAAAACATGTTAGGCACTAAACCTAACAGTGAAATTTAGCTGACACTTTAAACTGCTATTCTAACGAGAACTAGAGTCCAAAACCTATGTCAATCTACACAGAGATGAAAATTCTTGAAGATTTAGATTATCAGGAAGCTTTCCATTAGAACTACAGCAGGCTCAGAAAAATGTAAACCAAAGGCTAGATGAGGGCACACTAGATGTCCATAGAGCTCCTTATTACATGGCCAGCATAAAATGCCAAGGAGAGAGTCCAAGAACAGAGCTAACATTTAGTGATAACTCCTTGTTATTTGTCGCCTGAGGACTTCTTCACATTTCAGTGTCTTGACATTTAACTGACCTTGACAGATTTCTCCTGCATAAATTTGTCCACTCGCATTTTGACCTTATGTAAACTTTATCAACCATGAAATCGTACAGTGAGAAATTCCATGGCTCAATTACAGGTTCCGTTAACAACCAGCTCCTTTTGTTTTGAATCTGTTGCATGCTAGTTTCATTTGGTGTGTCCTAATTCTGGCAGTGGAAGAGACAATGAACCACCATTTCCTATTAATCCTCTCAATTTCACTCAGGTTTTATAGACCTTTCTCACAAGCACCTCAGTCACCTTTTTTTCTGGGCTGGAGAGTCGCTTTTATTTTTTGTCATTCCTCATGTAGAAGCTCACTGATAACATTGCTCACCCATGCCTAATCTTCATGTAAATTCCACGTATACGTCCTAAGTTTAACTAAAGTCATTTGAAGGAGAAAAGTAAAGCATGAGGTTGAAGAGCACTCGAGAGAACAGAGTGTGATTAAGGGTAGCCAGCACAGATTTAGGCAGGGGAGGTTACGCTCAACTAATCTCCTAGAATTCTTTGAAGATATTACTGCTGTGACAGGTAAGAGAAATATTGTGGTTGTAGTGTGTTTAGTTTTTCAAAAAGCATTTGAAAAAAATCCACATTATAGGTTAATGGCGAGGAGTCACAGACAAGAAGGTAAAAAAAGGGCACTGGATACAGAACTAGTAGGAGAGCAGGAGAAAGGAGGCAGTAACACCAGCTTCCTTTCCCATTGAAGACTGCTCATGTTCCTCTCCAAATGTCTTACTGTAACCATCACTGAAATGCAGCCATTTGTGGAACACAACACAACCAACATTACACATTTGCAGAAACAGCATATAACAGTTTTTTAATGGGAACTGCTGATTAATTTTATCTGATTGAAATTATAGGAAGAACTACGGCAAGGTAAGTAAACTGCAATTACCCTGGCGAAGCAAGGAAAATGTGCTTACCTGAAAGTAACTTAGCAAGGACATTAACAATACATTTCCATCTCTTAGGTAAATCATCACATATGTGTCAAAAACCTATTTCAAGCAGACAGGCCATCCATTACCGGTACCCAGGTCTGTGAGTTCATGCCATGGCAGTACTTTACACAGTGATCTAATAAGCATTTCATCCAAAAGGTCTCAAAGCAGTCAGGAAATATACTAAAAATACACCAGCCTTTTGTATTTCTCACATATTCTAGCATCCTAATATAAAACTATCAAGGTAACAATACTTTTTCTTCCTTTCTGCACAAATGAGGAAAAGCTAGCAGTATCGCTTCGTTTATGTTACAGTTCGGGATTATTTTTTTTTATGGCAAGACTGTGTCACATTACACAAACATATGGGTATTTAATGTACCATCCTCAAACCACTTGGATACTGACATGTACCAATGTAGAGACAATTACAATTTATAAGAGAAGGAGCAAAGAAATATTCCTCTATTGAGTAATATAAATGCAACACTATTAAGTAGTGATAAGTATCATACAAGCAGAGCTCTGTAAATTATGCAGGAATAAGTATTTAAAGATCCATTTAAGTTTCCAAATGAATTACTTTTGGCCATGTTATACTGTGCTGGATGCTCACTTTCATAAAAAAATTAAAGCTGTTGTGTTTTACTATAGAAACATACTTCGTGAAGAGGAAGTTTTTAAGTTTCATTAGACAGAGATTTTATTGAAAACAAGTTTTAAATCTACACCAAATACAGTCATGCAGGTGCTTGTGTACCCAACTAATTAAGGTCTGGGAAGACCATACAGTTTTCTAAGTCAATCATTGCAAGAATCAATCTAAGATTTCTAAGTTTTACAATAAAGTTTAGGAAAAAACATTTCTCAGAAACACTTGAATAATTAATACACAGTTGAGAGAATCTCAAACCATTCTACGAGCTGAAAATTTTTTTTCCATTAATTATTCATTTAGCTCTGCATACCACTCTTTTTCTTAACCCAAGAGGATTTACTCTTTTTAGGTGATTATCTTCTACAGTGGCTCTACTACACTGTAGCTCAAGTGATACTGTGTTTATAACTTTAGATTGGCTTCCAGGAGTAGCTGTACTACAGCCAGTAAGTACTTAAAAACACCCAAAAAGCAGAGCAAAGAAGGGCAGATGTTTGGACTACACTATTCCACTACAACCAAGCTGGCTGCCATCAGCTGAGACCAGAAGACGAATTGCCCCTACATCCTCTTACTAAAAGGTATTTTGACTGAGACACTGGCTCCAAGGCATTGAAGATACAGCATGAGTTCATTTTATAAGTATTTTGCCCTTCAAGGCACTTTTGTATATGGATGAAACACACATTGCAAACCTGCTAGGAAGTTTAAATTCTTAAATCCCTTCTTTTTTCCTTTTTTTTTTTTCCTTTTTAGTTTTTTTTTTTTTTGAATCTGCTGGGCAGCACAGAAATCTTACACTGCAATATTAGCTGATCCTTATTAACACAGACTAGCATTCTGTTTTCAAAACAAAAATCAGATGACATGATAAAATTTGTTTACTGATGCAGCAGTAACCAATCTCTGCATAGAAATACGAAGATTAAAAAGCAACAACTTATGAATATTTGTTCTGGCTTTTTCCTAACAACTGAAATGTATTGTTATGTTTTAATTGTGTCTCTTTTTCCCACAGCCCACCCTCCCCCCCCTTACATTCTCTTTAAATGAACTGTTTTATCATGGAATGAAGATGCAACTCTTCTCCAGAAATCTAGGTAACAAAGAAATACTGGAATTTGTGCTGAATGCAGAAAAATAACAAAACAATGATATAAAAGCATCCATGAAGTGCATACATCAAAGTCAAAAGAAATCTTTGTATTCTGCTGGTAATGCTTACAAGGTAAAGTGGCATGCAGATTTCTTATTTAATAAATTCCCACAGAAAATTAGTTTTTCACAGTGGGAAGAATTTCAAGGCTTGCCACGATGAACAGGCAGGATCTAATCACTGTTCAGGCTTTGTAGATACACCAGGGCTTGCAGATATTTGAATGATCCAATTATTCTGTTGAGGCACAATCACCTTACCTGCATACTAATCAAGTAATACGCCAACATGAAACAACTCTGGCTTTTCTGGAAACTCCAGCCATATACGGCTCCCTGGGTTGACCTTCTGCCAATTACATTCATTTCAATTCTATTAGCTCATCTTGTGCCCAAAGGTGACATATGCACAGATCTATAGGGAAAATTGCCTAAATCTACTTTCCACTACACATGATGCAGAATAGTTGCTCAGTGATGTGAACACAAGGTATAAATTTGAAAGCTGGATGCAATTGTACAATAAATAGCAATGAATTTTTCAGACAAGAAACCTCTTCAAAACCTGCAAAGTTACAGTCCACAATAATGAGAGGATTGCGTTTATAAGAGGAAACAAAACCAATTACTCAGTTTTATACCTTGTGAATGACAACACAATATGAGGATGAACAAAGCCTACATCATTTCTGCCATGTCAGTATTTAGAGTGAATATTGACTGTGGGTTTCCCTTTCAGGGGGATTCCTTTACACAGGGAAGCTTTATTATGTTCTATTCTGATTCTTTGTGACTATATACTGAGATATTTGTAAACTTATAGAATATTTTACTGGTAGAATTTTGGATGACAACCAGCAGAGATGCTTTTAATATTACATTTTCCAACTATGTTTCATCTGTGTTTCATTACAAAAAAGCTTATTGACTAGATTTTCTAATAAGAGCTTTCTCCTCGAAGTAACAAGGAAACCTTTTAAATATTTATCAGTATCTATTCCAGATAGTAATCTCAATTTCCAGAAGTCACCAACATTTTGTCAGAACATTTCTGATGCTCATAAACCT
This sequence comes from Calidris pugnax, assembly GCF_001431845.1. Lineage (NCBI taxonomy): Eukaryota > Metazoa > Chordata > Aves > Charadriiformes > Scolopacidae > Calidris > Calidris pugnax. The sequence continues at coordinate 11,403,332 of NW_015090794.1, forward strand.
AGTAAATTAAGCAAAAGCTACAGCATTTTTCAGGCCTAACTAGTAGTGACACTACCTGTTTTTTATGTCTAGCTTAGAGATATACTATGCGATTATGCTTTCTTATTCCAGCTGTAATGGTATTTACATCAAGTGCCTGCTCTTTCAAGAAATATATGACCTTCTGCAATGCTGCACATAAACTAGGAAAGGAGAATAACAGAGGGCTTCAAGAGGATCAAAAGGCATCACTGTGTAAAGCCATTAACCTTGGAGCTCATCATTAACCAAAGTGACAGTATTAGCTTGAGATGATGTGGTACAAACACCTAACTGAGGAACAGCCATAAGGATGAAATATTACTTGTGATTAACAGGACTTATTATTGAGTGTTTATGCCTTTGCAGAAAAGTCTCTAGTTTCTCTTTAGTACCTCCTTTAAATTGTCATTACCATTTTAACCTCTTCTAAAAGGCAAAGGCAGCCAGACAGACCAGCAACACTGGTTCTGACTAAGGATGCGTGCAGTGGCACCGGTGACTCTCTAACTCCTTCCTCAGGAGCTGCTCCTTCAACAAAGTTGAAGAAACTCATCTTTATTACTCCTGCAATGTTTCACCTAGAGTACCAGATGAGGCAGCAACATTTTCTTCAATCTGTAATTACTGTATCACTTGTTGTTTTAAATACTCCAAGGCACTCTTCAGGATAATTTTGCTTCATTAAATGAGCGAGATAAAAGGTAGACGTTTTGTGTTTTCCTTCTATTTCATTTTTTATACAAAGAGCTTGTTCAAGGTAGTAAGGGAAAATAGCTTCTCAAGAACAATATTGAGGTGATTTTCTATTGCTTTTTGTCCTGTAAGCTTCTTACAAGGGAAAAAAAAAAAATCAAATAGATTCTCTGGAAGAATTGACTTTGTAGAATAATAACACAGAAGGAAAACGGGAGGAGGACAGATGGGTAAGATGCACATACTCTCTTAACAACAAAAGAAGACATTGTTTATTTATTTTTCAAGGCCATTCATAATATGTGATTGTTCCCATGATGAGTTTTTTTCCCCAAGGAGAATGGGGAAAAATGCTCAAGTACTGCATATTTCAAAAATGTAAGTTTCTTTTCTGAAAAGAAAAACAGTCTAGAAAAAATCTATACAATTGCTTCTGCTGCTACAGACTACCATTCAGATACATAAAATCAGGTATAATTTTGTCACCTCCTTATATAACTGACACTTACTACAAGAGATAACTTGTTATCTCATTCATTATAGAACTCAAGTTATTCCCTAATTTTGTAACAACTATTATGAAATACAAAATGTGGTTGTCTCCTGTACAGGATTCACTGATAAATCCCAACAGTTCTAGCTGTGATGGCTGTTGAACTAAAGATGAGCAGAACAAGCTATATTCTTAAAGTATCCTATCTCTGTCAGAAGAACGTATACAAACCTAGATATCAAGTGACTGAAGAGGTCAGTCAATTTTATACATTTTTTCAGTTTGTCTGAATGACCTTTTCTTTAAAATATCTACTTAACCCTACATCCTGGTATAAAATGAATTTTCTTCTCATTGCAGAAGAAAAACTTTCTGCACCCAAAAATATATTATTATGAGCACTTATTGCTAAGTCTCTATTTTAAACTTCAAAGTAAAATAGAGAGAAAGTAATTTCCAGGTGATCTTGAAACAATTAAATATTATGTGAATTTCCTACATATATTTTATTAGTATTAAAACAGAACAGCACATATTAACAGAGCAGACTTGTCCTTTGCTATGTAAAGGAATTGAAAGCAGAATATAATTCTGCACAGATTCTTGGCTGAACTGAACAACTGAAATGAGACACAGAAGAATGACCTTGTGCGAGCATCTGACAGAATCTGCACATCAAAGACAGATCTGAGATTAGGTACGACTAGAACAAGTTATCCCATATATTCTTTCTGATGTGATATTTTTCTACAAAAATAACTTGTTGAATAATTAAGCAATCAGAAGTTGAAAAAGTAGGTCTGTATAGCTCAAAGTGTTTATAGGTTAGAGATCTGAGAGACATGATCAATCCTACGATAGAACTGAACACAGCATGGCCCAGAGATCAGGGCTGACATACCTGTGTTCTCATAAGGCTCCCAGATTTGTGGATGCTTTGAAGAGCTGAATTAGTGCAATGAATTCAGAAGCGAAGAATTTTGTGAGACAGAACAAGTATACAATTCATTGCTGTATAAGTAATGCAATAAATCACACTATTTACTTCCCACTAGAAAGAAATGTCCCCTTGCCATCTTTTGTCCATAGAGTAGCAACAGAAGCGTGGTCTGTAGCCTCGACACCCTACTGAGTGCAGTGGGAACACAGAGAGATGTGCAGGCAGCACCATCCTGCTCACGGGATGCTTCCCTGTTGGTTCTAGGTTTAGAGAAGTGAGAGAAGCTTTAGGGAGGTCTTTACACTAAAGAGGGCAACTGCATGTGAATACTCAGTAAACAGTAATATCATAGTTTTGCCCACGGGTCAGAAAAAAAAAGATAATGTTTCAAAGCATCAGTTAATAACCCTGAACCAAATGAATCCTAAATCGGGAATCTGTGCCTGCCTGCTGGTTTTCATGTTGCTCAAAAAACAGGAGGGGATGAACCCCTGCTGGAGTTCTGGCCCTAGCCAGTACGCTGAGCAGAAGCTGGAATCTGAATTTATCCTATTTACTCATATTTTCTAGATCAAATTGTTTAAGTCAAATGCAGAGACATTCAGGTACATGTATTATAGAAGAACACTTTCCAGTGCCTGTAATCATCATTAAAGGACATTAGTTTGTATATATATATATATATATAAAAACAAATAGTCATATTCTAGAACAAAAACCAAATCCAAATGGAAGTTAGATTAAGTTTAACCATTATTATTATTGAAATACTTGTTTTGCACAACTAACCTGGTCTATTTCTTTTGATAAGCAAAATATCTAACCTCTGAAATTTCCAGGCAAATTTTACAGTTTTTAGTAGTGAAGCTAGTTAAATAAAATCCATGCTATTAGTCTACAATGTGCAGATAATATGACTTCTAAGAATTTTGCTATTAAAAAGTAATTTAAAAGACATGTTAAACCATTCACAACACAAACAATAGAAAAAACGATACAAAAATTCACACACAAAACAGTATCAAGCACAACTGAAACCAAAATCTCACTACTTACGTCATGTAACCAAAACCACGTACAATCAGAGCTCATGCTCAACTACAGAGCACAACTGCTCAGGAATTCAATTCCTGGCTAAAATAAATGCTCTGCAAAGACCTCTTTACCACGCAGGGGCCGAGACTCCCAGATAAACCAGTTACATTTGGTGTGCTGGGGCTGGACACTTGGGTGTGCAAGAATCATTGAGTGGGGTGATACTCCAAGTTCTGAAATAACTTGATTTATGTAAGCATTGTTCTTTTGTTATGTGTATTGTATTACATAAGGTTTGGCTCTCCTTTCTTATCACATGCCCTGACTTCCCTCAAACTCGTATTTACGATAATAATAATTACAAAATAAGCCTGGTTTAGGGTGCTTCAACACTGCTATACGTGCAATATGCTTGGTACAGTTCTTCATTGTTTTCTCTGCTGGTTTTACTCTGCCATTTTTCAACTTCACCCATCCAACTAGGCATCATCATAGATGAAAGAAAAAGCTGTTTGTTTCTATGACAGTACTAGGACAATTAGCTGTTCGATGTTAAAACAGCTTTTGTAATATTTCTATAGCAACAGAAGTCACTCAATGGTATGATTTAAAATAATATGCAGGCAAAACAGGAGAACCTGTATTTTAGATACTTGAGAGGAATTCCAAGCTCTTCACCTATACTTCATAACTACCATCGTTATTTCTTTGCCTGTGACTTGGTAAACTAAAGTAACACCAGTTCCTACATACTATTCCAAAATTTTCTGCCAAATATTAAGTATTCAAGATTGATTTAAGTGCCATTTTAAAACCCGTTTTAAATAGTGATCTCTATCTATACATCAAACAGACGAACAGGACAGAATGTAGAGAAGGGAAAAGGAAAGTGTGCATACAGGTCTATGTAGCCAAAGCAGCACACAAGTACTAAATTACTCCTACCTCACACAAGACAACTGAGATGTTCCTAAAAAGAGCTGTGCTGTTTCAGAAGTATAATAAGAGAATCTACTATTAATACAGCTTTGTGAAATAATTAAGTTGTTAATGCAATACCTTGAAGCACCATTCAGGGTCTATTTTAATTATTCACAAAAGGTTTCTCTGGACATTTTAAATTATTTAAAAATAACTTAACATGATGAACACTGAAGCAAAAATTCTATTGTGAAATTTAAATTTAAGTCTAAGTAGCTACAGATTGTGAAAAAGTTTACTGAGTAAACACTGATGCTTGAATATGAAAAATTTAATTTTTGTACACATAGCTTGTTCTGTAGTAACAGATAATACAATTAGAAGATAAAAAAAATAAAATACTTTAGTTGTATGCTTATTAGTCTTTTCCTTACACGATTGCCTGCTTGGTGTTGGACAATTTCTTGCCATGTCATTTGTAGATTTATAAACATGTAATACAAAACATATCAAAAACAAACATTTAAATGTTGTCTGTGGTCAGACTGAGTTCAGTGACACAGGGGAAAACGGCAACCAGTTCCCTCTCCATACTGCATTACGTATCAGAAAAATGCTAATCAGTGATTTTCTACCAGGTTATATTTATACAACAGTTGTACCTCATAATACCCTGATTGTCTTAGTTAACTTGTCTTTGATTTAGATTTGTTTCTCTGAAAGAATTTGGGGTAGGGGGAATTTAAAAAGAATAAATAAAAAAGAAGGGCTGTAAAGGAGAAGCCTCCAGAACAGAAATTGCTTTCTGATGCAAATATGGCACTGTTTAACATAACCATGGGAACTGGTTTAGTTTTGAAGTCCTTGCTGAGAACTTGAGGTCCACAGAAAGAAGCACACATGACCACTGTGGGCTTCTCAGTACTACCCTATATCTTAAGGAAGGTTAGCACACAGTCTGGCTGGGACATAACACAAGTTATGGCTGGGACATAACACTTTGGGACACGCAGACAGCTGAATACCTGCTATAATTTTATCTCATCTGGTCCTGAAATGTTTCCACTGTGAAAGCAATTGCATTAACTGGTAACTTGTTCTGTGTGTAGTCTTTTCACTTTCTATAAGCAATTTATAGATACAGTCACTGCACAATAACATGAATACCCATCATTAAAACACTGCTTCTTTCAAGGCTTGAACAAACATCTAGTAGCTTAAGCATCAAAGTGTGAGGTATCTATATGGTGCAGCCCTAAACCTCAGCAATGATATTTAACTATCCGCTCCAAAAAACGTTACACTTCATATACCACGTGGAAAAGCATGCTAGATTCTTTAGTTTGGACCTGTTATGCCGCTATACTGTACAGTACCCATATTATATGCAGTATAATTTAATTCTAGAACTTTCCTGAAAGATTGCAAATACTATTTTTTCATTTGTTTGCTGAAAGAAAAATTGGAGGTAATATTTTTTGTTCCTTTCTTCCTTCACTCATATATGTCTACCCCCTCAGTTGACCCAAAATCACATAACCCGGTGAATAAAATACACACTAAAAAAACCCCCAAAACAACAAACTTGCATAGCTTTAATTTTGATTGGTTTTTTTGTGAATGCCACAGGAACTGCTATTTCTCCCAATAACTGCCTGACGCTAATATTTTCAGTCTATACATGGTCTGAATATTGGCATCCACTTTACATGCTGTCACCCACACCATCAGGCACTGTTTTAGTGCCCTGACACAGTGACGAACGCTTTAAACCCTGGAGAGAAAACAGATGAGCAATGAACAACACAGTCCTAGCATGGATTCTCAAGTGAACATTTCTTGATGAAAAGAAAGACAATAACTTTACAAATGTTTCCATAATAATAATCCAAATCCTTATGAGTCACAGTAGAGGAAACTTGCCACAGATTCCTGTGAAATATTTACAACTTATCACTTTTCAGCCAAATAAATGGAACCATGTTCTGAATCACCGACTCACCCAACTGTTACCAGGGAAATTTGCAAAGTCTATCCCCTCAGTCACCCCAAAATCACATTACCCGGTGAATAAAATACACACTAAAAAAAACCCCAAACAACAAACTTGCATAGCTTTGATTTTGATTTGTTTTTTGTCTACCCCCTCAGTTGACCCAAAATCACATAACCCGGTGAATAAAATACACACTAAAAAAAACCCCAAACAACAAACTTGCATAGCTTTGATTTTGATTTGTTTTTTTGCGAATGCCACAGCAACTGCTATTTCTCCCAATAACTGCCTGATGCTAATATTTTCAGTCTATACATGGTCTGAATATCCCCCAAAACAACAAACTTGCATAGCTTTAATTTTGATTGGTTTTTTTGTGAATGCCACAGGAACTGCTATTTCTCCCAATAACTGCCTGACGCTAATATTTTCAGTCTATACATGGTCTGAATATTGGCATCCACTTTACATGCTGTCACCCACACCATCAGGCACTGTTTTAGTGCCCTGACACAGTGACGAACGCTTTAAACCCTGGAGAGAAAACAGATGAGCAATGAACAACACAGTCCTAGCATGGATTCTCAAGTGAACATTTCTTGATGAAAAGAAAGACAATAACTTTACAAATGTTTCCATAATAATAATCCAAATCCTTATGAGTCACAGTAGAGGAAACTTGCCACAGATTCCTGTGAAATATTTACAACTTATCACTTTTCAGCCAAATAAATGGAACCATGTTCTGAATCACCGACTTGCCCAACTGTTACCAGGGAAATTTGCAAAGATGGGAAAAAACAATTGACAAATGTTTGGCTTATTTAACTTTTCGGAGCTACCGATTCCCTCCCAACATTATTCATGCAGCATTTCCACTAGGAGGTTGGATGATTTCTGCTCTCTTTTCCAATCTTTTATGAGCTGCTTCCGTAGTCTAATTAAAGCAGAGAACCCAGCTGTCATCCCCTCTACTTCAGAGAGTTAAGGGAAGGACTCCAGGAAATTCACTCTTCAGGGACTCCACAGGGATAGTCAGGATCTAAGATTTAGGAATTTAATCCTCAAGCTCTAGATTTCTCAGAGCTAAAAAAAGTAGCTAGTTTTGCAAGTTATGTTAGGGTCTGGTCCACCTCCTGCATTTTGGTCCAATGAGCCTAATAGCACACTAAGGAATTCACAGACAAGTAAGAGTGTCATTTAAAGGAAACAATTAAAAACACGGTATTCCTTACTGGAGACTGGAGCCTGACTGGACTTAACTTTCATTCAAGGCAGCAGCCTCACAGATCAGCTGGGGAATAACCACAGTGTCTCAGAAAGCAGCAGGCATCTGCCTATTGGGGATGGGGTGGAACAGCAGGAGTTCTCAACTGCTCTGCCACTGAGCTGACACCAGAATACGACTCACAGGTATAGAGTCATACTGGCTCTTGCTCTTTCTGCTTCCCATTTGCTCCTGCAAATGTGTTGCAATGTTAATTAGGCAATAGCATGATTAAGAATTCTTATACTTTCTAGGAAAGAAGAGAGCTACAAACCCATTCACTCACTGCTCGGAGGCTACATCTGTCACCACCAGTAACCCATGTTTGCCTACTCTTAGAACACTTAGCATGAAAAACATGAATAAAATCATCAGGTTTTGTAGAATCAACCAAAAACCACTTCAAAATTTCTTCATAATATAGACAAATTCTATTTCACAGCTTTGTAAAACTGACAATCAAATATTATTTTTCCCAGGAAAGGTAGAGTAAGCTGTCTGTCTCTGGAAAATACTGTGATCCTGTTGCCTGTATCTTTCTCCATAATCGTCCATGTGAAATGCACACGTCTGCACTACTGAGACTGTAAAAATCAAGCAACAAGGGAAGTGTTGACTGCTACCAGCATCTGCCAGCAAGACTTGCATCGTATCATTAGGGCTATATTATGTCTGCAACCTCTTGGCCTCTAAAGGAGGCAGACAGAGCTAGAGAAAGGCAGAAAATAGGCCTGGGTGTGCAATGGCCCATCACAGTGCTCCAAGCCTCCCAATTAGGCCATGTTGTAGACCTGCTTTGCCATCACTGCAGGAGGAAGGAAATTGAGACAGGGAGCCACAGCTGGGAGATGCAGAGAAGTTATGTCTTGCTTAAAGCTGGGATTTTAATGCCCTTGACACTTTAAAACCCTTGGCAATTACCTGCTCCATTTGTGCCTAAAGCTGGCCCTCATGGTAAGTTTCCCTGAAGGTGTTGTAGCTCATTAAAGAAAATGCAATAAAGTGTTGGCTGTGGATCTAGGAGAGGTGGCATCACTGCCTGACAAAAAAAGTAAAATGAACTACTGCAAACTGTATAATCACTAATGAATTTCTTTCCAACAGCCATAGGTTAAATACAAATGTCAACATCAGGATCTCAAACTGTCTTCAATTTAATCAGTTAAATGGTCAGTGCAAGCAACTGACTCGAAAGATAAATATTTAAAACAAAAATAGAAATGTCAGACCAGAGAAATGCCTACTTTGCAAATCCAATTAAATAAAATCCCCAGGACAGATTTCATAGTGATGTTATCCCAGTAGTATTTCTGTACGCTTCTGTATTAAATCAGATCAATATAGGAATTTACTTATAACTGATTTTTGAGAGACATAAGCAATATACAGTAGGATAAGTTCCCTAGGAACATAGTGAAAAGCAGTTACTTTAGGTGAGAATGATAGAATAATGATCTTAATCTTACAGTATTGAAAATTCCCTGTCCTTGAAAGAAACAACACATCTGTATCAGAAGTAACAGTATTCTTTCACTGGCACAGTGAAGTTGTTACAACAACTTTCTAACACAAAATATATGTTTATGGATGTACCAAGGCTTAAAAAAATAGGTATTTGGTACTTATATTTTCATACACAGGAATTGGGTGATTCGCACATCTGGTTGTGTTAGATTATCTGTTCCTTATAGAGTATTCTTTTAAATACATTTGGCGCAAAGTACACCAAAATGGGCTTCGATGTTTGCATTTTGTTTGGAAATTAGCTAGCCCAGTTAGTTAACTGTGTAAAAGCAGATTGTGTCCCACGTGAAGGGAGGATACTCATAAGCCAGGTACTATCTTGGGATGATGTGACAATTGCAAGTGAAAATCTCTCCTCCTTTCCATGAGAAGTTCCATTAACTAAAACCACAAATATATGCTGCTTTTAACCATGTGCATAGCACAATGTGTTTCCTAGCGTAGAACAATTATCCCCCATTATAAGTCTCAGTTTCTGAGACCTGCAGTGATGGAATATTTCAGAGAAAGCCGAAAATCTGCACTCAACGCACCTGTTATCAACACCACACCTCCTCGTCTGGATCAACAAGCCTCGGATTAAAAGTCAGTTCCTAATCCTTCTCTTTGAGAGGGAAATATCTACGCATTTAAAACATCATCTGCTTCATTCCTTTCAGTTCAAACTCTTCTGCACACATTAGAAGAGCTTATCTGCAGTCCTAGACATGCCATAGAACGTCAAACTTACGTGCAAAAAGAAAATAGGGAAGAGTGATAAATTTGACAGTGGTCAATATATTCCAAAATTTTAATCAAAATCTGAATGGTGTAAAGATAGAACGCATCCTAATTACATAGTAAGCCAAAACAGCATTCACATTGCTTTGATCTATTAAGTATTGTACACTCATAATTAAAAAGTGCCTAGTAACACATTTACCCGAGAAGAGTTATGATCCTTCAGGAAATATGGCTGTTCATTCTCATTTATAAATTCAAAACAACTTGCTTTACTTTTTTAAGACAAGATAACATATATTACACAATATTTTTTATGAAAAATTATCATTTGACCAAGAAAACATTTCTAAAAGAAAACATACAATTAAAAGTCTCTCTCTGCTATCTGTTTACAGATTAGACTTCAAGTCAGTGAACTGAAAACCCAAACTAGTTTTACAATCCCTTCCCATTGCCAGCTCAAGGAAATGTCTTTCAGAGTCGTGGCACCGCTACTGAAAATACCAGTTTCCTGAGTCTAGAAAGTATACTAAAAAGAGTACACAGAAAGTCACAGCTACTTAAAAGATCACTTTTTTTTTTTCCCCCTACTGCATGAGTAAATCCTACATACAGCCAAGTAGAAAAGCCTTACACTTGAGATTCAGCAGTGGAGCTGAAGTAGAAGAGGATCACTGCCATAGCTGGTAACTACGGGGGTATGTGGGCTCGCTCCACTGTGGATAACCAGAGCTTTCTTCGCTAGTAGTATAGAAAAAAAGACCAGGTAACCTGGGCAGCCTGACAAGCTGCCACAGGGATTTATGAATTTTACTAGCCCTTCACTGGTGGAAAAAATAAAATGACACAACTTGATTTCTTTGACTGCTTGAGGAGTTTTTCTAAGACAAAAGGCTTTTTTTCTCTTTTATCCCAAGGTTCCTACTAGGTGCCTAGAAGATTGTAAACAAGACTAAAAATAAGAGGGGAAATAATTTTACAAAAGTTGTTATTCTATAGTAAAATGACTTCTGGAGTTCTTATTTCTCCCCCCAACCAACATGTCATTCTTATTTGGGCCATGATCTCCAGAGAAAACTTTGATTGCAGCAATGATTATTCATCAGGAATAAGTCATTAAAACACCTCACTTGCAAATCTATTTTTACTTTCCAAACAAAGTGTGAAATGTTGAAGAAATACCACAAATGAGAACAAGCAGACTAATTTTTAAAGTTATTATTTCCATATCATTCACTTAAAGTGCCATCATTAACCTGAGCATGTTGACATTTGCTTTTGTGAACTGCATGACTTTTAACCTGACAATGTCTTTGTCCACATGCTGCTAAAACCCCTCTGCCTTCAGAAATGACAACCAAAGTGCCACTTAATCCCAGGCACTCTGACCATATATTTAACTATGTTCTACAGTATGCTAGCTGACAACTGTACAAGCAGAGGAATATTCCGTTCTCATGAAGAAAAATATCATCAAATTGAATTACTGTGCTAATATGAGCAAATAAAAAAACCCAAACCCACTGAGTGAGATTATCTGATTAAAATTATTCAGACTTGCTTCACAATATAAATATTTTTGAAGAAGGACAGCAGGTAGTACAGTATCTAGTCCATGCAAATTTATTAGCTTTGAGCTTTAACCCTACAACTGTCAGCCCTGATTGGAAAAATTACATTCAAGGTTTTGTAGCAAGAAGTGATTAAGTGCATTTACAAAGTGAGGACATCAGTTCCCAAGCTACCTAACATCAATTAAAGGAGGCCAAATTAAATCGATGTTCTAATTCCACAAAATTAATGGTAACTTTTTTTTAATAGATGTAACAACATTTCCCTCAGGTCCTGTAATAAATTCTTATCACAGCAACTCATGTAGAAAGTAAATGGTTACCTATCCATGAAAATCCAATGTTTAAAATCAGTTATGGGAATGATGACAATAAGGTTACTACTGACTTCTGTGTTCTTCTTCTGGGCATTTTAAATTTGATTTATTGTTTCAGAGTTCTTTTAAACACTAGGAAAGCATGAAAAAAACCCCAACATACTCATTCATTATGGAAATATTCAGGAAATATTCATTTTTCATATTTGTTCATTTTAAATAGAGCATTCAATCTAAACTCACGGGATCAGGAGCTAATTAAGGTTACCTGTAATTACTTTTAATCAAAATGCAATCATATGTCTTTACAACATTTTATAAAAGGAAAAAGGGATAATTTTTTTCATTTTTAAAGAGTTTGGTGATATAAACCAAATACACAGAGCTCAAGAGCATGCAACTCTGATATATGCATGTCAGGAGGATAGAACTAGAACACTAAACACATATGGGTGTAATATTGTGAAGCCTGTTATCAAAATTTTGCCATTAACTGGATGTGGACACTAATATAAGCGAATGTGGGGTCTTTACAATAAAAACAAAACAAAACCAAAACACAGGCCATGCTCTACAGGAAGACAAGCACATCTGATGACTCCCTGCTCAAGAAAATGAAAACAGAAAATCCACTGAGTAAAATTCAGCCTTGTTTCTGTAGTTGGGATCATAAAGTGCTTGATTAATTGCTTAAAATATTTTGTAATACTACAGTTTTCTAGTGTTAACCATGGCATGGTCACTTCCACCTTGAGAAACCTTTAAAAATTTCAAATACATATCTTGATGAGAACTACAGCACCTACCCTGAAAAGGAATCCACCCCTTAAATGCAAATACACTACTCTGTAAGTCTTTTGTTGGAAAAAAAAAAAAAAGCATAACATTTAGAATTGGAAAAAAAAAAAATCAAAGTGAACATTTTAAATATAAAAGGAAAACTGGACCATCTTATCCAGAAGAAGAAAAGTCTAATGATTTGTCCTCTGATAACATACTTGAAGGCATTTCAGTAGCAGCATAAGAGTTATTAAGCTACTGACTCTACTATTAACACTGGAATTCTTTGTACCTTTTGTGACAAAACATATTCCATTTTTCAAACCCAAATCAATTAAAAAAATAGAAAGTATCACAGCAATAAAGAGAATTTTGGACTGGATCACAGTATTCTGACAATCCTAGAACCTTTTTTTTTTTTTTAAAATGGAAAATATACCAACATTTTACCAACCTTTTCTGCAAAGTGTTTTTCTTTTGACAACTTAGTGTCTCCTAGTGAAGGACTACATGGTCAGAAAAAACACCCAGAAATTAGCCAGTCTCTATATGGACAGTATAGAGACTAAGAGATCAGAGAGATTTTAGATGCAATTTTGCAACCTAGAAGCTAATGTGGAGCCACCAACTATTTATAGCAGAGTATCTCAATGAGAATAGCTATCAGTGATCAGGAATTAAGAGCCATATCACCTGTGGGAAAAGAAGCTCAACTAGTGGCTCATGTGGTTCCTAAACTTTCATAGTCTTGCTACCATAATGCACTTAGAATTACTGGAAAACACATATTTGACTACTCTATATGACTCCTTTAATTTGGTATTTAAATTATTCCGTAAAAAGTCATAAACCTAACTTTACAGTTACAGCCACATTCAAAAATACTTGTTACTGCCATTCTAACTCTTCCTGAGTTTTCTGTAATGTCTCTCCCAAAATACTGTACTGTTTCCTACTGAACAGTAGAGAATCAGAACTGAACATACTGTCCTTATAACAATGAAAAATGTATTTTAAAAGTTTAACAGAGACAGGACTAAACTAGTTGGTTTGGTTAGGCTTTCAGTTAATATTAATTTAGGTCTTAATCTGCTACTATGACTCTCTTCTCAAAAGCAGGCTTCAAAACTAACTTACAGTGTTAAGTTGGCTTCTTGTGTTAAGTCAATGCAAAACAAACTAAACCAATGAACATAATATGGTTCTTAGAACACTGGCTTTATAAATTAAATACGTTCTTGCTGTTGATTTAGAAAGACTGTTTTGTAACACAGGTTTTGTAGTGATGCATCGTAATTCATTAAACACTGCAGATATTTATTGCCTCCTAGAACATTCTTCTGGTCTCCTGACAATTGGTGGCTTTACCAGCATGTAATCATCTATGTTTATCTGTAGATGCCCTTCTGTTATTTGTCAGAATAAATCATCTAGAGCTCAAATACTATGCTGTTTTCAATTTCATTTTTTCAAAAATCACACTGTATGTGAAGAGCTGTTCAGCTGGGAGCTACTTTGCCTCCCCAGAGAAGTTACAGCATAAACATTCACTGAATCTAGAGCAGGAAAGAAATTCTCTTGTTATGTTTGAAGTCTCAGAATGTAAAGTCTGCAGAAAAAAGTAACTGAGTTGGAAAAAAAAAAAAAAGAAGATTGAACTCTGAGCTTCTCTAGATGATTTGGAATCTACTCTGAATTTCTTCAAATCCTATACACTACAACATTCACCATGTCCTTTGGGGATAAAGGGCACTAAGGAAAAAGAAAATGAGATACAGCAAGGAACAGTAATTTTCAAGCCAACTGCTGTGAGTTAGTCTGTTCTGTTATGGAAACCTTGTAAGGATGATCCTGAAGACTTTAGCCTAGTCTCATAATCACAAACTCCCAATCAAACAGACAGTACCCTTTGGCTAGGAAAACACTTTAGTCATTCTGCAAATAATTCATCATAATGTGAATAAACCCCGTTCAGAATACAGGTAACAGGAAACTCTTCATCAGCCCAGAAATTAGACTCCTGTTTCAATGGCAAAGAAACATGGAACTGCTGGGGAAAAATAACGTATCTCAGCAGCTAAAACATACCCTGGGCTGCACTCTGTCATGTGCCCTTTTACAAGTGGAGATGGAGATCTTCTGTATCCCACAGCACAATTGCTTCACCCCCAGCAGAAATATTTTAATTATGCCAGCTGAGAAAACTCAAGACTGAAGGTGTAGAAGAGGAAATTTTTTTACTATGCCATGTTGACACTTCAAAGTTGTCCTTACTGAGAAGGAGAAAGGGATATATTTTCACCCACTACTTGCTCAGCTTCACTACTTTCTTCTACAACATGACAGTCTCTCTCATAGGTCTATTCATCTATTTTTCTCACTTTTGTAAGACTGGGCAGGAGTTTCTCTCTCCCATCCTCCCTGAAGCAGATACACCACAATTACCCACACCACAGGTAAATCAATAATACAGGTACTAACTGTATTATTGCCTCTATTATAGCAGTATAAGCATTTCTCCCAACGCCCACTCCAGTTTTAAGTTTACTCAAACCTCCTTTTTACAGGAGAACAGGAAACATGGGTAGTGGCCAGTCAAAAATGAATGGGAAAGCAAACAATTTTAATACTTCAGTCAAAAGAAAAATTAAAATCAGCACACACACACACAAACACTTCCCCCAGACAACATCTCCTAAGTCTGGCTATTCACCTTTGCTGCAAGTATAGCTAATAAGTAAAGCTTTTTGTTTAAAAGGCACAATGTGAAATGGCCAGTAGCACCTTTCCAAAGCCTCCTTGTGAAGAAGTCCCAAAGCAAAATGCTGTTTGGCTCATAATTGCTTTACTTGTGAATTAACTTATGTAAAACCTATTTTTAATAAACCTATTACTACCCCTAAACATAAATCTATAATACTCGGTAACTTCTGAAACCCATGTTTTTGATGGAAAACTACACTACTTCTGCACTTCAGTGGGGTGGTCTGTCTTCTCCAAACTACTTACATTTCATCCTTAATATTTTACCAGAATATCTGTTTTGCCCATTTCGTGCACACTGTTAAGCAGCAGTACAAGGCTTAATAAGTACAGTCCTTTCTATATTTTTACATAATGCTGTTTTTAAGAGCGTCTTATGCAGCCACTTCAGGGCTACTAGTCTAGTGCCTTTGTAAAATATAACTTACTCTTTCACCGATGGGGCGGGCTTATTTCTTTGCACATCATCAAGTACTGCCTTACTTTAACTATCAGTAGACCTGTCTTTGACCTGTACAAAGAAAATGAGTATACTGATAATATTTGTGTACATGCATGCACCTAGAAGGCGCAACTATTACATTAACCTCAGCTCACAGACAGTAAATGAGAAAACTGATCATATTTAAAGCTTTAACAGGTGTCAACCCAAGTTAACCACAACACACTGATAGGTGCTTAGCTGTGCTTCAGACTGAAAGCTCTTTCTCGGCACTTAAACACAAAGGTAGAAAACTAGTTGACTGAGGAAAAGACCAAAAACACACATTGCAGTGATTCATTCTATTACATTAATTAAAGCATTACATTGTTGAACTAAATAACTGCTGGAAAAATATCTTTTCTGACCAGACACTGCAGTCCACAAGCCAATGGGACTTTTTCCTGTTTAGCAGTGAGGTGTGGGGACTGAAAATTAACAATTTAGACTCTCCTTTATATGTCTAAGCTTCTATCACCTTCTCGCTAAATTAAGATCACATTCACTGCTCTTAAAAACTGGCACAGCTCCATTAAAGTTTATCAAGCTCTGCTAATTTACATGGCAGAGAACTTGGCCTGTGGTTTGTTTAAAGGTTACAAGCTTTGCCTGCAAAGATTACAATTCCACATGGAATTCAGATAGTCTTTAATTTTTACAGCAGCCCACGTCAGCCAAAAGGATTTTGCTTTAGACTATCAATAGAATAGAACAATGAAAATTTACACCACATTTCTATATTCTTATAAGTACCTTAGAAAGGAAATTTTTATCATATTATTTTACACTGTACCCGTGAAACTCCATCTTTCCCCCTGCAGTTACGAATTATTCGCGTTCAATATTGAGATAAATGAAAACTATTTTTTCCAATTATAGAATTAAAAGGAAAATAAAACATATTTACTATACTTCCCAATAACAGAATTTCCAGTGTAGTTTTTCAGTGTATAAACTGAATAATCAACTATACCCATGAAAACCTGATTTAGAATAATTAGTCAAAAGAAAGAGAACAGTCCCCAAACAAATTCCACTAGGTCTGAGGATGGAAACATAATTATAAGTATCAGAAAAAAAACTTAGTTTGAAAGGAGTGGCTACTAATGTGAATACTAATGGATTTTCAACTAAAACTTCCTTTTGATTTTTATTCTGCGATTACACTTCCTTTGCTAACTATGTACTTCATAAAATGACAATTGTTGCCAATGACTTTTCACAGCATATGGCCAAGAGATGCATACAATTTTAATGCAAAGAGCATGCAAAAGCCTTCTTAATGTTAATCCTTGCAGAAGGAAGAGGTTTATCTTCAAACAAAGATCTACTTAAAGATGTTTGTGACAGCTGAGGAATTTATCTCCAATTCGTTTTCCCCATGGTGTGCCACACTGCTATTTTTCCCAGAGCAACATGCAAGAAGCAAACTAAGATGTCATATACATAATACAGAGATAAAAAATGACCCTATTTCCATGTCCATGTGATAAATGGAATGAAAGTTCAGTGAACACATATTTGCACATTAATTGAACTGCATGATTCTGTCCTGTTCAATCAAGTCACTACTGTATGTACCACAGGAAATTTTTCCCCAAGAATCATTAAACCAACTTTATCGCTCAAACACATACACATTTTCACCTATTTATCTTCTTGCCTTGCCAAGATAGAAAAAAAAAATTACCTCTGCATATTCACATGATTGAAAACACATATACAGGAATTTATATATTACTACATCACATTAATGTGATGAGAATCTGAACTAAGTGTCACCGTTCACTGTAATAATCAGAAAGCAAAGGTACTTGATCAACTTTTGTAGCCTATAAATAATTAGAAAACATTCAGGCTTTGAGAATATTAAGTTTTCCCTTAGAAATCAAGTTTCCTTCGTCTGATTTAATCATAAAGATCAATACAGCACATCTACAGTTCTGACAGTACGATACTCCTGAAATTCACAACAAAAGGACAAAAGTGTGATTGATACGGCATCTTTAAAATCTTCTTCAAAACACATTAAGATTCTTGTATAGGCAGTGAAAACTTAACATTTAGCAAGAAGACATACATTTAAACTAAGAAACAGAAACAATAAACAAAGTGCACTTTCAAGTCAATACAAATCCCTCAGTGAGACTAACTTATATTCATTTTGTTGCCATTAAATTACTCACACATATTGCTGAAACATTCTGGAGCCACATATTCATAAAAATGTGTGTGTATATATATGTATACATACAGAAAATACATATATGGTGGCTTCACACTCATCATTATTTCATTAAGTCTAATTCTCCTCAGAAGCCTCTGTAGGAATCTTGTCCAAACATTCTGGGTGGGGGTAGGGGAGCAGCGTTGTAATCTCTAAAACCCAGGAGGAAAACTTCAATTTCAGACTTAAAGGTTTATATTAATCTAAACAGCCTTGTCAGAAGTTGCATAGATCTGGGTGAGAACACTTCCCCTTTAACAGCACACTTTCCAAAGCATAATGAAAATCCAGTCTGAGCAAAAAGCCAGACTTACGTGACACTATGTTCCATAAACAGCTTTAGAGTCCTGACTCTAAAGCCTGACTCCTGACTCAGGGACTGAGCAGCATTTGAGTGATGAAGGGGCAAAAAAGAAGTTCTAAAAAAAAGGAAAAACAAATCTAAACAAACAATGAAAAGACTGTTTCCAGAGACAGGGACTATTTTATTAGGGAAGATTGTGCATCTTTGAATGAAACAAATTTAGGCAACTGATTTAGTCCATGGACCATTTTTCATACATACATTTAAAAAAAATAAAAATCCTAGTCTGAAACCTCTGTAGGTGATGGATTCTCAGCTATCAGAGCTGCACATAAGAATCTGCATGGTATAGTAATGACAAAGGTATTAGTCATATTATGATCTTGTTTTGCAATCACTCTCCTAGAAGCACCACGAAACATTTGGGTGCACCTTCAGACTGTACTGGAACAGCTGGAAAAAAGCTAATTTTTAAGACCTTACAAGACTCAAACTGAGTAAGACAATTTATGTGACTTTGCCAAACCGGATGACAGCTAATGCCTAGTACTTATTGAAAGAAATTAAGGCTAAAGTTCCAATCACATATTTTATAAATGCTCTTTCTAATAATAATACAGAATCAGTAAATTAGTCAACTAGTTGTGTCTAAACTGATGTACTGCATGATCCAATATATTTGGTTTTTTATAAAAGTTTGTAATTTCCATTCGTTATCTTTTGTTGAACTATCTGCTTTTCAATGGTAGAAGCTTCTACTTCTATGAGTAAGGCAGTCCTCAAACCATAAATTATATCCTACAGTTCTGACATCATTTATTTTCATAGCATTATACATGCCAACCTTTTGACTACTCAAGATCAAAAGAGTTGCTCTCCAGGCTCATATTTCACTATAGCTCTCATATTTTATGCAGCAAATTAGGTTTTACAGTAGCAGCTACAGCAAGACTGTCTCTCACACTGCACAGCTTAAAATTACTGTAGAGCATTTCATATTGAAGGAGCACAATCCTATAAATTCATACTGAAGTAAAAAATAGATGAAAATTTTCTATAATTCCTTCCCATCCATTTTGTATAGTTTTTATGTGTATATACGTAACTAATGTGGTTAAACCTCAAAACTATAAAAGGCCTTTGGTAATAAAAGTTGGAAGGGAATCTAGCAAACAGTAATGAAAGTAGGTATTTTACGTGTTCAGAGGGGGATGCACTCAAATCACGTTCAAAGGTCACCTACCAGACACGCACTGCTATGAATTTCTTTTCTGCTACATTTGGAATGTCCATATTAACTTGTCAAGATAATTGCTACAGCTGGGAGTTCCCGTCACTGACAATCAAGAGTTTATTAGGTATCTGAAGACACAGGTAGATGCTCAGCAGGATTTATGTGTGACACTGAATTACCCAGACACCTTTCAGTGGGAGTTCAGACCCTTACTCAGCTTATAAGCTTGTAAAATACTTTTCAGTGGAAATTATTTATGGGTAAACATCGAAATAACAAGTTCTGCAGAGTTGTAACTGTTCAGTGCTAAAAACCTGACATGTAAAAATTACTTTGACATATGATTCTTGAATTTGCACTTAAAATTATGGATATTCCTAGTAGTCATATAATAAACAATTATCAATCGATTGCAGTTATCTTTTTAAAGTCATACCTATTTATACAGAATTTGTGACAGTTTATGACTCAGTGAAATTTGAAAGGATTTCAACAGATCAAGCAAAAAGGACCATCTTACTGTAATAATTATCCTCTTGATAAATTATTAAGTACTGCTACAAACTACATAGATGGTAAAACCCTTAGAATAATCATCATTATGACTATATGGAAAGCATCAGGCTACACTTGTACAGAAATCGCTGCTGTTCTTTAAAATGCAAACATTTTCTTGCTCTAAATAAATTAAAGATATGAACATAAAAATACAAATAGGAAATTCTTTATCAGTCATCATGATTGATCACTCAGTGTCTCCTTCCTCTTTTATGGAAGAGGGAATGTAGAGCTGGATAGGATTAACAAGGCATAGGTTCAATCAAATGTCTCAGCTGATGCAAAGTATTGATGCATTAGAAAAGGGAGAGGCTATAATCCATCCATTCATCTGGAAACAGAAATGGAAATATCTTCTGTCCTGAGCACGTACTTACCCTGGAGTGATGGCAGACTACATCCTTGCATCTTAAGTGTGCTTTGGAGAATAAAGTAGGACACAGAGGCTAGTAAGACTGAATGACATGTTTTTATCTACCATGGATTTTTAATACAACACCTACAAGTTATTCTAAGAGCATCCGACCAAATAATCATGTTTCCTCAAATAAAGTTTCCATTGATATCATAGTTTGCCTATAGAAATAAATCAGGCCACTGAGACTAAAAAATTACTCCTATACTAGCAAAAAACTAAGTCTACTAAGAACAGAGCACACTGCAATCTATCAAAATAATAATAGTAGAATAGTATTGATAGATGCCTATTTTCTTGGAAAGTTCCGCTATGTGTTTACACATACTCTTTTACTGACTCCTTTTCAAAAATGAATTAGTTCACTTTGGCATTAAAACAAGAAAAAAACAGATAGTATTGTCCTGCTGGCAATGCAACTCCATGGTTCTGCTACTGACCTGCTACACAACTGCCTCCACTTCGCTCCAGCCATTTTATGTATTATCTACCTAAGCGTTCAAGACCTTTGAAATACGGTGTAACACATTCCTGTACACAACCTGAAAGACTCAGACTCCAACTGGAACCTCTAGGCATTACTGTAATGCAAACAGACAATAATATCAGCAAGCACAAATGCTCTGAATGGCTTTCAGACCGTATCTGCTTAAGACACCTTGCATATGCATCTCTCACATCATTCATGCAAACGTATTTCCACAGCACCACAAGCATATGTGATTTTTCATAAACATTTTACAAACAACAAATAAATGAAACAATCGTCTGTCCTGCCAGAGGATTTTTTCTCCACTCTCCACCCCACACACAGAGCAGCAAAAGGGCGACTGAAGCATAACACATTTATTAGCCTTTTCAGCATCATGCTACTCCCCAGGCCTGACCTATTCCTTCCATGTAAGGGAAGTGGGGGGCTTAACAATGACATTTCCTGATAATCAAGGACCTCATGGATTGCCGTATACATCAGTCACAGTTTTGTTATCATTAGAGCCATATTCTGCTTACTATTCTGAGGTTTTCCTTAAACTCTGATTTAATAAACTCCATGGCTTTGTGCTGATTTTGATTTCCAGTTTTATTGAGACATTTTGGCAGCCCTTTCTTTTTGAAAGTAAAAAAAGGCCGCCTTAACATTCCTCACAAAAAAGCAGGCAGGGAGCTTACACACAGCTATACTAAACTTGTATTTCAATCAGGCATGACCTCCAACTTCTCACAAGAAGAAGGGCTTGAACTTCACTGTATCATTTATTCAAACATTGGGGAGAAAAACAGGGATCATAAGCAGCTTTCTGTTCTCTATTTTGGTAACAGCTTTTATTTCAGAAAAAGGAAAAGAAATGATGTTTTCCCCAACATAACCATTATTTACACTAACAGCTAATTAGAAAGGACGCTCTGGAAAAAAATCACAGTTTACTGAATGAGACGTCTTTTGAAGGGGATAAATTTATATTCCAAAAAGCAATAAAAGGACCAGACTGCCATATACCTGTATTAGATAAAGTCAGCAGACCTGTAAAGAGTCATTCCTCAAACTGTGTTGTTTCAGAGAATTACATGGAATTTTTACTATAAAGTATTGTGTCCATTATGGCAATTTATACAGTGGACAGCTGTATACGACACTGTTGTCAGGCCCAATTTGTATGACATCAACACAATTGGTTATGTGTTTTATTATGCAAGAGACCAGAGTAATTTTTAATAAAAAACTTTGTATTTGACTACTCATACACAAGTTAATTCTTTTTTAAGATGCTTCTAACTTGCATATTTACAAGACTATGACACTACAAGACAGAGTGTAGGCAGATTTGGCAATTATTCATGGAAGGCTTTGCTGCCGACAGCTTTGACTCTGTCACTATTTGTTGCCCCTTTGTGTTAAAAGATGGAAGAAAGGTCTTAGGATTACTTGACAGCTTCTTCTAGATGTATTTGTTTCTCTACAGTTGGTACGTAGCAACCAGTGTTTGGAAAAAAAATACAACCTTGTTTGTATCTTCGTAAGACATTCAATAGTAATACAAACATGCTAAGTTCTCATTCACACTTCATACAAAATTCAGTAAGGAACACAGCTATGTTAAGTAACAGAAAAAGAGGAATAATCAAATTTCAAGACTGCTTGGATCAACCTTTCAAGAGCAACCAAATAACAGTTCTAATAAAAGATTTTAGAAAGCAAACATATATATTTTTTTTTTCTAAAAGCAGACTAGAGATTTTGCGACACAAGCACTATACAACAGCAAAGAACCCAGGAGATCAAATGAGTTAAGATATGATGCAAAGGTAAGCCCAAACACGGCTATTATGGCTTGTACCTTTTCATGAAGACTTAACACACAAAAAAACTACATCAGGCAAAACACGAGGCCATTATGCTCAAACCTGAGGAAATCTCTTCTGTGTCACCTACACAGTTATTTAAGGAGTGTTAGCCTCAAAATACACCAGAACTGTACTATGCTATGCGTAATATACAGTGCACTATGTTGGTCCAAAGAAGAAATCTTGGGAAATTTGCTATTATGTCAAAGAAGTCATCTCACTTAAGTTGAAAACTGTCTCCAATTCAAAAACTCAGCAACCAGTTCTGCATGCTTATTATTCTTTTTAGTTTTTACTTGAGTGAGTTATTCCACTGAATTCAGTAGGACTATTTACAAACACTACTGCCCTGATTCAGAAAAGCACTTAATTATCCTTTACCTTCAATTAGGATTTTCCCTGGATTTTATTGTGGAACTTCGGCATTCCTTCTGAGTACTTTCATGAATGGGAGAAACAGCAGCTAGTGATAACCTCTCACACACAAGTTTGTGTTTACTAGGTCAGAGAGTCCATGGGCTGAAGCACAAAGGCCAGTTAATAAGCTTTTTTAAAGAACCATTACTGTGTTAACTCTCTTAAGGCTTTCAAATAGACAAAGTACTAACAAACAAAGCAACTCAGAAACTTGTTATATTTCTAGAATTTTACACACATAGAAGAAAAAAAGTATATGGGAACATTTTACAAATAAGTGAGCACACAGATTTTATAAGGGAGCAAAACTGATAGTAGAACCTGTATACAATGACAAAGCTAAGCCCCAAAAAACCCCATAACAAAAGAAGAAGCTGGAAGTTACTATTCATTACTGAACTCTATTGATATAAGAGCAACATACATTTAAAACAGGGCACAATAGAAAAACCAGATACAACTCCTACTCCTGAAACTCTCTGAGACAAGCCAAGTATGCAAATGAATCAGAACAGCAAAACTGAACACTAATATTACAGTCTTAATCTAAATAAAAGGGAATTATGTCATTCCTTTACAGTCTGCAAGTGAACTTGTGTCCTTGTTCTTTAAAGTAACTAGCACAGTTTATCTATTCTCTTTAATAATACAATTTAATTTAGCAAGGGTTCATATTAAAAATTTATCTGACTACAGCCGTTAGAGTCACCTAGACATTTTGTCATAGTTAAACATTAGCTTTGGAGTACATCACAAATTCCCTACTGTGAGGCCGAGACCTGTTTCATATAGAAACACTCTGAGCTTCCAATTGACATTACATTTAAATGAGTCAGTAAGTGTGCACTGAATAAAAACATGTCAGTTATTAAAAGTGGAGTGACTTAATCTACTGCAATGTTCAAAAAAGACAAATGCAGTAGAACACACGTTAGTGGTCACAAGGGACTACTATTTTTGCTTTAACAATCAGTTATTCAAAATATACTCCAATAACCTTAATATTTTCACCTGTGTAAGACCCATTAAGATCATTTAAGGTACTCACGCATTAATATAGAAGTGGACAGAATAAATGGGAATCCAAAGCGATCAAACCATAGCAATGTCAAGCACCCAACACAGGCAACATACAATACAGTTCCAGAATTTAACAAGAATTCAGCTAGTAGCCTTCTGCAATAAAGCTAAACTTCTCCCCCATGTCCCAGTCTGTTCAAACAGCTTATGTCACATGGTATCAGATAAGCGAGGTAGCCAGGTATGGACTTGGAAGGAATGCATGCCAACCTCTGAAACCAACTTTGGAGCAGATACAATACCTTCTTTGCTGTGCAGCAAAGTAGAAAAATTGAAGGGCATAGGGAAAAGACCAAAAGCCACATCCTGTTCAAGTGAAATTATAACATGGGCTTAACTAAGCCCTGAACTATGCAGCTTCAATGCCATGGAAATCTTGAGGAAGACCTATGTAATGCTAAAACTTTCCAAGGAAAGCTTTATCAGTTTAAATACTGTTATAACAAGACAATAATTCCCAAGATTGGCTCATTAAACACTAGAAGCAGCACAAGTGCCATAGTGCCAAATCTCTTAAATTTTCACCCCAAAATTGTAAGAAAGCTAGCCCCACTATCAAAACTGCAGACAGCTATTTAACATTCCACCAGTATAAGACAGGATTTCCTACCTCGGCTTTGCTGGCAGTCAGCGCTGTCAAAACCTGAAAATTACAGGAAAAACACATTAGTATTGATTGAACAAAACAGGAGTGGGATTAATTTGCTTTTGAGGTAACTGACATCAATTGGTTGTTATGGCTTGAGGGAGAGGAACTGAAAAGAACTGTCTTTCACACTGTGAGGAGACCATTCACCTCTCATGCACATCAGAAGGCAGAACCATGTACAAGTTAAGTATACAGTAATATTCAGGAATATTGTGTAAAAACTCAGAAATCAAACCAAAACAGAGCTGAAATTTTTATTTTTTTTTTAGTTTTACTAATTTTTAATTTGTTTCTGAACAGAAATGATGTGTAATGAAACTATGAGCTATTTTAACACATCAAGACAATCGCCAGGACACGCTTTCAAAACAAACCAGCTTAGTTTAACAGGTCTAGAAGCAACAGAGAGTTTGAAGAACACATTCCATGTAAAATGTGAGCTTCTTCTCACTGGTGCTGTACTGTATTGGGTGCAGGTGCCTGGGGTTTGGCAATAAAGGAGCCGGAGGGGGCCCAATGGAAAGAAGCTGGGCCCTCTTCCAGTTCTGACTTAAAGCAACCAAGGCTGCACTTAGCACAAACCTACTTGTCTCCCGAACAGCCATGTGGAACTACAGCAACGAGCTCCCTCTGCCAATCCAGGAATTAAATTGAGCTTTGTACCTCTGGCTTTAGACACCAAACCATACCTAAGTCAACTACTACCACAAACTTGCACAAAATTCAGTTCAGGCGATACAGATATAATCGCCATTTATATTAAAGTAATGTTAATGCAAACACTTCAAATAGACACAGATATACTTCAATATTATAGGTCAAATAACACACATTAAGCTAATAAGCTGTTATTAGACTATGAAGGCTGATAAACTGTGTTTGTAAAACAAAAATCTTCGTTAGAACTTTATGTCACAATATTGTCACAGCCTTACTAGGTTGAAAAACCCTTAACAATCTCCTCACAAATTTAAGACTGACACCTAGCTATAAATCTGTCTTAATGAGTACAGATCTTTCTTTATATTGGTGTTAATAATCACTTTTAAAGAATATCACCAGTTCCCCGGCTTTTAGAAGTAGGAGAGGCAGCACCCAACCATGACTCAAGTTTGAGGGGGAGGGAAGGAGAGCAGAGAGTTTACTGAATGGAACTCAGCCTGTGTAGCAAAAAGACAACTTGCGTGGAGAGCTGCTGCTCAATAGAAGACATCTGTAGATTCACCAAAAAATGATTTCAAATGAATTTAGGAATGGAAATGAACTCCTGTCACATCACAACAAAGTACCTGCATTCACAGTCAGTTATTCAATTTAACCTGATTCAAAAACAGATTCTGCTCCATTTAAAATATGTATCTTTTGTCACTAATAGGATTTTTGAAGGCTGCTCAAGAATTTCTCTCACACAAGCAGAACTTAGCTTATTTAAATTCCATTTATTTACAAACAACCTATCACCTTTTTTTTTTTTGTTATCCCTCTTCATCAAGATTCTTGAGCAGTTGTTTTTCCTTTCAAACACAAACCTTATGTAAAGTCATGAAATCCATTCTCTGTTAGCATTCCATGAGACTTAAAATGCCACCGCATTAGTGTCCCCCCAGAAGAAGGTCCTTCTACTGAGAAACTCTACCTACTACAACTTAATTACATCCTTCTTGCAGGCAAACGTCTAAAAACATATATTGTAGAGGGTACAGCCAAAACCTAGCTCAACTCAAAACAGCAGTATTTGGAGTGGAATTTCCCAAAGCCCTCAAATCCTGCTCTAAAGCACCTTTCAGAGGTGCCTATTTCACTCTATCAGCTATGTAAGTAATGTGAACATAAGTGAACAATCTGACTATTCCAACCAAGGACTCACTAATGCCTTGAAATATAATTAAATATTCTCCTATAATAATTCACTTTATATGTCCAAAGACTGTATTTCTCTTTTATACGGTTATATCTTCCTGTTGCTTTATAGTCATCCAGTGGCCAGCGGGACCACTGGACATAATATGCCCATATCTTTCTTCTCCAAGTTATTGTCTGATAAATCCCTGTTCAGCAGTTGAATTCTGGTTAGTTCCTAGAAGCATGATCTTTTACTTGGTATTACTAACATTAATTCACTTCTTTTATTTCAATCTGCTAGACCATCCATCTCTTCCTAGATAACATAACAGGCTCTTCTGTGTTAGCAATTCCTCCCAGCTTTACATTTTTATCAAATTTCATTAGCACATTCTTATGCCAAGCATACTAATGAAAAAAATTATCAAACGAAATGACAAATAACTCAATACAGTGACACTGCTAAGAACAGCATTATTTTAAGCAATGTAGTACTGTGCTGACACTTGTACAGCAGGGCAGGTTACCAGGCAGTTACACCAGAGTTACGTTAGGGAAATATCTCACCAGACCTAGCTATACAGCTGAGAAAACTGTACTGTATCCACGCTGGACACAGGGACAAGAACATATCCTGAGATATTTCTGAAAACCCTAGTAAAGCAAACAACATACCAGAGG
Source organism: Calidris pugnax (assembly GCF_001431845.1). NCBI lineage: Eukaryota > Metazoa > Chordata > Aves > Charadriiformes > Scolopacidae > Calidris > Calidris pugnax. The sequence goes on from NW_015090794.1 coordinate 11,430,607, forward strand.
GACTATGGTCTTTAAAAGTATATTCATTACTATATGAATGGAGACAGAGATGGAGTGTTTCTATTTAAAATAATGACATTTCTCAAGCTAATGTTTAATTAATAAACAGTAAAACACATTAATTTAATATCATAGGTCAAATAACACTCATTAAACTAATGAGCTTACTGTTGTTAGTCTGTGAAGGCCTGACAATTATCTAAAAGTTTTAACAGAGATTTTTATTTAAGTTTATGTATGTTAATACACTGAATTACCATTCTATTTGTATGACTGATTTCTTCCTCCCCCTCCGCTCTACCTCCTTCCCCAGTTCCTGAAACATCATTTCTAGACCAGCAACTGTATCTTCTGTTATGTTTGAGAAGTCAGTGAATGAAGACACAAGAGCAGTACAATGCATATGACAAAGAATAGCAGTTCGAAAGTCATTCTTTGCTGTAGGCTTTTGCAAAAATTCCTGTATGTCACAGCATGATGGCTCAATTAAATCCTCTGAGACTGTATTGCCAGATATCAAGCTCCTTAAGCAGAGCACCCACTGAGATCTATAGCCAAGCCACCCGAGATACAAAACCAATTTATTCATCCCCATCCTGGGCAATCCTTGGAAAGAAAGTACCTATAATTATGTCTTGATAATAAGCTAATTGCTACAGAAGTGAGGGAGTGGGGACAAGCCAACGGGAGGAGCAGAGAGTGAGAACTGGCCTGTAGACAATGTGCTTGTCACCACTAGTCGATCTTGCTCTGTAAGGCTGGTGGCTTCCTTTGTAGATCATCCTACCCTCAACAGCCTATTGTTCATACCCATGCTCTGTATGAAGTATGACCTTCTACTGTCTCTTGCCATCCCCCTGACATTTTATGTACTAGTTAAGAACACGGTAACTTCATCAAGAGAAATCATAGCTCGGGTGAGGGATCCCTGTCTTTATCACAATAATCCCTCTGTGACATAAAAAACCCATGGGTTTATGTCACTTGCTCAGGAAAGCTGCAATTTATTTTTCTTGTGCTAGAAGCTATACATGACTGACAGAAAACATACTTAAAAATGGCTTTTTTTGCTACTTGTGAAAGTTACACTCAATTCAGAACTTCCCGTTCTACATAAGGAAGCCCACAAATACTGACAAAAATGTAGATACGGCGTTAACACTGCAAATACAGTAAACACTTTTAAACTGTATTTACTGGTTTCAGCATTTAGTAAGCTCTTATCTTGAGTCATGTGCATACACAGCTCCTACTCTCCAGAATTAATTAAAGCACAGTATTTGGCATTCTAAAACAGTATCCAAATAGCTGCTATTTTTAATATATCTCAAGTCAGCACCTTACCCCAAAGAAATAAAGGAAACCTTGAATGAAGAAAGGTCTTGAAACATGTAACTGGAAAGCTTGTTTAATGTCATTTTTGTATTAAATATATATGAAATTCCCTACGTAAAAGCTCAAAAATAAGATATCAGGAAAAAATCCAAAGGGATACATTATGAGCCAGGACTCTCATGCATCATGTGCCTGAAAGTCAGCAACCATCTCACTGAACTGTCTCATCTCATCAACATGTGAACCCCTTTTTCTGTGCTCCTCATTTTTCTAGAGAAGGTATTTTCTTCGTAATTTTTTCAGCTTCTCACATCAACCTGACTCTTGTACATAAAACGTACAGTTTCACCTTGAATAAAAACCACAGTTTTCACCTTTACCGTCTTTCCAGCTTCCTAGGTTCCTACAGAATGAGAGAAGGGTTATTTCAGTCCTCGTCCAGGAAAGAAAATGCATGGGAGTCCTTCACTGTCTGCTCATGTTTAGCTCATTTTGTTCACACAGCATGCATATGTGCTGTGTTACAACAACTCTCATTGAAAGAGCTGCAACCAAAGGTCCCTCACTTCAGTGAGTTTAACTATGAACACCATCTATTTCCAAAGCAGGATTAAAAAAAAAAAAAATAATCAAAAATGCTACAAATTTACAATAAGTTTAAGAAAACCATCTCCTGTACTATGGGCTTTAGAAATTCTTTTTAGAATATTATGCAAAGAGACTTTTGAGAATGAAGAAAATATATAAACCTAGAAGAAAAAAATGTTTAACAAGATAGGAATTCTCAATGAAAAGACAAAATTGGTTTTATTTCTTTTTCTTCCACCACTGACGTTAATGAAGCGACCTGAGAGCTGTTTCCTTCAACAGACAGATATTATAGAAAATAATTAGATTAGAATACAGCTTTTGATGTACGTAAGCCACCTCTCATGCTTTTGCAGGGCTGTTAGAAGACAAACACGAGTATCATTCACATCATACGGTATGACTGAACTTTTGTGCAGCAACGAGGGGAAGACACAGCTGAACGTGCAGGTCACGTTTCATTCAAAGTCTGCCATGAGAGTTGGGGAAGCACGAGACAGTGAGTCAGGTCACACTTCTTTTTAGAGACAGAGTTTCATTTCTTAGACATAAAATTCCTGACCAACGAACGATTCTGGAAGAGACTGTGTCACACTCTCACTGTTAACCAATACCTCCATTGCTTAAGTAATCTTGAAACTACTGCCGTAAACACACCTACAACACAACTAATTAAGAATCAAGGGCAGAAATTTGACAAGGTTTTGTGAATGGCCTGGCATTTATCTAAACAAATGTGAAATAGTACTTTTAAAGGTCTCACTGAACTGAGGTCGTTTTAAAAATTACAGTTTAATAATCACTGTGCTGCAACCTTTTCTTAATTTCTGAATTCACCAGCGGGTTGGGACAGCTGCAAGATTGATTGCCCATTGGTTTTTCCCCTTTTTCATTTGCCTGGAGCAGTCCCTAGTCTGGCTTCTCAAGATTCAGAACATATTTCTGATTGTGATTCACAGTCCATGCCACTGAACAGAAGTTGAGCTGTTGGAGCTATTTCGTGAAAGGTGTGCGAAGAAACCAGCCTTATGCTGAGTATTCTTCACTACCTCTGCACTCTGTTATGTGAACAATTACCTGCAATATCACTGGTTCACTGTGATAAAACAACAGCAGTGGAACAGGAAAAAAAGGGAAAGAAACCCAAACCAACCAACAAGCCAAGCCTACTCCTTTAGTAGTAACATCCGACACTTAGTGTTGACAAAATTCAAAAAATAAGCAAACCCATACTTCCTAAAGTGCTATGCCTAAGAAACATGAAATTCTGATGTATCTAGCCAAATTTAGTGAAGTAATAATGATAAATAGAGCTATAAAGCTAAGCTGTTCTTTTAACACATTTAAATACCTCCATCATAAGCACACAAAAATGCGCATGCAAGAGATATGACCTTCTTGCTAAGTCAATTATGATTCATTAGTTTTCATTCACCTCAAACTTGCTTTCTAAAAGCAACGCTGAAAAACAAAGTAAAATTCACTTTTGCATTCTGGTTCCTTAGACCATCAAGCTACCCTGCACGTCCAGGTAATCTAATTCTTAGTGGTCCCAAAAGAGGCTGAGTATCAGGGAGGTGAAACATGATACAAAAAAAGTTAATTCATGTAGTGTGGCTTTTTATGTTTTTAAAACTGTACTGATTTATGTTCAGATAAAGCTCTAAACTGGAACACTATTTTTTTAAATTTAAGATATATATTTTTTAACCAGCTGTACAGGCTTTAGGAGCTTTACTTATAGAAACTCACAAAAGTAAGCTGGCCAAATTGAGACTCTCTAGAAAAGATAAAAGCTGGTGTAGTTTCAGATGGACTATCACCTGGGCGATGAAAATAAACAACTGGATTTTTAAAAAGTGAAGTTCAATTTTAAAAACCCATCTGTAGATTAAGCCAGCTAATGAAATATATGTGCACACACACATACACAGAAGTGCATAAACCTCCTAAACTCCACTGGGACTGATGGGCAACAGGGAGGTGAGGCTGCTCAGAGCAGTTAAGGCTCGTTAGTGCGCTCAGGTGTAGCCCAAAGCTGGGATTGCTGCTGAAGTGAACTGCACTGAAACCAGTCAATTCCTGGCTCTATCATATGCCTTTCATGCCACAGTCCCACAGACATTTTATGCTATTCTGAAGTATCCCTCCTGCAGCAAGTAGCTATCCCATTCTCCTCCTGCCCTTAGCCATTTTTCCTATGGCTCCGTGCTCTCTCCTTATCCCCAAATATTCTGGGGACCTTAATCTGTTTGAATAAGTGGATATGTGGGTATATACCAAACGGGGCAGGGAACTCACTTGACTTAAAACTAGCAAAGTCCTCAGCCCCTCAGAAGCTGTTCAGGTGAAATGTTCTTCTTCAGCACTTGCTCCTGAAAGCATATTTGAGAAGTTTCTTGAATATCCTGCAGGGCCAACTCTCTGGGTCTTTCAAAACGCTAAAAGTAATATTCTATCTATGGCTGTCACACATGACTGCCCATTAAAAAAACTCCAATATATTAAAGACATACACGGGTGGAATATGCTGAATGGAAAACAGGTAGAATCAAGACTCATATTTCATAGATATGTATCTTTAATTAAATTTTGCTCAGTTTACTTACCTCTATGAACAACAGCATTAGATTACTTCAAATTTATGGAAACTCAGTAGGCACACAGGCAATGATTTCAACAGCTGGTGAAAACTATATCTGCTCTTAAATACTTCATAGTAGTATTTGTCATGGTCGGTTAATACTGGCTCTTTTAAGATCTTTCACCTAAATTTGCCATATTAATCAGTATGCAAAACATGGAGTAGTTACCATGGATAACTCACTTCATGTGTGAAGTCTCAGTCATAATGTCTTTTTTTTTTTTTATATAGCTTCTGGAGGGTAGTATGAGTAAACTCTGCCAATAAGTAAATAAATGGAAAACAAGTCCCCAAACATTTGTTTTAACTAACATATACAATGTTCTTCATTAAATATGCTGTACATTTGCGTGTCTGTTACAAAGCAGTTTGAAAATTATATGGTTTTCTCTTTGAAATTTGAACTCATTTTTACTTAAAAACTTGGACTGGACAGATCTTGCCAAACGGTTCCTCTTTAATATTGGGTATAAATCCCATTACTCTTATGAGAGAAAATGTCAGTCCATAGTAAGACCATAAAAAGTATCAAGCTTTTGTATGTAGTAAAAATGGACTTTGTTAGCTGCCCTTTTAAAAATAAGCTAAGACTACTTTATCCATACTTTTAGGAAAATATCCAGCTATACTGCTGCATTATAACCTATCGATCTTCTTTGCAGTTTCCAAAAATTAACCAAGCCTAGGATTTCATACTTCTTAGTCAGTAGAAGTTTAGGAAAAATCCAGAGCGTAACTGCAATTAACTGTGTCTGAAATTCAAGGTAAACAAAGCATTTTCAAATAAACTGTTGAGCCACTACAGCTTTTCCATGGATTCTGGTAAAAATTACATGAATGCTCCCTGCTTACTTTCTTAACTTAACAAGAAAAAAATTAACTCAAATATAAACACAAAGATCTCTGGTGATTTTTTTTTTTTTTGCATGTCAGTAATTTTGTAAGGCCAGAGTACTGAGGAAAGAGGACAGTGCAAAAAGCTAGCTATGAAGTAATTCCCCTACTGCTCCTGCCTCACAACAGCCTGGCACTATTCGTGTCACCTAGGAGTAATAAACGCAAATTTTTTTCGAGTGTCCACATTATGCTGGAATAATATAAAAATAGATGATGAAGCAAAAAATGAGACAGATTTAGCCCCGGTGTCCTGCAGTAGCTGCCATAATTGCACAGCCAGCTCATTATATAAAGTCAGTCCCTTGAGCCCGCCATGTCCCAGTTAAGCGACAGTAATAGAAAGCAGCTGTATGAGGACATTAGGTCAGCAGAATCATTAGCCCCTAAAATTGCATCACCATCACTCCTCCCTGGCAGCCGGGCCTTCGCACACCATCAGGCTCCTAAACAGCAGGTCAAACATCACCCTGAACTTAACCCAATAACTCCATTAACAGTGAACCGTGGCTCCAAGGAAGCCAGCACCTCCAGGAACTTCCCGGGCCCTCACTCACCCCCTCTGCCCTGAGGCGGCGCTGGGAACGCAGCAGCCCTCGAAGGAACACCCCGATACCTTCTGCTTCCTCCAGGTTTCACCCAACAGACAGTTTGTGGCTGGCGAACACAAGTTGTACCACGGTGCCGTATCGGCGACACGTCCCAGCCACCACCAGCCCTCACAGCGCGGGGAGGCGACGCCGTGAGGCGATGCCACGTGCCGGAGAACGCGCGAGGCGCCTGAGGGCTCCGCGCACGCGCACCGCCCGCCTGAGGGTGGAGAGGAGGCGGCGGGTCTCGCGAGAGTTGGGGGCGAGAGCGGGGCGGCGCCGGCGGGCGCGCGGGCGGCTCGGAGGCGGGAAGCGTGAAATGGCTTTCTCCATCCTGTCTTGTGATTTCACTATCTACAGAGCACTTTAGTCACATTTGGTACTCTACAGCTTGCCCCTACCCCTCAAAATTTTACTCTTTCTCTTCCTTTCTTCTCTAATGATCTTAAAGATGATTTTTTACTTGTAGCAAGTCCAACAGAGCAGTCTAGCTGTCTTATTGTCACCCATGTTAAGGTGTTTCAGAAAAAAATTAGAAGGCAATATGTCTTGTAGATCCTGTATCAAAAATCTGTGGTGTACGCCAAACCCTGCAGCTTTGATGTGTGACATAGTGTTTTACTGGGCATGTTAGGAGGGCCTAAAATAAATATATATACCCGTTCAGCCACCTGTGAACTGGTGGCTGATGCAATACTAATCCTTAAAAGTATAAATAAATATACTAACAATATGAACGTGATACTTACCCTTCGGAATAAAATGTCAGAGCCTGAGGTGCGGGTCAGTGACCGGGCGGGCCAGCGCTGAGGGCGGCCGCGCGCCTGAGGTAACTTCGGGGCGGGGGTCGCGAGCCTGAGGGAGAGACCTGAGGGTCTCGCGAGAGTTAGGGAGCGGTCACGCGGGCGGCTCAGGGGCGGGAAGCGCGCGGAGCCGCCGCCGTGGGCGTGAGGAGGTGCGAGGCTGCCGGGTACCGGGGGCTCTGAGGGGGGTCGGGGACCGGGGGGTGCGGGCAGAGGGCGGGCGGGTCGGTCGCCACAGGGGCGGTGCGGGCGGTCCCGCTGGTATTTTAAACCAGGGCAGACAGGCCTGGGGCAACAGGGTGCGATTTGAAGTTAGGCCACCAGAGATCCCCTCAGAGTAAATTTTTACCCGAGTAAATTGTTTTACGTATACAGTTTCCTGACTGAGAACAGCAGCCGTACCACTATGAGTTGCCAGTTTTAAGTGGATTGTTTGAAAGATGCTTGGCGTTTTGAGGGACAGTACCAGGAAGCGGCACCAAGTACTTGGGCCCTGTCCTGGAGTGACAGAAATCAGCAGGGCTGGGCCCTCACCCCTTGCCACTAGTGGAAGAACTGGCCTAGTATGTACATAAATGCCCATATTCCAGGGGGATGCCTTGCCTCCTACATAATTTATACCGTTGTGCTTCAAGGCTGTGAGGCACAGAAATGAAGACAGAGTTCTTTGTCAATGCTCACATATATTCTGATTAAAAAGGAAGCCTGTGAAGTTAGCCAAGGTTTTCTAAAGTCTGGATGCTCGTTTCCGCCTTTTACCAGGGAGAGTAAAAGTGTCCCCGGTGGGCCAAAGGCTTCTGCAGCACGTAGGTAAAGCAAGGGCCCTGCCGTTGGGGTCGTGACAAGTTTCAGTCAGAAAAGCAACAACCCTTCTATCAATGTCACAGACTAAATAAGTTTGACTATATGCTGATGTTCTTCAGATTGTTTCTACTAGCAATAGTTCTGGATGGTTTGTTTTGGGGAAATTAATGATGATACACCAAGGTCGTTGCACCTCTGCTGTAGTGAACAGATGTTAACATATTAGTGCCACCTTCCTGTGCTGCGCTAAGCGAGAGCTACTCCTGGTTGTCATTGCATGAGCTAAGGCAAAACCAGCCAAATTCAGTCTAAAATGCAAACATTTAAAGAAAAGAGCTACTGCACTTTCAAAAGCCATTACTCTGTATCATTCTCATCAAAACACACCACTCTTTTTTTCCTAAATCAAACCAAAGCTAGCAGAACAATAAGAAACCAAATCTTTTTTTCCCTCTCAGCAGTACAGACCATTTTCAGTGCCATTTGTAAGCTGCCTATTTATTCCTGACATTCACAGCTTGAGTATACCTCCAGTTCATGTCGCTCTATTACACTGAGGTAGAAATAATCAAGGTTTTTTCCATCTTTTTGCTGGGAGGATTCAGAGCTGGTTGTGATTATCCATAGCTCTGTTAAACTGGTATGAGGTTATTGTGGTAAAGTCTGTATAGGACTAAGACATAAATACTACCAAAGACTACAGTTAGTAGAGAAGGCAGTAGCTCACTGACTGGAAGGAAGGAGGACTGGTATAGGTTGATGTACAAAGGTAAAATAGAAGATATTTTTACCCATAAATCCCTATTCGGGTCTTCTTTAAACCAAATTTCTTTCCTCCTCTCTACACCTTATGTCACACCCTGGCAGTCCTGGACTGTCAAGGTCTTTGATCTAAGTTTCCCGTTTTTGTTTAAAAAATGAGTTGTTGTTAGGCAACATTTCCTACCTAGTCCACTGGAGCCTGATCTTGGTGATCTTTGGGATATGCTACAAAAGACTTCTCTCCTCAGGCTGTTCTGGGGAAGGGGACAGGGGTCTCATTTATGTAGAGAACATTTCACCTACCGTGTCTGATTGTGGCTCTCTCTAGAGGGCAACTGATTTTTACAACTGACGTTATGAACTTCTTCTGTGGTAAAAATGTGCATAGCCTAAAGGAAAGACGTGAATGCTAAAATGAAATCTTCTTAATAATCTCATAGCAACAACAGGTTTGGCAGTGCATTAAAAAAAGGGCTGGGGATAGATCAGGATGATGAAAGCACAGAAGTACTTCAAGAAGATAAAGCAATACACAGGCCCTTCAAATGGAAGTTTAAGATTTTTGGTCAGTATTGGTTAAGTTTTAACTACCTAAAGTACTTTCTTTCAACTAATTTTAATGTACTTGGGAGATATTACTAGAAATTGAATTACATAAAAGACCTCAGTACCCTAAGAGTTAGCTACAGAGAACATGAGTTCCATGTGTCAGAAAATTCAGAATTTTGAATCATATTTTTAAATATCTAACCCTTGACAAAAGGACAGTCACTGTAGCTGGGAAATGAATAGCAATTCTTCCATCGTTCTGGCCCCAAACAGAGGACTTAACATCAGCACAGCTTGAAAGTCCATTTAAACTGTGACAGGGCTGTAAAAAGCTCTTAGCATAAGCACTTCCTAAGAGAAATTCTCATCTGTTTCTAAGCTACAGCCATTGTTTATTCAATACTGATGGGCATACAAAATAAAAGACTTCTATCACTCAGTGTCTCAAGCCTACACATAAAGCTAATTAAAATCCTTTACTCTGGATTTCTCCTCATTAGTAGGTTTATACCTGTTTCTCGTCTGTATGTTTAGTACTGGGAAGCTTTCTTTTCTGTGAACCATGCCAGTTAATAGATTTGAAATTTCACCCATAAATGCTCCCTCAGTGCAGTTTTACTATCAGTGGTGGTGTATCAGCTAACTTCCCAGTCTCCTCTGTCACTTCTGGCCATTACCCAGAGCTCACTGACACAATGGTTACTATAATTCTTAAAATTTATGAATATTAGAAGAGTCTTAATCCTTGGAGTGATCACAGTATGAGATGCTTATCATTTCCTAGAGCAGTAAGAAAACAGTGCAATGAATTATGTAAAATACTTCAAATATGGCCACTACTGAAGGCCTTCATTAAGAAGCAGAAACTGTCAATAAACAATGCCTATTCTTCTCTACGTGAGATGATCCTCTAACTCTAAAGGTATGGTCAAAAAGCAGGAGACATATAGTGTTCTGTACATTTCAGAATTTAAATCTAAACAACGTAATAAAGTCCAGTAACCAGTGGTCTTACAAGGGTCCGCAGAAATGGCTTTGTCTTTTGGAATCTCACTTGTGTACAAAAAAATTCAAAAATAAATCAGCTTTTCTTTAACCTCTCTGCTTCAGGATTTATGTCCAGTAAATGATTAAAAAAAATTAAGTGTCCCTAATACTAAAGCCAGGCCTTGTTGAAAAGCACTTGCAGATTGGAAAAGCAGTGATCAACTGCCTCCAGTTCTGTTTCATCCAGAGGAAACTAAGGACCATGGAACAGCATCTTCTGACAATCATTTTTTTCTTTTTGACAAAAGAAAAAAAAAAAGTCATGTTTCTGAAGGAATACCAGTACTAAGGGTGACCCCCCCTCCCCGCATCTCAGTTTCCATTTCTGTTTTTTTCACAAAATATTTATATTACTCTATAAACACAATTCTAGCAGATAAATGAAAACTCTCCAAACCAACCAAGTTATTTAAACCAGCTCTACCTGACCTCTCAATTCAGGTACAACTCTTTAAAAGCAGGTGAAAGCTCTCCCTCTCCCTCCTGTGAACGCAGAATCAGGCCCTTACGTGTGTTTAGACCAAGGGAACATTACAGGGTTCCATCAGTTCATGACGATAACCCAGAAAAAACAAAAAACCAACCAGATTCTGTAGAGAGAAATCACATCAATATAAAACAAATGTAAATTCAGTTTCACTTAAAGGAGATTTTAGTGGTAAGTTGCCATTTAAAAATAAAAAGAAAACAAAAGCATCACTGAAGCAATGAAGAATGCACCAAACTACAGCTAAACTGGATGGAGGAGCACGCAGGACTATGCAAGTACACACTGATGTGGAAAGCGTGGTGTGCTCTGACCCTTGAAAGCGACATGGTACAGAACTTGTCTGTATGCACACTGTCAGCTCCATTTTTTTTCATCTGATATTTATTTAATTATAAGGGAGGCAACTCATTTAAATGATGGCAAAGTTATCAGGTGATGTTTCAGGAGAAAACAAAACATTAAAACAAAACCTATGTCAAAGCAAACAAGGCTGAGGTCACCAGGCTAAAGGAAATAGTTTATAAAATGGTGGTAATGTTTAGTACAAGTCTTGGAATCAAGGCAATTTCTGTTTTAGCTGTTACTAAGAAACCAACTATGCAAGAGTTCTGTTTTTCACTTTTTTTCTTCTGAATAATCATCACCATTATTCCACAGCCTAATAAAATGAGGCTGTCACCTGTGATTTGATTTCACTAATTCTAGGCTGTCTGTTCTCCCTGCAGTGCTCTGGATGCCCATCTCTCCTGAATTACTCCAGCACCCCTACGCCCCACAAAGCCAGGCAAAGGTAAGGGGACCCCTCACTCAAGGGGCGGGGGGCAGCACAGGGGAAGAGCAGCTGCTAGGGCTGGTCTCCCGCTAACAGGCAAAGTGGCATTACCTGGGAGAGGTAAATTGTAGCTCAAATATTAATATGAATCTCGTTTCCACGGTTGAGGGAAGTTTAGACAACCTAGCACATTTAGAAATCCAAGAAAACCATAAGCTACTCTCAAGTCTTAGCTCTGTGGGTAGGTGTGAAGGGCAGGGAGTTGCATGCCATTAGTCCTTTCTGGAAATCCTACAGCATTAAATGTTACTCTGAGATTTCTGCATGTGTGTATTTGTGTTACTGACAGACTTCTTACACTGTGATTGTTTTAAAATTACTTGTCTCTATATAGCAGTGTTCCCATCAGTCCATATTGTTAATTTTTTATTTCTCAATCAAGAATTCATGGAGGTTAGTGTGACATTGCTGCAAATATCCTCACAGCCTAGCAATGTAAATAATGGATATGACTCCAGAAATACCGACCAGCCTCTTATTGTTCTGAGAAACTTAAATCATGGCTGCCTGAACTCATCTACTAGTAAACAAATGGGCTTCTCTCTGCACTGCAGTAAATCCCTCATCTTTCAAGAAAATTAAGTATGTCAGTGAAATGACTGTAGTTTTGGTAAGTGTACACAGATATTTAACTGCAACAAAGCTTGCAAAGATGCACTAAATGCAACTATTATTTTTTCTTTAAAAAACAAATTTAAAAATGCTAACAAATTTTCAGAAGCTCTAGTGAAGCTTAACAAATAGTTAATGCATTTCATACTACATCTCCGTAAACTACGTAGCCTTCTTTTACATTTCTCATGATTTCTGTCATTTATTTAAAAGGCCTATAATGAACAGCTATAATTGCTGACGTATTTGTTTGTCCCATTTTCCACTTAACCTCAATGATTCTAGTCTCTCTTATTTCCTTTGGCACTGAAAAGTATTTTTACAGTATTACTAACACAATATACTTGCTAGATTTCCACTAATTAATTTTCTATGAATCTTTCAGCCTGAAAAATCTCCACATTTCTGCATGAAAAATGAATTATATTTTCTCCAATTCCTTACAAATTTACATTCTGAGCTCATCTGTGCCACATATTCTTTATGGATAATGAGCAAGGCATCTTCACTTAGCTGTCACTGTAGAAGTGAAATGTTTACAGTGTGTGCTTTGGAGATTCTGGCAGCTTAGATTCTAAGAATACTTTCTTATTCATGACAATAAGCATTGCCCTAAATTTCTCTTACACATGAACAGAAAAAGAGTGATTTGAAAAATCCTTGAACTTTGTATACCCCTAATAATGCTGTTTTAAGAAATGTTAGTTTAGCCACATCATGCCGATGACATGGTTCATGAGGTGTGACAAAAACTGTTAGCCACCTTAATGTCTTGCAAAACTTCTTGGGAAATTGCAGATATTTCTTAATTTATGGAGAGATAACTATCTTTATTATGAAGCTTATGAGAAAAATACCCATCAAAGAACTTTTAAACGTCTTTTTCCACCATATTTTTTCTATAACATTTTGGGGATACACTATTGATGTAAAAAAGAAACCTCACACGTGAATCTCCTACCAGTTTTGAGCAGGAGACTTCAGTAATTAATGAAAAATATTTCTATTTAATTAAGTTCTAAGTCATTCTTTAGCAAAGTACATAAGAATATACCTTTTGTAAAGACTATTTTTAGATTTCATTTATGTGCACATCTCCAGTCACAGGCTTACAACGACATGTTTAAGCCTGCGGGCTATATTGAGCCAGGTCCTGGAAAAAGAAATATCTTTTATCCTTCGTTCTTAGAAAACCTCATATAGTTTGACTAAATCTTTGAAATATGACCAAAAGAATTTCACATGAGATCAGCTTTCATTGAAGTCATAATGTATGATTCATGTAGATACAGTTCGAAGGTTAATGCTGTCAAGTTTTGAACTTGTGCTATAAAAGACATAAAAAAGTGACAGATTCTTCTGACCAGAAAGGAGACAAGTGCCTTCATACAGCCTTCTGCAAATCTTTCCGTCCTAAGTTTAGCTCTTCAATTAACCTGAGCGTACTTGAACCTACTGGGATTGTTTTCTGTAATCAATCAAATTTCCAAGTATAATTATTAACATGGTCTGTAATTAAATGGATTAGATAATTTGGACACATTCTAAAGCAAAGTCAGTTATTAAATGTTGACGATTCAAATATTTCCAATGCCTTTTTGAGTTCTGATTTAAGAAAAATCTTGATTGATTCTCAAAAGTCTTTTGGATTTCTTCTGCTCTTGTAACAGAATCATTGTGCAAACATATCAGCCAGAACTCCTGTTTTCCTACAAACAAAAACTTGCAGATGAAAACATTCCTGTATAAAATTAGTCAGAAAATTTCTTCCCTATAGTAGCTATTTCTGAATGAACTTTTAAGATACACTGAAAATGGAGTTTTAAATGTATTATTACTCCAAATTGACCATTAGAAGTAATCGCATTTTGTAAAATCCAGCAACTTTTGCTGCTGTAGATATGCAGGTAGAGTGACTTCTTTGATATTTCAAGAGTTTTATTGCTTATATTATTTCCCTTAGAAAACTGTATCAGGAAAAAAATATTTTTGTTGTATAAAATGCAGGCAGAGTGGGCAGAACAGCAAATCTAAGCCTTCCCAGATGTATATCAAAATCCCAATCTGAAGCGAAGTCATTATCAGACAAGTAACAATACAAATTAACCTATGATTCAGTAACATTTTTAGTATTTTCTCAATCTTAACAGTAAATGAAATAATTTAAAACTATTTTTTGCCAATAAAATAGCCCCACAGCCTTTTTAAATTTTCATATTAACTTCATGTTGTAAGTGAATCTCACACATCTGAAATGGTAATTCTGCATACGCAGACTCTGAATTCCAGTATTCTCGCTAATATCGTTGGTTTTGTTCTCTGGCACATTGTATAGTGAATGGAAAAGTACTTTTAGAATAACACCATCCAAGGGACAGAGAAAGAAGTTCTCCATTCTGTGGCCACCTCTAAACTTCTGAAGGTTAAACACAATACAACTAATCAGCAGCAAAGGAAAAAAAAGTAAGGGTTTTGTGTGAGCAATAGAAAATGGTACATACTATTTCTTTTTGTAAACCTAATGTCCCTTTGCCTGTTGTGGAACACAATTTAGAGTAATTATAGCAACATTCAGGAGAAAAATTATTATAATAGATTCTTGTACAATAGCGTTAGATCTTCAGACGAACTGTTAAGGACCCTGACAGATGCGGCAAAATCAAAGCAAGCAAGCAACTAGCAGGAGATCCAGTAAAGCTAAAAAAGGTTATACAAGGCAACCAATTACTATCTTTAGCCTTCATTTTTGAGGTCCATGTTACATATCTGCAAATAATAGTGATACAAATATCTTGAATCAAATGCGAAAAACCCAAGTAGTATATTTTTCCACTCAAGGAAGTCCAAAATTAAAAGAAAAATACTATGTCCCAAATTCTAAGTTCAATCAGAGTGCCTGATTCAGGTCAAATAATGCAGCAAAGTTAGTAACCACCTGTATTGCATTTAATTAAGATTCATATATTTCACCCCTGAAATTTAGCTTCTCTTCTCTGAGTCTCTGAGACTCCACACGTTCGCGTACCACCACAGAAGAAAACTCAGTGCTGCTGATGTGCAAGAGACCACTATAACAAGTCACAACTAAAAGACATCTGAAAGCAATTTAAAACAAAAGTCACACTTTAATTTTCATTAAAAACATGAAAAAAAAAAATCATCACCCTCACACCCCCACCAACATAGAGTATTGTAAATTGGGCATTTTCTGCTTTCTGGTGACTGAGAACTTTCTATAGAAAAATGTGAGATAAATAACTTCTACAAGAAACTGATTCAATCTGAGTTCTGTCTGCCTTTAGAGCATGATACAAATTCCAGTTATTTATTTAAAAAAAAAAAAAAAATCACATCCCTCCCTATCTGGGAGAAGATTTGAAAGACATATTTCTTAGAAAGTATTACACAATTAAATTATTTTTTACTGCTGTGTATGCTATAGAAAACCTGTTATGAGAGAAACACGTCACATTTTTCTCCACAGTTGGTTTTCTATGCAAAGATAATTCAAAATAATTAAAACATTTTCCTTGATCTCCTCACAGTACAGGATACTAGGATAGTCTGACTAGTAGAAAACATGTATTATTCCTTCTTTTAAGGAGGGGATTATTGATAGCTATTACCCCATTGTCAGAAAGGGAGACAGACACTTGTGTTTGCTCTGTATTATTCCCCTGTACTCATATTTTACATGTTACTTGCTATGGTGGAAACCTTATAAGACTCATAACACGGGAATGAGTAAACCAGACAACTTTTGTCATTACCAAAATAATTATGTCAATCCAAATGATGCTAACAAATTCCAAATGCTCATGTAAATAAAGGTATCAATTTGGAAGAATAAGGTGACATAAAAAGAAACAATCTTAAGGATGACTATCCGAAAACAACTTTATTTTAATTGTGACTTAAATATTGTGGGAATAGGTTTTGATTACCCAAACAAATCAATCAATTACATATCAATTTGTCTTGAAAAAACCTGATGAAGTCCAACCCCTAACTTCTTTAACATTATCTAAGTCCCACCTTGCCCCACCCCCAAAAGGACTCACTAGATGTGTATTATTTCTTTTTCCCTCTTAAATCCAGCTTATTTCACATCACCAGTTTAAAGAATTCTCTTCCTAGTGTAACTGAGAGCAAGAGGAGACCCAGTGGTTAGGTCAGCTGGAGGCAGAAATTATTTAAACCACATGTGCCTCCATTAGAACCAGTCCTGATACCACAGGCACCTCACAGCATCATGACATAATTCTGTACTGGAATAACTATGCTTATATGATGAGGGAAATCAACTATAGCAATTCAGCTAAGTATCTAAACTAGTAAATAAAGTTACACACTTCCTTGAATAACTTTGAGAACTGAAGAATTAAACAAATTCTTTTTTTCTGCCATCAGCCTTGGATTAGCTTTCCTCTTAATGCTGTCACATTACCTTCTTTTCGTCTGTGGAGTTTACACCATTTTCAACAGTTGCACTTGCACATCAATGAGTTGTCACACAGCTATTATAATTACTTTGCAGAGGTTGTTGAGCTATCTCCTACATGCTTTCTGTTTCTCTCCATGAATCTCTCCTGGTTTTGCAAGGAGAGGCTGCCCAGAACTCAGTATGAAAGTGCAAGTGTAGCAGGAGAAAACCTGAAAACAAAAAGAGGGATTATACAAACCCATTTTACACTGGTCTTTTAAAAAAACACAATCTATCCATTTGCCCCCCTTGTGTATTCTGCAGTTTACTATTGTCTGCACATCCTGTGAAGCATGTCTGCAGCCCTTTGCTCTGGTCTCCTGAGAGGCAGTCTCCTGACACAGTCTCCTGGCCTTATGCTTTCCAGAGTTAACAGTCCACAGTATTTAAGTTAACCAATGCACACAGTCTGAAAATGAGCTCAGCAATGCCTTTATCTTAAGTGGGAGTAGTTTCTCTTGGTCAGACAGACAGCTGTAGTTGGTAACGGCTTCAGCAGTCCAATTTCTGTCTTCTTCCAGGCTTGTCAAGAGGTGAGACTTCGGGAAATTCATTACTTTTTGTAATTTGCTTTACACGAGGAAATAAGGAAATTATATAGAATCATTAAATGGTTTAGGTTGAAAGGGACCTTAAAGATCCTCTAGTTCCAACCCCCCTGCCTGGGTCTGGGACACCTCCCACTAGACCAGGTTGAGCAACGCCCATCCACCCTGTTCTTGAACACCTCAAGGGGTGGGTTATGCTTTAAGAGTTGCCGGTTGCCTGTCATGTTACTTTTGGCCAGGGTTGCCTTTCTTAGTATTCTGAGGTTTCAGTTATCTACCTATAATTTATTGGTGACTATAAAGAGAAATTCTGGGGCATCACTATGGAAAATGAGCTCCACCATCGTCATCATCCAACCTCTGTCAGTCTTTAAAAGTAATGGTGAACAACAGTCAGTATAGCATGTGTGGATTCATAATTCAAGCAGAATAAGAAATAGTATAGCAGCAAAATATATGCTTGCAACAACTCTGTTACCTGAAACAGGTGAATATAAAGGTCACTTTCAACCAGAAGTAAATAACATTCAGTTTGGGGGAACTGCTGTAGGTGAAGGGGGAAGAAATGAAGTATTTGATTTGGGGGGAAATTGGTTAGACAGAAGGTGTTTCAAACTACAATCAAAAATTAATTAGGAAAAGGAACAAGCCAAAGGACAAACATCTGTGATAGAAGGATATGAAGAGATAAACAAATCCCATGTATGACAGTTAATTTCAGTTAAGACCAGAACCCTGCTGGGCTACATTTGGAGTTGTTTGTAAACGCTTTGGGAAAAAAAGAAAACTTATGTTGATTTCAGTGTGAACGGTGACAACATCAACAACTGGAAGACTGAAAAACCAAACCAAAGACACTCAAAATATCAAATCTCAAGAAAACCTTACAAACTGGAGATAACAAATAATAATAAAGGGAAACCACAGTGATGAACACACCAAGGGTTGTTCAGCAGTCAGGAGGCATGAACACAGAGAAACAAAGACACGCTCCTGCACTTAGGTTTCCAACATACCAGAGATGAGGGAGACAAAAGCCCAGTTGACAAAACTCTAGAAGGACAAATTACTGTTGTAAGCCAGATGCCATTGGGGTCTACATATTTTTCTCACTTGCTACTTGAGAAGGACTGCAGTTTGCTAGCACTAAGATAACATTACATAGAGCTAAAAAGGGAACTGCAGTAATGGCTAAAGAGGAGTGACATTAATTCCACTCCCTCACTGGGTGTTACGTGCTGATTTTCTACCTCACAGGATGTTCCCATACCTTCCCAGTGCCCAAAGGGAACACGTCTACCATGTCTAAAGGGACTGCAGCATGAAATCCCCCTCAGTGGGCCAGAAAGTGCAGAGAACTGAGATGGGGCCTTGAAAGGACTGCAGCTGTGCACTGCACAAAGCACTCAAACCGAGGAAATAGTTCTTGTGACTTCCATTTCCCTTCTCTCCTGTTCATGAGTGAAGTCTGGTAGAGCAGTTGGTAAACATAAAATTCACCGTGGAGAAAAAGAGAAAGAGGGATTCACACAGTCCAAATTCTCCGAATATGCTTATCGCCCTGTTTTGTTTATATTTTGTTTAGCAAGAAGATGCTCACCTATATGGACCACAGCCTATGGATACACTGCGTGCAAATACATTATTGCAAATAGTAATCTAGGCATAAGAGTGTTGTACTTTCAGCTGTTGGGTTAATGTGTTTAATTTACATCATGAAGGTGGTTAAATAATTCTTAATGCATGTTTTGTTCAGTGGACGTTGCAGAGAAAAGAGGCAGCAAGATGTAGAGAAATATTGCAATCTTCCTAATTGAGTTAGTTACTGAAACAAATCTCTCAACACGTTTTGTAATTAATTCTTCAGCTGAGTTAAAGTTTGTTTGTGAGGAGTCTCAGTTAAATACACAAACCAAATATATGACTCTGCCTCACCATAAAATAAGTGTTCTTATTAGCCCTATATGGATAATCAAAGTTAAAATTACCTTCCTGCAAATATTGTGAAATATTTGTAGAACTGTTGCTGCCAGCATACTCCCTGAATACCAGTAAACTCATCTGCTAGAGTATTTGAGAAAAGCAAACACAAAGCAGGTGCAAATGAACTCTGATCAAATTTGTTCAAAACTTCAAGCAGATTCTAATGTTAGAAGATGGAGAGAAGCGTGTTTTCGAGATTTGTCTAACTGTAACTGCAATTTCTCTCCAGGCAAACCAGGAGAATTAAGCAAAAGACAAAAAAGAAAAAAAGAAAAAACCACACCAGGCTGTGGCAAAGTAACTATTGTTAAAGAAACAAGAAAGAATATGGTTCTAGTGGTAACGTAAATCGAATTAATAACGTAATGTTACTACAACACTAAAATTCCAAATAAAGAAATCCAGATCAAGTTATCATTATGAAAACTTAGTAAGCACAACTAATACATTACTAATAAAAATGTGTTAATAATAGAATTCAACCATAATTTAAGTACTCAACTTAGTAATTGAACATCAGCTATCAGAACATGAATTTATTTTGAGCAGAAACACAAAAGGATTCTGGGTAAAGTAGATAATATTGTGGTTTGGATTTTCAGCTCCGTGCAGCAGCTGATAGCAGTTAAACTACGATCATCTATTCCAAAATTTTCTAGGGGTTTCATTGTATATGTAAAAATTGGGTTAAAGTTCACTGTCAATTCATTTGCATTTCTATTTGACAAATACGTGGTCATTTGCTAAACCTAAAATGAATTAGGTTGAGCATAAAGGAATGAAAACCAGAGAGTACAACTGATAAGAATGTTTGGTTTGGAGGAAGCAAAGAGAACATGAAGTAGAAAAGCCACTGTGAATTTAACAAAGTGGCTACTTTACCTTGGAACACTTCCAGGAAGATAAGCAATCCTATTTAAGGAACATAGTTAGCTCCTGATTGCCAGCTTATGCAAATGACAGAAGCAGCAGAAGAATTAAGGGTAGACTAGTGAAAACTATTTCCAGAAGAGATGAGTACCCCTGCTTAGGAAAGAGAATATTTTACTAAGAATAAAGCACTTTTCTCCATGAACAAATTACCTTCCTTATGGAGCCTGTGTATTTGATTATACTTTATCAATATGTGATATTATTTGGCTTAAACTTTTTAAAGGTTGTTTACATTTTCTCCAGTATTACGATACCTTTTACTGACCTGGGACCTGGTCTTTGTTTCACCCAGACTTTCAGCTAGATTCTTAACAGTCCAACAGCCCTGTCCAAGGCACTCACAAATGTGCAGAGAGGAACTGACCTCTCAGAGGCATCAGCATCTTCATTGCGTTCTCTGAACGGGTCGAGCCTTCAAGGCCTACTGGTTAGCCCGGGCACAGCACCCCGCACAACAGGCACGACAGGCACTTGGGCAGAAAGCTACCCCACAGACTGAAGACAAAAATAGCTAAGGTAGTTAAAAGCAATGAAAAACCTTCACAGTAAATTAATAGAAGTAGTGGTGTCTTCACAGGACTGTGTGATGGGCGTTACAAAAGCTTCCAGTCAGGACAGTAGACAGCACTTTTTTGCTACCAAAAGCATCACCCTATTTTTTGAGCAGGGGTTGGGAAGAAAGAGGTGGGAGTGGGTCCTTTCTGAACATAGTGAATATCTTTATTCTGTAGTCTACTACAGAAGTCTACTGCTATCAGCTTAATAAGCTGAAAAATATGGGAAAAAAGCTGCCGATGCTGACAAATTTTCAGATTAAATGAATTCTTTCTTTAGTAAATAGGTGGATTTCACTCAATGGTGACTTTCAGAAAACATCTACTGAACTTTTGCAATCTGTTTTATTTTTCTTTTAGTCAGTGGGTAAAGCTTAAGGGATTTTGAGAGCAGGGTACTAAAATTTAGCTAGACCTTCCTTATTAAAAGAAGGAAAGTCTCCAATAATTAGCTATTCCCCTAAATGCTTTTTGGCTCTCATTACAAAGTGCTATGCTAATATACCTTGTGTTGCAAATGTCTCACAATTCCTGCTAATCAAATTGAACTCAATTCTCAGCAAATAAACTCTCAATGCAGTTAATGGAAAACAAGGAACAGCACAGTCTGAGAATGGGTCATTACCACAAACTCCTAATTACAAGTACCTTAATGCATAATGTAAAGCACAGTCGTATATAGGCTCATAAGAATTAAAGCTGTAGCAAGATCAAAGATTTGATGTGTCCTTGAATTTTTTTACATGTACATTTGAATATATATAAAGAAAAGCAACAAAGAGGAAAAGAGCAAACCTGCAAAATGCAAAGATTCATTCTCTTACACACCCTTTGAAATGTATAATAACTGATGCAGTTTATGAGACTGCAGAGAACGTTTCTGACTCAGGACACATTCCAAAACCAATTTTAATTTGCCTCCTCCTTTACCCTCTTGACAGAGAATGTTTCACACCTACCAGTTAATGAAGGATTATTACTTTCCTCTAGAGTAAGTTGCAAATACAACCAAGGTTAAAGCAAAGGACGTTCTTTCTGAATTAGTTTATATGATGCCATCAAACATGAACACAGGTGATTGATGACATATTGCTATTACCGCACCAAGCATTTATCAATACTACACTATGAATTTTTTTCTGTATCAGTTCTCTTATTGTCATGTGATGGTACATTTATCGAATTTACTTAACTGAAAAAAATGCACAGAGAAAAGCACTGGAAACATCAGAAGGCATAATAAATCACAGTAACCAAATTACAAAATACAGGATCTGGTATTACTTGCCAGTCAGAGTTCTGCTCTTCTGAATGACTTCATAACGATTGTATTTTTTTCTCTAGGATTTCAGAAACAGCCTGCAAGGAAGGGTATTGTAGTTATTCTGTCCATACTGCAGGGTTCTTCTGCAACCCAAAGTATTGGGCTACACATCAACCAAGTTCTACAGAGCTGTGTTGAAATGCTATTATGACCTAAAAAGAATGTTTCACCAAATCAAAAAAATTTGAATTTTCCTGCAAATATTTTGCATATATTTATTTTCTAGAAGAATTATTACCCGAAACTTTGAAACTTTCAGTAAGATGAATATTTTGTGCTCTGGCTAACTCTGGATACAAAGAATTTATATGAAATTATATCTGGTGCAATTGTAAAGCTTTATGATGTTACATTTGCAAAATTGCTGAATGTTGTTGTTAGATTCATACTGTCTCTTCTCATTCTCGTTATTATTAATACAACATGTGGCTGCCTTCCCCTATCCCCCTGACACCATAGATTCTGTAAAAGCTAAGCTCTTATTTCTTTAGCTTTGTAGTTGTCCTCTCCCTGAAGGGCATGCAAACACAGAGTGGGAATTAAGGCTATTTGAAAGAAAATTAGTTCCTATTTGGACATCTATGCTATTGTGGAGAAGGCAGGCTCTGGAGAATCCTATCTCTCACACTGATCTTGTCCTGGGCCTCATGAAACAAAAATTATTATTGTGAATTTACGAACAGCAGTCAATAAACAGCAGCTCCTTCTCCATCTCCTCCACCCCCCTCCCCACACTTTTCCTCACCTTTACAACAACCTTTACAACAAAAAGGGGGAAGTAAACCTCATAACTGATAATGGAAGGGTCTTCTACTGGGGAGTACTACATATAAACATTTAAAATTCAGTCAGGTTGAGAAATATTCACTTGAAGTTCCTGCACAAGGAAAACAGGAATTGAGATAGACACCCCATCCTCTTACGAAGATATTGAAGGACAGGAATGCTTCTCTAGAGGAAAAGGTCTCAGGATTAGGGGTTGAATGGATAAATTTGAGGAGTAGCCAAGCTTAACAACATAAGACCTTCCAAATTTGAGCCTAAAGGTTCAAATAGCAGAAGGCAAGCTCCAGGAACACAAACCCTACTATTTTTAAAGTCTTCTATTCTTCCTCTGCTTGCATTAAATTACAGACCCTGAGTTACCACTTTCAAATGCCCAGTTGTAGCTGTGCATTTGTGTCTTGTACAAGTGTTGCTGACCCTCCTTTAGTCCCTTCTCACTGTGTGACTTCATTAAAAGGGTGTTTCTTTATTGACATGTACCATCAGATTGATTTTGAGCTGAAATCTGGAATGAGAAATAAAAGGAAATCATGAGATCAGAGAAAAAAGTTTCTGTTTTTAACACAAAAGGATCTACATTTTCTAGTATTCCTAATGATTCTTTCTCACTAGTTTAAAAACAGTCAAAATATTTGCTGGCACGCTGCTGAACTGGAGTTATCATAAGGCCCCAGACAGCAAACACTGGGGAAGCAGCAGAACTTCATTATTGATGAGGTTTTTGATGCTAAATACACCATACTGTTATTTTTGGTCAGATCTACTAACAAGATTAGACTTGTGTGCCAAGCCCTTCTGGAAATACAGAAATTGCTAGGAAGACAGAGACAACCCTAATGCCACATCAAATGCTCTCCTATCTTCCAAAACTTTCACCGACCAACAAAAAAAGAAAAGGATGGAGAGTTTCAAGACATTCTTGTGGCACTTCTCTAGATTTTTCTGATGTCAATGCTTGTTATCATCTCATTATCCTTTAGAAATATAATCACAGTGAATCTTTTCAATTTCTCTTCTTTTTTGGTCTATCATTTTGTGAATATTTTTAATTTCTGGTCTAGACAGCTAAGGCATTAAAATATTCCAAAGATCAATTTATGAAAAAAAGGAGAACATTTTTTTTCCCAAGATACCTGTGAGATAAAATATGGAAAGGTTGTTTCTTCAGAAACAGCAGACCAGTCAGTTCTGCTTTCTTTTAAAATTTTACTTATGTCTCCCTGGAGTATATGACTATAAAATGTATTATTATGAACAGCATTAAAAGCAACCAGTTTTTAACAAGGTTTGATAAGATGTTGTAATAGGAGCCTCTTTTAAAAGTTTGTGAACAGATACTGTTTCTGATAAATACGTTGCTGAGTCTGGAGATAAATTCTCCTAAGTTATAGAACTTAAAGCTTCTGATATTAGCTAAAGGGACCACCTATTCTAAACTTTCTGAAGAATTTTTAATTTTATCCAGATTTTATACCATTCTTTGTGCTATTTTGATCCAAAGTTAATACTTCACATTTCTGGAATTTCTGTCCCTCGGCCATAACAAGGGTCACCCTCTCACCTTTCTCCTTCTTTTCAGTAATTTGCATCCTGTGTGACTATTCTGGGCTTTAGTTTCTGCAGAAAGCCACTGTTGGTAGCATGGAGAGAAACCACGCTCTCCTATCAAAACCAGACAGGGCTTCAGGAAGGAGAAGGATGCTTTTCATTTGCACTTGCCATTTCTCTGTAGACAGCACTCACCATTTCCTCATTCTTCAATATTGTTTTATTCATAACAAAAATACTAAGCACCTTATCTCACCAAAATGCATTTAAAATATTATGCAAATAGTTTGCAGACTACTTGTAAAATACCCTCTATCCATCATTAAAACAAGTATAACTTTCACCTTTACTTACTTAAAGCTTATAGTAGGTTTATGGGTATTTTTGGTAAAAGACACTGAAGTGAAATTCCAACCTGCCAATAAATAAAGAACATGTTTTTTTCTGAATCATCTTTCAAAATCAAAGGCAAACCTTAATAGGCAAATCAAGGCAATTCACATGATCCAAAACTCCCCAGAAAACTTCTTTGTGATTGCTTCTGTAGCAACTGCAAATGTTTTTAGTTCTAGTTTTAAAGAAGTGTATGTTAGATATGGATTATCTCCTAGCTGTGTTTAAGATTAAGTGGGAAGCCATCCAAAGCAAGCAATGAAAAACTTTTAAACAGATTCTTAATATTAAATATAACTCGGATCCTGCAAATAAATACCCAAATCCTCCTTCTCAAAAAACCCCACCAGAACTTACAAAACAGTAAGTTACATAAGTAACAGTTACATTTGTGCCCAATTATTAATATTAACTCAGGTTGGTAGGTAGTTTTTACAAATATAAGTATCATAATAGTAACCAAAAAGAATTTCACTGGGAGATATTACAAAAGCATGTTCTTTCTAGAGCAGAGACAATGATTTTTCATGTCTAAACCTTGTACTCTCAGCAAAAAAAAAAGACTACGGAAAAAAAAATAGTAATTTACCACACCCCTATAGGGAATCATCGCCATTACTTATATACTCTTTGTGTGTTTTAATCTAGGATTCATGCATATTAAATATTTTTTTTAAAAGCAATCAAGACATGCAAATGAAACTACTTCTTAATCTTATAATTGATAAACTACCACCATTTGCTGATGTATTAGTACCGATGCATTTTTTAACCAAATCTTAATTTTTAAAACTTGAGGTACTCCATATTTCACATCTCAAATTATGTATAGTCTGTTCATGTGAGTTACAGTGAACAGACATGCAAAGAGTGCCCTGCCCACTGCTCCAGCCTACCTCCGCCTTTGTGTACTTCTCTCGCGCTGGAAGATGAAGCGGAACTTTTCTACCAAGACTGCACTGACTACAGTGTTTACTGTTCCACTTAATTCTGTATTTCTGCTTTCCAAATAATACAACCTTCTGTGCTACTTCCTATCAGAAGTGCCAGAGTATTACAAAACACAATTTTGCTGAAACATTTATTGTTCAGCTTTACAGCTTTGTTGGGTACTGGATATATCCATATCCATGACCGAGAAGAGGAACCAAGAAATTATACTTAATAGGAACTTGACTCCAAATACTTATTTGTGTTTCCTCCAACTATTGGGTAACAAAAGCTTACAGAAGATCAGCAGAATTATAACATCGAATTATTATCTACCTTTACAGGGAGGTAGATGCATATAGTCACTGATGCCTTTAGATCCCTTTCAAAACTATATTTGTTTTCAATTTCCCTGCCATCAGTCCATAGCCCTAATTTTCTTTTGGGTAACTTCAAATTGTTCCAGCTGCAGTATCTCCTATTCCCACTAGCATTAATAAATAAGATCTGTGTAATTTTAATTACTTCCCTTGAAACAGACTGAAGCCACGGTAAGAAAGATAATTTCAATGTATTATTTAGATGCAAACGAAAAGAACTTCAGCAGAGCCGCTCTCCCTCTTTCCAGACTTCTATATGAATGACTCCAACTGCTGCAATGCACTCATTCCTCAGAGGAGGACTCCTGGCCTACAAATTGTTTGACTTAAATACTGTAGTATTACCTGGAGACTGAGTGATTTCCATAAATGGTCCTGAACTCTGCAGTTCACTCCCAAACATGATATTATTGAGCTCAGACTTTGTAACCCACAGGAGAAAGCTCATCTTGTTTCTCAGACATCTGAGAGAGAAGCGAGGTGAGAATTTCAGGTTGATTTCTGTAAGTTACTTCAGAGTGAGCACCAAGCAATACTCGAATGTCGTTTGATTGCAGTTCATTTTCTAACACAAACAAATAGTGATATAATTCCCAGACACAAATTACTAAGTCATTGCTAATTACAGACAATAAATCAGTGATACAATCTTACTGATATATTAATAGGAGGAGGCACATTGCATATACTGGGCTGACGTGCAACTGACAGCGTAAAGGAGATGTATTAATTTTGTGTGTACTATGTAATAACACAAACTTGATTTTCAAAGTCACTCTTGCTTTTGATGACAATAGACAATTATAAACAGTGAAGTTTGCTTGCAGGTAATTCCAAAACAAAAAAGGGATCAAATTATTAAACTAACAGCAGCAACTGCAAATGGTGTTTTCAGAGAAGCAGCACAAATGTGCACATACAAAGACTGTATTTGTGGAAATTGTCACAAAAGAACATTCTTCACTTTTAATCTCATCAGAATATGAGCGTCACTATTCTCCATCACTATTTCTAATATATGAAGACACTTTAAATGTAAACAAATAATAGCTAAATCTGTAAACTCATCAAAGAAAACCTCAGAAGAAAATAACCTCCCTTTTTTTTATCTTAGCACCTTACACAAACCTTGAGTTTTCTGCTAGACAATTCCACATGGACTTTCATCTTTGCTGTCGCTGTTTTACCATTAAAGTGTCTTGTTGTAAAGCACTGGAGACTTCAGAGACTTAAGCCAATATAAAAATCTCTGCAGTATGAAGTAATTTTATGTCACCACTCTGGTTATTTCAGAATTGGCTGCAAATAAGAGCCTGAGGATGATTTAATGTGTCCTCGACCCATCACGGCCATGGTTAAACAAAGTAAACACATCAGTCTTCAGCAGTTATTTATAACTGGAAGAAAAGCACAAAACGGCCATGATAAACACAGCGCTGGAAAATATTCTGAAGGGAAACAACCAGAAGTATCTGAAAATGTCTTTCTTCACATATTGCTGTATTCCAATTTCTCAGTAAAATAAAATCCTAATGATCATCCACAAGAGGAGTTGTTAGAACTAAAAATCACTGCTTCCAAATAAGATCCCAAGATATCACGCCAAAGTGGAAATTTAGGAATTCAGATCTGATTACGCACCAGCAACTGGTACTTCTGCTGCTTTTTTTAAATAGAATAACCAGCCTTCAGAGCTCACAGAAAAGATTCACTACTTTAAAACGGAAAAACACAAATACTGGTAACTCCTTCGTGATAGTTTGGCCCCTGCAGTAGTAACTATATCAGCAACCCAAGCTCTACAGCGCTGATGCCATTCTCTTTTAAATCTGCTCAGAGAGATGATATTTACCTTGCTGTCTAAACCCAATTCGTTCAGCAGACACTGCTTCTTGACCCCTGTCCTGGGGACTTTCTCTAGAGTGGAGCCTGAGGACTTGCTGTCAATGAGATGTGTAACCCCCAGATACAGATGTTCAAGAAGGTCACCCTCTGTCTTGCATAAATAAGCTGTTTGTTTGCAGTGAGGCCAGCCTGAAAGACCTGTTTACATAACTGTAAGGAGAAATTGATTCAGGAGAAGCCACCCCAACGCAGGACTGGGTGGCAGCTTGATAAACTGGACTGATGCCAAGGTCCTCCATATGCTTTTCACTGATCTGTGTTTGCAGAGAGAGGAGAAAAAGACCAGGATAAATGAAGTGATAGAAACTGGCTGAAAAATGATATAATCTCACAACAAAGGACTATGAGATGCCACTGTAACCTACAGGACACAACTCCAATTAAGTCTTCTTGTTAGAATATAGAATTGGAAATTTCGGTGCAGAGGCTTGTGGTTGCTATACAATATTGCAACAGTCCTTACAGACGTCTATAGGAGGCAGTTTCTTGGTAAGATAGTTTCCCTGGGGACACACCAGGCAGGGATCTTCTGAGGAATAAGCACCTTTTGAAGAATTCTTATTTTCAGGATTTGTTTAAGAGATTAGGGGTGGTCCACCTTTGGCCAAACCGAGCAATTTACATTCTCACCTACTAGGTATTCATATAATTGAAAAATGTACCCAGATAGTCATGCATTGTAATGCCTGTCACCTAGTAAACCTCAAAAAACAAACCAACAACAACAACAAACCCAAAAAAAACCTAGTTGAAAAACACTTGGATGTCTTCTCTTTTGGGAGGGGTTGGAGTTTTTTTTGCCTTTTTACCATGAGATCTCTATTGAGATGGAAAGAGACAATTTGTCTAATATTGTGGAGTTCCATTTTTCTCTTGAATTTCACTGTTTCCTTAATTTAGAGATCAGGACAACTTCACTCTTCTTCTTGTAATCCTCATATACTATACTTTAGTACTGGCTTTGGTGGAATTCTGAAAGAACTGTCTTTTGCAGAAGTAGTAGACAAAACTGTCTCCTGAGTGGTACTACATGCTTAGAATAGCCGAGTCTTAAGATGAGAAAAAACAATGAGCTGCATAAAAACAATTATTCCCAGGCATGAAAAATAAGGTACTGGAAACAATTTTCCCAAATTCTATCTGTAGTTCTAATGTAATTTTCTGGCTGTGAGAGATGTTTGGAAGCCAGTACTGCTTCTCCTGTGTTAGCGTCAAGATTGCTGTACTGAGGACAGGAGGTCTTATTTTACTATTAATGAAGCAAGATTGTAATACTGGAAATCATGCCTATGGCAGCACAACATTTATTTAAGGTTTAACTTACATCTCTTTTGTTATCTGCACTGGGCAGCCTCAAATCATAAATATAATCTTTAACAATTTTCCACAATAAACATGTTCCTTCCATAATGCAGGCTTTATGTTTCCTCGCTGATCCCCTTTTCTTCTTTCTTGGGGCAGAAGATGCCTGTTATTTTCATCAGTGAGAGATAAGAGATGTCAGCACAGAATTGAGCTTTTACTATACTTAATCACAATCCTATCACTTAAAAAAGCAACTGGAGATTTCTTTCAATAAAGCTATCGACTGGGATTCAAACATAAACACTGGATTTAGGCACATAAGCTTAATTGACTTTCAAAAAGAGAGGAGTGTCTATTCCATTTAGGCTCTTCTGATAACACCACCCGTAGTAGCTCGGGTTTATGTATGCAATATTTCATTTGGGGGGCAGGGAGGGAAGCTAAAACTAGGAATATATAAAAATCACAATCTTACTCTGTCCTTTATAGGAAAGTTTAAAAAAAAAAAGTTAACACATTCTTGCTATAAAACTATTTTAAATTTAAGAATTCTCAGAAGAACCTGAATTCTATATCCTGTTATCTTTGTATTGATTTTTCTGCAGTATCACATTGAACTGCAAAGGAGACTTGTGATTTAATTGCAATTACATTTCATATCAACGTCTAACGATTTATGTACCAACCTTTTTAACTCTTTCTCTCCTTTTTTTTTAGCTTATATTTTTTTTGATTGCTCTTCACATAGCCCCATTTTATTTGTCCTCCCTTTTCGTAGTCCAAGGCTTACAAGGTCACGGCAGTGACTCCCCGTATGGAATGAGCCACTGAAGGCAGGTAACACACAGAGCAATTGATCCCTGATGAGCAGGGGGACATTTCCATCTAAATGAGCAGACTGAGCTTTGTGGTTCCCCTTAAGGTTAATGGGGGTTATATAGCCCAGTCCGGGTGTATCATAACAAACGCTTGCCCCCCTGGCTAATCCATTCCCATCTTTTAGTTTTGATGGAGGAAAAAATATTTTCAAAGAAGAAAACAAAGGATCGTGATTTAGAAGCAAAATTCAGACTCGTTCCATGTTTCTTCACTAACTTTCAAAGGTGTTAAAGCAGCACATTTCACCACTTTCCACTTCATCTGCAAAAGTGTTCAAGTTAGTGAGAGTTCTATGAGAGCCATTAAAAATCTGTCAGAGAAGTGCTGGTCATGGCAAAAACATTTTTCAGAAGCTGTCAATTTTCCCAAATATCCATCAGCACTACCAGGCACAACAAGGGATTCCTCATTTAGAACGTGTCAATTCTTATTATTAATGTCATGATGAAAACACCTGCTAAGTGTATGTGTCTGGCAACGAGAGGCTCAGTCAGAGAATGGAGAGGGTGAATGCCACTCAGGTTAGTGAGCAAAGAAGAGCTGGAGGCATTTTTTCACACTTACCTAGAGACAAACACCCTGTCTTTATCCTGAGCTGGGGAATGTAAGGGCAGGTTAGAGAGAATGCAGCAAGGTATAACTGATGAAAGATAATGTGAATTTCATGTATTAGATTAACTGCTTGTAAAATTACGTGTGTGGAGAGATTAGGTTCTTGGTCATTTGTTTTGTTTGCAAGCTCCACATCTAATGAGTATGAAAAGTACTATACAGTTCATGTTAGGCTACAAATGTTGGTTGATGTCAAAAGCGTGACTGCAGCTCTTAGGGGCATCCCACGTGAGCCCATTTGGCTCCTGCTCACCAAGCACTACAGCTACAGGGAGCTCAGGTCAGCCAAGATGCCAGCACAATCATGACACAAGTTATGAGGTATCTGGAGGCAGAAGAGAATACTGTAAACAAGAAGTTAATCCAGCCGGCCGTATGCTGACCAACAGGAAATTTGCTCACGACAAATCAAGATTCCTTCCAAAGCAATTGCTATGACAACATCTCAGCTGGCACTGGGCAGGTCTGCATTCTGATGCCGATACCACAAAGCCCTTAAATACCTGCTTAACTTCAAGCTCATGGCTTTAAGCACATGGAATTAACTGTAATGAGCGTTCTTGTACTCTTAGTCACATACTTGGATTCATTGCTAGAGCAGGCATGAAGAAATAATGGGCCCTATCTTCAGTTTGTGTAAATTGGTGTGCCTTAATTGAAATGAATAGAGTTGTGTCAGTTTATACCAGCTGATACCAGATCCCAGGGGTTCAAAATCTCACAAAGTGTAAGTCATCCACCGGTGCAGTTCTTACTGCAGAGTTGTCTCCCAGACAAACTATCAAACTTCTCTCTCCCTTTCCACCAAGCAGGAGTTAATGATCATATATCTCTTTTTTGAGACAGTGAGAAGAATAACCCCAGTGTCTTAGCCAACACTCTTCTTCTCTCAGTAAAAGATTCTATTATCAAGGCCGTGTGTGAGTTATTACCGAGAGCACTTTGGCTGTCATATTTCACTGCAGAGCTTGTAAAGTCTAACTCACTGTTTTGCCGAGTGCCTTATAAGCTTTTGCACATGACATTTCAAATAGAAAACAGATTAATTTGCTCTTAAATAGACTTCATTTAATTATTTAAATCTCATCAGTTTTTTTCCTTGTTGGCTAATTCAACAGCCTCTCCAATAGGATCGATGTCTTCTTTTTGTTAGTCAGTGCAGAAGACAGTTTGGCACATCTGACTCCCGCCCATCCTACTTGAGCACTGACCTGTGTTTCTGGAAGATCGGCAGGATTTCCAAGTTGTACAAACTGAAATGTTAAAAATACTCTTTTGCAAACACTCTCATGGGGCGAAAAAAAAAAAAAAGCAAACTATTTTTTGGACCATGCCATAAGACAGAAGTTGACAAAAATTCTTACAAAGAACAGGAATGGTTATATCTAACCAAAACCTTGTTAAATGAGGGCAGTTTTTAAATATTCTGATCTTACCGTGTTTTTTCAGGCACTCTCTCAAATAAAGATTCTAAATCTTTTTTCACCTAATATTAAAATCTGATTAATCTATTTCTGCATTAATTTCACAATCAGAAAGGTTTCTGTTCAGCAAAGGACTGAACCCTGTGTCTAAATCCATCTCATACTAACAGAACACATCAATAGAAAACACAGTTCTTTGGTAGGATTTAATTCCATAATTCAGAGTGCTGGTAGGCACCCCTGCATTTTGGCCACAGAGGTGGGAGGCACTGGGGGTCTCCTACCAAGGCTGCTATTCAGTCTGTAATTCTACCTTATATTCGCTCTTGATAGAAAAATTAGATTTCACCTATATCAAATGCTGCAATTAAAATAACCATACTCTGAAATATGCACTACTAAATGTTAAAATAAATTTAAAAATTTTAAAAATTTACTTATGAGCCATGCAAACTTTATCCATAATTCATTGCTGGATCTTTTCTACCACACAATTGCATCTGACAGCAGTCTACACTATGTTTTATAGATTTTCCTTTTTTTTCAGAGAAAAGCTTTCACTTAAATATTGATCAAACAACAAGAGATATTTTTATGGGAATATACACATTTCCAAAGTTTATATTTTTTAACTGTAGCAAGTGTCACTACATAAACATTTTACTAAATACAGATATTTGTGTTTGGGGGACGAAAAAATTTAAGCAAAACATTTCAAATATTTCAGGTCCTTTCACCCAATCCTAAACACTGCACAAGAATTTGAAAAAAATCTCCAGCAATCCTGCTTACAGATATAGTCCTGAGCCAAAAGGACAGCAAAACACTGTTCTGCTCTAATATTTCAAACCAGTGAATACTTTTTTTAGGTAATAACTAGATTTATAATGCCTACAGGAACCATGGGATGAGGATGGCTTGCAAATTGTTTCTTCTGACCATGGTATGATACTATTAATTGAGAATATAGTGCTGCTGAGATGACTGTTTCTAAGTTTTTAAGCTATAAGAGGCACTTACAGCTAAATGTTGATCTGAACTAAGAAGGATTTGGGACCTGCTGGCATTTTCTTTCAGGAGAGTCCTTGCTGGTTTACATAGCAACATTTTCTGACTCTGGATAAGTGGCTGCTCACAGAAACCGGAGCAAGGATCTTCTGTTAATGTCTAGCAGTTGCCATGCTCCAGAACAGGAGCTGCTGCTTTCCCAAAAATACCATCTGCTCTGAGAGAGGCAAGAGCTCCTGGCTGTCCCATTTTCCAGTTCCCACATCATCATTATCACAAGCACAGTGGCCACTTTTCCTTGTAGAGGGTGATTTGAAGTGAGGTACATTCCTTCCTCCACATACCAGTGCAGACCACCTAGATTTTATAACATGGGCATCACGTAAAAGTCTGAAGTTAAATAATGCAATTCTCCCATCATAAGCTATTTGCTTAACTGCAAAGTAGCTATTAGATATTGAGTTAATGAGCTACATATGTTGCTTTATCAAGGGGAGAAGCTTAGAGGTTTAAGTGACTGAAATTCTTCATGGAAATCATCCATGGTCCTCTCATGGAAACAGAGACAAGAAGATGCACTGTGTTACAAGAGGGCAGGGGGAAGGGGGAGAAGGGGAGAATTCTTACAATATCAAATTTTATAAACAAATCCATTTACATACCTTGCTATTCCTTTAAATTCTCAGTCTTTTGTAGATATATCAGATAATGTCCAAGAAAGTACTATCACAGTGCTTCTGGTGGTACCACCTTTTAGATGTTTCAAAAATAACCACCAATGATGAGCAAAGCGTTATTCTCACTTTTCTACTTTCATGTTGGGTGTGTGAGACCCAAACTCAATAAACACACACAAAAAACCAACAGAAAAATAGTATGGTCTTAATGCAAGACATTTGGCATGAAATGAACACTGAATTTGCTCATTTACTCTGATATATTTCAGGTTTTCTTCCTCTCCACTACTTTTCTACATTACTTCTTTAGGGGAGGGATAAAATAGGGTAAAAAACCTGAGGCACTTTTGCTTCCTTTTTTTTAGTGAAAAACTGGAGAATTTTCATTAAAACGCACATGTATTAGAAATTAATCCTTTATTACAGGAAGGTTTTAAGGATAAACAACATGGACTAAAATGCCTGAGTAGCTCTACAAATTTCCCTCCTTTAAGATTGGTTCTCTCTATCTGTGCTCAGCACTTAGTGTTACCCTCTGTTTCTGCAGCCCATCTAAAATGAGATCAGAAGCTCTTCAGGGTAGGGATTGTCTTCTAATGTTCTCAGCGCAGTGCCTGCCGTCATTTAAATGCTTGACAAAAATAATCACAAAATGTTGTTCTTTCCCTATTTTCACATCTAAAACTCTACAATACTATGCAAGTATTACCCAAATAGCGTGGATGGCAGAGATAACAGTCAGCCTGTTTCAATGACTGAGCACACCAGATGTTTTACCTGTATTATTCACACACTGCTTTTGCTGTTTCTTTATTGTTGATAAATCTGTGTTGGTTTTGACCATCGTATCAGTATTTCTTTCCTAGTTAGCCTCTGAACCCAATTCCCAGAGGAAAACAGTGAGACGTACACACCCAGTGCACCAACCACCACTGCATCCCATGCACATATGGGTTCTATTGTATGAGTCACTACCCTAATGATAGCTAAGCATATTACTGCCTCGAAAATTAACTCACACACTGTGAATAATCACAGAAAAGAAATTTGTTTTGCTACAAGGTTGTTCTCCAGCTGTTTTAATGCAGACAATTTTTTCCTGAAACAGAAATTGGGGGGGGAAAAAAAGCAAAGAAAGAAAGAAAAAGACTTTGAAAATCTGCATAATTTGAAAGTGCTTAATGTAAATTAGATAGATCAGCCTAATTTTATTTCAGTACTTTTTAATTGCATTTATAATTAGTAAAATACATTAATGTGCTACACAGAAGGTCAGGAGTTCTGGTGAAAGAATCTAATTAAAATGCTCTACTGCATTTATGTCACACATGTGCTTAGTAACCTTGAGGCCTTCCTGCAGCAGCACCAGAGTTTTTTGTACTTCTGTTATTTATAACTTTTGTCTTTAACAGAAAAGGCGTGACTGTACGAGAAGCACATGTCATGTAAGTCTTCTAATCTCTCACCCTATCTGCACAACATGCTAATTATGATGGTTTGGGTCATTTCATATTGTACTTTTTCACGACAGACTAATAAATAAAAACAGGTTGGTTCCCTTTAAAATGAGAACTCTTTAGATGCCCACCTGCTGCCCAGCCCTTCCCTCTTAGCCACCCAGAATCAAATTGTGCAATATATAATTGACAGACAGAGAAAGATCTGAAGTTGGTGCCAAGCAGAAATTTGAGTACATGTGGAGTCAGGTATTTATCCTGACACCTGAATCCACGAGCAGCATGTATTTTTAAAAAATATATAAATAAATAAATTGAAGAAAAGCTTACAGCAATAATCAGCAAGCAATAATTAGCGATGCTAATTTTTCTACTTAGAACTCATATTGTGATTTTATTACATTTAAATTATACATGCTCAGGTGTTCAAATGCTCTCCTTTCATCACCCTCTTAGGTGGTAAAACATCATTAACATCCTTCCAGCACCGCAGTGATTGCTCAGTAAGATTAGAGATCTCTGCCTCCCTGAGTTTTACACGTCCTCCAGCCACAAAAGCCTTAGGGACAGAAAAGGAAGGGCACACTTCAGTGCTACACAGACACTGTTCTCCCAGCTTTTGTCTCCCTACTAGGAACAGAACTTTCAAGTTTTGGAATAATCACTGGAATTATAAATTCCTGAGATGTCAGCTTTGTCTGCAACAGAAGAAAAGTTACCTCAGCCTTCAATAGGAAGGAAAAACATGAGAAGAATGATTGCTCCCTCTCAGGATGAAACACTGAAGCTTTCAAAGATTTGTTGCTTCGTTCCAGCAGTAAAGGTTGGTCAGTGTCTGTGATCACTGTTTATTGGCCTGAACAACACAGGAAAGAAAACAAGCAATGAGGTCTACAGGGTAAGTAGGCTAAAACTTATGTAAAAACGAACAACATTCATTCCTTTCTTTTATAACCTCTCCCACCAGCTGTAAAGCAGCCACCAGTTCCTGTGGAAATATCTCTAATAGTTTTGAAATAGAAGGAAAATGATTCAGTTCACTCACTATCTGCTTTTACCGTCTGGGACTGAAGGGATTGAAGTCTTTTCTGAAACAAGAGGATGACAGAAAGCGGCAGGGCTGTAGGTTTGCTTTGCCTGAGGGGACTGAACTCTCAGCAAAGCTGCCTGCCTGTGGGACAGAGCTGGCTCAGATGACCAGCTATAGTTGGACGCAAACTTTTAAGAACTGGCAGCAATGAATGCAGAACACACGAATTGGCAACAGAGTGTGAAGAGAATACAGTATAAGCACTGTGTCTGCAGAGCAGCAAGAGAGGAAGATAAGAAACCTTGGAAGCTGCGGACCAGGGTGAGAAGTGACATTCCCTCACCTAAGTTTTGCTTTGCCACTCTAATGTAACTCTAAATATTGTATTAGAGCTGGCAGATAAACACTGGCTCGCTCTGAGATGTCTGTCCTGAATTGCTGGCAGTCCTGTCAACCGTATCGCTTCCTGTTGGCGTCCAGCATCTACCAGGGGACCAAACTCATTTGGATTCCACAAAGAAAAGAAGAGATATTGAAGCCAGATGGATCAAACCCAAAATAGTTCAGCTTCATGGGTTGCACTTTCAGAGACACGGAGAGCTCACCACCAGTGCAGAGGAGGAACGCTCCCAGGGGGTCCACAGGAAGGCTGGGAGCAAAGCCTGCTACCCCAAACCATGAAAGCCATCCACTCCATTAACCTCAGCCCAGGACCAGTCCTCCCTTCACATGAGAACTCTGGCAGTAGTTCCATACAGTTGCCACCATCACTGCATGACGCATGAAGAATCTCAACTCCATGCCCCTTAATGAAACCCTCCCCTAATCCTAATTCACCAGAGAAGCAGCTACTGAAAAGAATCACAGCATGGAGGACCTGTGGCTCGTAGGCAGCAGAAAGTTGATGCTCAAACTAATGGCTCATTTTCCCCAAGCCAAATATTTTTGGTTGCTGTCTGCATCACAAGGTAGTTAATATGCGAATGGAGCTGAAGCTGGTGCCAATGACCAATAAACTAATATGCTGGAAATTAAATGTATTTGGACAATAACAACACAAAACTACTCAGCACTGTACAACTTATTTGTAATTGGTTATATAATCTAAAATAGCAGAGGAATTTATCTTTTTTTTAAATGCATGTTCATTTGGCCACGTGTAAAATACACGAACTGTACTGAGAACACTGTTAATCCTTATTCTTGCCCTTAGACCACAGAACAACAAATTATCAAAGCCACTCCTAAAATTATTTATAAAGTATATTACTTCAGCATTGCATACATCTGTGAATAACACAAATGATCAGGTTTTCAAATACAGGTCATCTTGCTTTCCAGTATTCCGAATTACTGTATCTTGCAAGTCAGTCCTATACAGAATTCACTGTTGATCACTCTTGCAATTCCAAGACAGAAAAAACACTTTAAAAATAATTGAACTTCCATTATATAATCTTCTTTAAAGTGCTGAACAGTTCTCTCGGGTGAACTAATCCCAAACGCACACAGACATTCCGAGTAAAGATTGCTAAAGTAGCTTCTCTCAAAGTGAAAACTAACCTCAAGGAAGTATCACATCCATCCATGAGTCTATGGAGGTTTTAAAAAGTCACATAATACAAAAAAAAGGGGAGGGGGGAATAATTTTCATTAGATGTAAAAATATCACCATACGGCAGACAGAGATTATCATGAAGCCTTAATTGTGCTAAAACCCATGACCAACGTGCTGAAATTTTGCAAGGATCTGTTTTCATGGTAATCTAACTCAGAAAGACTGATACATTTAGGGAAAAGCATAATTAGCTTCTCAGCACTCACCAAGCTGATCACTGTCCAAAAATGTTATTAAAAAAATTAATAAATAAAATTCACTCTCACAGCAAGAGCATAGAGAGATTTACAGAACAGAGAAGAAGCAAAAACCCTAGATAAAGCAAACATAACCCTCCAAACCTTGACTTTGCAGTCCATAATATACACAGAGGGATTCATATGAAAAATAAGATCTGACACATGTGTAATATTAGTCTTTTTTTTTTTCTAATGATTCAAACTCATATTATTAGCACTATTGTCTCATTTGAATCTAGATGTCAATTCCTCATTACACACGCAGGCACCAGGTCAATGTTACAGCTAATGAATATCTGCTGGTGCAAATGCTTATTGTGTCTTAGCCTAATTCTAGTAAAATTTAAATGGTCTATTAATTTTCTTAATAAATTTAGATATGGCTCCTGACTGCAATCTGTCTTTGATTAGCTAACAAAAGTGTATGAAGATCCTGCCAAGCTGATGATTCGGAATATACCAAGCAAATGATCATCTGCATTTAAAAAAAAATAAACATTCCTTTCACTTTAATACAGGCTTTAAAAAATGCACAGATCCTCAGGTTTAGTCTGCCCGGGCCTTCTCAGTCCTGCTTCATCTGCAATTGTTAAAAATAAATAATTTTACCACAGTTGGAAAGTCTCAAACGTACGTGTACTTTCTGGAGTAACATTACAGTTCAGTAGTTCATTTGGGCATATGAATAACTGAAGATTTTTTCATCTTTAGACCCAACAAGGCTTAACCATTTGCTCCAAAAAACTGTGTTTCACCCTGAGGAGCAGAGTGTTCTCCTGGTCCAGCACCACACAGAGCACAGCACAGCCAGAGGCACAAACGACAGGATTTACTTCTGCTGACTTAAGACTTCCACAGCACTGAGCATCCCTCCATACTCTAAAAAGAAAAGCTACTTCTGGACTGACTCTGGAAAAAAGCAGCACAATCACATGTAGACATATACAGAAGTTATCCAGACAGATACGGTTTTCTCAAGATTTATATAGCACAGGACAGAAGTAACAACTGTGTGCAGATAAACACTGTTATTCAGGAGTTTGGGCTATTTCTAAGTGGCACAATATGGGGGGGAGGGAAGGGAAAAAGATAGTATCATCATCATCATCTTGAATCATCAGAGGAAGGAGATCTTCCTTGTGAGATCATTATGAGTTTAAGCTTGGGGACTTTATCTACTGAGGAGATATACCTGAAAAATACCCAAGAAAAGTGCAGACCAACGAAGGAGAAGAGCTATTTGAACTAAATAACATGGTGTAAAAACAAATAAACAGTCCAAGAATAAGTTCAGGGTTCCTAA
This sequence comes from Calidris pugnax, assembly GCF_001431845.1. Taxonomy (NCBI): domain Eukaryota; kingdom Metazoa; phylum Chordata; class Aves; order Charadriiformes; family Scolopacidae; genus Calidris; species Calidris pugnax. The sequence goes on from NW_015090794.1 coordinate 11,469,876, forward strand.
TAAAAGGTTTCTAACTGCCAAATGAGCAAGGCTCTGACCTTTACCTGAGACTCCAGGGCTAGACCCTTCTTAACTCTGTGTTTTCATTTCAGACACTTTCTAAAGATGATAAAACACAAATCCAAGGTGGTAGGAGCCAGGAAGGTAAATCTACTAGTTGTACAAGACAGTGGTGTTATCGTTTGGGTCCCAAATGTGCATCTAGCAGGAAAAAAGTCCAGTGGTACCTGGAAAGAGGCCACTGCAAAATTTTTATCTTTGCTTGCAAAGCACCTGAGTTCCTTTAAACAAGACCAGAAACAGAATTAAGTATTCCTGTGTTACACTGCAACACTGAAAACTCCCCTAAGTAGTAATACAAACTATTGAAATGCTATCTGTGTTATTCATTGAGAAAAATCTGTGCTAAGATGGAAACGATGATCTAACCCCAGCTCCAAACAACTCAAGGCAGTGGATGTTTAAAGACAGACAATCTCCAGCTTTCCTCAGCACTAGTACAAAAGTTCACAGGAAAATAAATGCTTCTCAGCCTTAGTTATCTCTGGTCTGTTCTTTGTTTCTTGGGGTTTTTTTGTTTTTTTAACATTTTAATTACAGTTGGCAACTCTGAGTCTCCTGCTGGTAGCTATAATCAAAACTGAAAAGTGATTAAATGACGGAATCTATGCCACTGGACAGCATTACTACATGCCAGTAAAAAAGGCCATAAACCAACAGAATATTTTAATCTACAAACCATACCACAGCTCTCTTTACAGTAAATCAAACCAGGTCTCACTACCTTCCCAGTCATGTCCAAACATAACATGGTACCACGTCAGCCACCCTGGGGTCAGTCAGTGCTGTTACACGTGTTACAGATGCACATTCCTGCCCGTGAGGGGTGATGGGAGCAGCAGAGCCTGGTACCCAGCGCTGCACAGCACGAGCTGCACTCGTCATAGAAAGCCCCATATGGAACAACATTATAGATTCCTGAGTGCCATCTACTGGCACTTTAACTGTTAACTAAACCTCACAGAAAATTTTAAGTTCCCTTTCAAAATTCCTAATATATATGTATTCATTTTCCCCCCGCTTCATTTCATATGAAGTTTAGGCGAATTTTAATGTATACTTTAATGTATCCTGGTGTACTCACTGGAAAAGAAATGTTATGACATTATCTCTTCAGACATACATCTCAATGTCATAAGTAACTGAAACATTTTACTTAGTCTAAGTTCAAAATTGTAATGTGTCTGGCTGAACTGATCTGGTGCCTTATGGCAGTGAATTGTACACCCGTTCTCCATAAACAGCTGTCTCCGCTGGGTCTATGTACATACCATGATGTGTCACAACATTTTCAGGGGACAGTTTGGTATTTTTTCCACAGCCTAGACCAAATAAGGAGCCTGGGGAGTCAAATAGAGATGGGAATAGTAGAAATTAAAAGCCACGTGGCCTAATATTTAGGCATCTACCATTTGCCTTATTCAGGGAATTTGTGAAGAAGATCTCAGGCATTTCTGAAGGGCCGAGGAACTCAAAGCCACTGGCAGGTCTTCCAGGACTAACCCCTCCAAGCACAAGAGTCCATCCTGGTATTCGAGAAAAGGAAAGATGGAGCAGGGAAGTCATAACTGGTCTCCAACAAAACAAGATGTGCACTGGAGATGGAAGCAAAGACAAGCTACAAGGGAGGAAGACAGATGAGCCCATTGCTCAAGCACGCAGGGAGGGTGGCAGGAAAGCCAAACCCAGGAACAGTTGTTGCGGATTTACAAAGATAAATCACACCCGAGGACATTCACTGCCTTCTGAGCTAAAATGATGAGAAGTTGGGCTAGGGACTTCACATAGTGCCTTCCAACCTGAATGATTCTATACTACTGTGGCATTCATTTTTGAGAAAGCCCACTACAAGGTAAAAACAACAACAAAAAAAACCACCACAAACAAAAAACCCAAAACCCCCAACCAATCCCCAAAAAACCCACAAACATCTCCACTGGTTCTAAATGAAAAAAAAAAAAAAATTTTTTTTTTCAAAGCCCACAAAAAAGAGCAAATCTGAATAACTCTCTGACTAGCAGTAACTAGAGAATGCAATGGAGACACTCCTGCCAAGCATTTCTCAGGACTATGCCAAGTTATTACTCTGCTCACCAGAACGATGAAAATGTCTCATTTGGTGAAAGTCTTTCATGTGTAAGCTGATCCAAGGTCAGCAGCCTCTTCCACAATTCCTTATATCAAAATGGCAGATTAGCAGATGGATTAGGGAAAAAAGAAAAATCCTTCAAGAGAGAAATCAGTTTACTCCAAGGATAATTGGTGGCTCCTTCTCCATTCAAGCACACCACTGAATGGGCCCCTTTCTCAATAACACTGTATTTGTTACAAATAGAATTTGGGGATTTCTTCAAATCTTCTAAATGATTAGCAATGTTTGGCATCTTTCTCCTCCCTTGTTCCATGCCAGAGTATGTCTATTAACAAGGCAAAAAGCACCCAACACTTGAATTTCAGGAACTGTACTTTTACTTGGGATTCTTGAATGCCACCAGGAATCGGGCACTGGGTCATGAACCATGTTAGTTAACAGCTGTGATAAATAAATAGTAATTTCACCAGACTGAAATAAGCAACTTCAAAAGACAGCTATAATATACTTCCAAATAAGTGCTGTTGATTCAGGAGTATGTGGACTCTCAGGAATGTTAGGCCAAGTCAGTCTGGAATTAATCATCTCCTCAATCTCAGTCATGATACCAACATCTCACCATCTGCTGGCCAAAATGAGAAAAAACCCTCACACATAAAGAACGCACTCTGCATGGATTTTGAGGACATCCAAACCACCAAGAACACACAAGTTTTCACTGCAATTGCACAGCCTCTCAATGACCAATAAAATCAATGAATCAACAGCCGGAAAGGGAAATTGGAAAGAAAATTTTGTGTTGTATGTTGGAAACCAGAAAAGCTACAAAAGGCGGCTGCTGAAAGCCTTGTAAGACCTATCATACAGGTATGATTTTCTTAAATATATGGGAATAGAAATCTGATGATACATGTTACATATTTTGTAAGATAAATTTTAATTAGACTTGAAGTTAGAAAGCCTCAGAAAAAAAAACTCTTCAGTCTTGACAGGAAAAAAATAATGAAACTGAGAACAAGATTAATACAAACCACTTGGGCTGCCTAAAAGTTGCTTAAAAATACTTATATCTGGATTACTGATGGAGCAAACATTTTTAAAGGAAGTCTTTACTTCCAGTGAAACATTTAGTTTTTGGCTACTGATGTTCAAAAATGAAATGCCCTAAACCTGGAATATAAATCCCCTGAACTCTGCAGCATGAAAACTGCTACTTTGGTTCTGTTCCATGGCTTTTAAAAATGCTTTTTTTAAATACATTATTTTAAAGACAGGTAGTTTCTTTAACCAAATAGTCTTATGATACACATATCCTATACCAAAGCATCTCCAAAGTAAAGTCTAGTAACCTGGAAATAATTTGGTCCTAGTTCCCTGTTATTAGCAGTACTGCCTACTTTCTTAGAGACCTTTTAGGGTTGCTTTTGATTATTTTTCCCCTTTAGTTGGATATCAGGATACTTATAAGCATAATTAATTCATACTTTGGACTCCCAGGATTATGAAGTATTATAGGATGGCAGCGCTAAGACAAAATGCTCTAATTCACCAGCTGTCATGTATTTAATTAGAGATTTTGATGAATCTTTCCTACTTAGATGAGCCTTCATACTTTGCGTTCTATAAAAAAAGGAAAGACAGAGAAAGGGGAAAAAAAAAAAAAAAAAAACTTCTTTTGTACAAGGAACTCTAGGACTCTGATAAACTTTTTGTTAGCACAGCAGACCTCATGTTAGACCTGGAGTCGAACAGGTTGTCTGCTCCCAACACTGACATTTTCAGGGAAGCAGCAATGAGGGTACAAGCTCAAAAAACGAGGCTTCTATTACACAGAGAGACAGAGAGAGCACGGACAGAGCACCTTTCAAGAAGCCCACAAACTTCAGGCTTTTCCACCCTCTGTGTTTCGCATCATCCAGATCTTCACAAAGGTTAAACAACAAACTTCTTTCCCAAAAAAATCAAAACTGACTTTCCTTTAAGATCTCAATAATAGCTTCTATTTTTTATTTCCTACGTGAAATAAGAATATTCATCAACAAGAAATCTATTTATATTTACATATATATTTAGAAATATATTTACACGGATCTGAGAGTCAAAGGCAATCTCTGTATACATTGTATTAGCTGCAGCATCCAGAACAAAAAGTGTGAAAGATGAGGATATAAAACTGATTGTTATTTATTCTATTGTGAGACATGCTTTAAATATCTTTGCATGAAAATTTCTCTTCTTGTAACAGTAGAGTATAATGTAACATGGGCTACATTGCAGTATTTTCAGTATCAGTGTCTATGTTAATAAATAAAGAACTTCTCTGACAGTGGAATGTGCTCAGCATTGCATAAATATTTTAATTTTTAGATTTTTTTAAACAGTTTATATTGTATCTAAAGTATATAATAATCAGTGCAATAGAGAAAACATCCTGCCAGTTTTATCTTGAATTTTAGTTCTTTCTCTGAGCATGCAAACACTGATAACAAACTGATTCAATGACTCGCCTTTCTAAAAATCTTCCATGTTATTTAGGTTTGGCAAGCCTGACACCCCCATGAAAATATAAGCAAATTTCTTTATATCCACTTCAGTTGTGTGGGCTAATGACAAATCAGAACCATTGATGGAAGGAAAACGGAGAGGGCAGAAAGACAATAGGGATAGTTTTTAGAAATAAGCGTTGTGCTCATTTTAGATCTTCTCCATTAAATAGCCCTACCAATATGAGGTGGTCCTTGATGTACTGCATATTCTTATCTTAGGTTAGGCTAGGAATTATTTAGTATTAATTATTAATTAATTAGCATTATCCATCTCGGCTCCCATTAAAGTCAGTGTGTGATTCAATATTTAAAAGGAGAAAAAAATCCAAACCTGGAGTACTTCCTCGTTAAGGGACTGTGAGGGGAAAAAACAAACAACAAAAGGGTATAAGAATTGTACTTTAGTGTGTCCCTCTGCAGTTAAAACGTAATGATTGTGGAGCTCCAAGCACAAACAGGTACTATTTTTCTGGTTGCTGCCTGAAATAAGATGTCTTATGGGGGTGGGTAGAAGGAGCTTAAAGGAGATCTTAAGTTTACAATCATTATAAAACAAACTCCCCGGAAAAATTAGTCGCCAATTACCAAGGCTTTGTATGTAAGACTGGCAGCACACTACAGGCTGTGTAGAAGTAAGATTTCTAGTTCTGTAAACAATTTGAGGTTTTAATTTTGGGCATTCTGTCACCCCAGACTGGGACACTGTTTACTCCCCTCTTTTCCTCTTGCTCTCCCCTCTCCCCATAGGGTTCAGTGGCACAGAAAGGCTTGAATATTTGTTTTGCAGAACTGAAGCCGACAGCTTCACAGTTATCTAGACAACAGTCATGTAGACAAACCACTGGACTTCCCAGCACCTTGGAGCCTGAGGCAGCTTGTCATACAGGTACTGAACCACTAGCAGTCCCAGGCCCAGCCAACGAGGAATCCCCCAAAGTATAAATTTCAGGTGGTGGTGGCTGACTGACCTCTCCAAACTCACCAGCTGCAGAGGAGAACAGGTTGGGGTAGAGAGATGGGGCCTGGAGCCCTTCCTGGGGGGCACAGGGTTACGAGACCTCAAGAGTCCTAAAATCTTCTTTATTTCAACTGGCTGATGCAGTGAGGGATGGAACTGGGGCAGAGCAAGGGAGACGATAAAAGCAGCAAATTATTTGCCTGTCTGATTTCTCACAAATGTTTTAGTGGAAACACATTCCCAGCTCTTGTATCACCACGGTACCTTACAGCTGATGGCCTCTACGACAGAGCACAACTCAGGAAGCGATGTTATGAAGTACTCTCCCAAAAGCCATCCTGGCGTGTTTTGCCCAGTCCCTGACTGCACAACACCACACGTGCCACAGCTCAGCCCGTGCCCACCACAGCCCGCCGGGGGAAAGGCCTCCACCGCTACATCACCAGCTGGCACGGAAGGGACTTGCTGCAGCAGCGCCCTCAGCAAGTGCTACTCATTGCAATTAATTTACTACACACTTGAGCAACTGCCGGAACAAGAATTTGGTTGGGGCTAACTACTCTGACAGCAGGGACAGAGGTGACGGCCAAAGAGGGCAATTGGGCCTTAGGCACAGAAGGGATGTTACGCTCTGCTGAAGAAAAAGTCTTACCATCACTGTTGACTGCTGAGACAGAAATATCTTTGTCGGGCTTTAATTGAGGAAAACAGCTTTCCCAAGGCCAGATTCTAGTTGCACACAAGGACTTAGAATCATTTGTTGTACTTAGGTAACTGCAGAAAGATTTTTCAAACCTGCTTTTGTTTTACAAATGAAAAGGGTTTCAGGTATCTCTGAGTGCAGTATGATCACAGCAAACCCTTGGATAGTGCAATTTAAATAATTCAACAGGTCTACTAATTAACTAGTGCAATACTTACCTTTTTGCAGCTGAAAGACTAATCCATGGGCCACAGGGTCCATGCCCCACTCATGTCCCAAATACTCACTTGTAGTAACAGCGAAATTATGCTTTCCCTAAGGACAAGAGGTTATTTTTCTTATTGAGCTCTTTGCTTATTTTTTGTATATTATATTGAGTCTCCAAAGCATGAAGTGTGCCTAAAATTAAGAACCACGTACCTTGCAGATAACGTATTGGGGCCATCTCCTTGAATCCGTATGGCTTAGGGTTTTAAAGTATGGTGCCATGCAGAAACATGGCATCACTGGGCTTTTGCTGTCATGCAACAGAAACCACTTTTTAGCACAAACTTAGCATTCATTCTTGTTATTAAGGAGACCTCTCTTTTCCAACAACTTTTAACTTGTGTTTCCATTTTTTTTTGATCTGTTCTAGAGTTAATATGGAAATCTAAAATACAACAGGAGTATTTTCTGGCATGGACCTACTCAGAAAGTCATAACCAGAAAAACTTTCAATTTCTTAATTTATTCTTACTGTATTTGAAAACTTTATTGCTAAAGAAAAAACAGATTTTTCTCTCTGTCTATTGAAGAAGCCTGGAATTTTGCATCAGGCTCAAAACAACAACTGGCTGGAAACAAAAAACAAAAAACAAAAAACAACAAAATGGCTGGAAGCTGAAAATGGTTCTTCAACCCCTGAGATGTATCTATAAAGGAACGCTTACCTAGTGTAAGACATTTTCACTTGCAATTCAAAATGTTTTCTGCTGACTAAAAATAACAAAGAGCTATAAATACATATAAAGACATGTCCAGATTTTAGCTGAGAGACACTGAAAAATGTAACTATGTCACAGAATATTACAGACTGGTCCATCTCAAGTATTAACACATGAATTTATCTGTTTTATGAAAACCTGAATTGCCCTTTTGTTCCCCTGGATCCAACAGATGATAGAATCAACAGCACAGCGTAGCCCAACTATCCCTTAACTGGGATTAGGCTTCAGGAAGATTTATTACAGACAGAAACATGTTACTAAACCATATTCCACAGAGTTTCCAAAAGACATCTGATATTCTTGTACCATGAAATAGAGTCTGATAATTATTGCTAGAGTTTTTCCTGCAGTAATACCACACGCACTGTTCTTTCACAGATCACCATATCACATGTAATCATATATTTAAATACTGTCCTAAAATACTTATTCTCAAAACATCACTCACTTGTCTTTCTCTTCATCACCTGCCCCTCTCCTTGCCCATGGTATGCAAACCAGCCCTGCTGGAACAGGAGAGTTTATTATACTTTAAAATGAACAAATGTGCAATTTGTTTCCATGATGCAGTTGGTAATTTGCATCACAAATGTAGCAGATTTCTCAAAAATTATTTTACAAATCTGATATTAAAAATGCTCTTTGTCAGTATATTTGAAGACTAATCTCACTGACAACCCCTTCAAAGGCAATTGTGGCCTCCCGTTAGTTTTCACATAGTACACAGTGCATCACAAACTATGAATAAGTGATTGTCTTTAATTTTAATGGCCCCTTCCATGGGATATTTGAAATCCATACTTCAATAATTACACCTATTAAATTAAAAATAGTACAACATTCCTCAATTCTATCATTATTTATGTGAGCTATGGGCACCTCTCAAAAAACAGAAGTACTGCAGCAGAGTTTACAGCATCTCCACAGGACAAACAAACTACAGCTAAGCGTTTTCTCTTGAATTGAGGTCACGACCCTGTAAGAAGCTGAGGGACAGAACTGCTACTGAAGTATTTTTCTGATGGCACGTTACAGCAAAAAGGACCTAACATGCCTGCGTGCACCCCCCAGTTCTTTATAAATAGATATGCAAGAAGATTTAAGAACAAGATACAATCCTTACTAGATCTAGAAAGTTGGATGCTACTGGGAAATACTGTAGTTTGCTTGAAAGGCATATGCTCTGCTGTTTTGGTGAATAAATATAGGCAAAAATTGCCTCTTTATAATTATTTCAAATTTTATTGAAGAACACTTTTGATTGATTACCATTTTTCTCTGAAGTGCAATAAACAAACCCTTGTGGAGGAAAACTTTTTGCTTTGCTATCCCCAAAATAATATTATTCTAGGAGAATGCTTGTGTGCCTCTTGATGTGTTTATAGAGTAACAGATGATCGGAGGCTCCAGGAAAAAAATAAAAGGACTATTTATTTGAAGAAATAGATGAAATGGGCTATATGTATGATGACAAAAAGATTTTTAAAATGCACATAATGAATTTTGCAGTTTGTAAAATCCTGACTCTGTGAATAATAATTACTTTCATGAATAATAGTTTGTTTATGTATAAATCATATTCAGAAATATTTATGATGAAACTTCCATTCAAAATAAAACAGACAAATGTCTTTAACCTAATGAAATTGCATAGTAAATTATTTCCAAGAACATTCCAATGTCAAGGTAACTCACTTAATTATCCATTATCATAGAAATGTAGACATAATGTTAATTAAAATGAAGGGGCAAAACCATTTCCATTTTTTATGAAGATCCATTGGCCTCCTGAGCAGCCATTAGCCTTGCTGTCAGGGTTAGGTGGAGGACAGAACCTGCCCCGGCAGACAGACCATCGCAAGCTGCTTTCAACAGCTTCCGAACTGCAATGTCATAATGAGAGGCAATTGAAAAACTATCTGCAAGCCCTTGGTATTGACATCACCCAGGAAGCTTTTGTGCGACAACCATTATTTCTGCAGTGCACTTTGCAGCTGCAGTGCACAGGCACCTCAGACAATGAAAAGAATTAGCCACACTCGCAGCTGAGAATACAAATACACCTGCACATTGTTGGCAACTCTAAGCGACATTCTGCAAACAAAATCTTCCAGCCATGTACTTGTCTTAGTTAGAACTTCGTCAGATTAATTATACCGCTTGCACATGCAGATATTTATTTTAGGAGTGGATTATCGTACGCTGTAGGGAATGTTACCTTCAGGGTTGAGCAGCATCGATGAAGGAGAGTGAAGGGCCTGTGTACATCAGAATGCACATTATACAATTCTGGTTAATGTTACTCAACTACTTGGAGCAGAGTAGCTGTAGAAATAAAATGGCAATTTTGGGAAACTTTTTTATTCCCTTGTGTCTGTACATTCAGTCACAGTTCCAGAGGAGATGTTTTCTCATTTGTCTAATACTGCTATTATAAATCATCAACGGTCTATTGCAAATTAGCTGTAGACTCAGAGAACACAAAATGCTCTCTTCCCACTGTACTGTAACAATTCATATCTGAATTATGTCAATGAATACCATGGGTAAGCGCTATTATACCCTATTATTTTACAGTAAAATATAACTAATTTTTTGTACTAGTTAATTATTAATATTAATAGTCTACTTATAATATTAACAAATTATTAAATATTATAGTATATTATAACTACAAGTATTTAGAGATACACAGATGTAAGACTTTGTTCATAAAGCATTCCCACATTTTCACTCTATCACAACATTCTATTATCAGACCAACTAAAAACCTGCTCTCCTTATGAACATTAATACCACTCTTAACATCACTGCAGATTTTCATGAGTAAAGTGTTTCATGATATTTAAAACATATATTACTTCCTTCAGTCCTTTGAATAGTGAATTATAATTGCTTTAATAATTCAGAATGGCATAAAAATGAATCCAAGGTAATAACCGGCTTGCATATTACCTACCACATATTGCACTTTAAAAGTAATCAGGGACAGATTAATTAACCAAATCTTTTTTTTCCTGACAAAAAAGGCACAGTCACCGACAACAGAAAGTTCCACTGAAATGTACTGTTTCCAAATTGTTTGAGTAATCCTTTTCCATATCCCTAATAAATCTGAGACACTCCAAGAAATTCCATGTATCATTCTATTTTTCTAAATGTCTAAACCTCTTAATTTTTAATTCAGAATTATTCTTTTATTATTACCTTACAAAATTATTTGTTGTTGGGTGGGGTTTTTTGTTGTGCTGGTGTTGGTTTGGTTTTGTTTGTTTCTTTTTAAATCAACACAAGTAGTTTTTTGCTTTTCCCAGAATAAGTTTGTTTGGTTTGGTAATTTTTTTTCCCCCCAGTTTTGTAGTTAACAAACTCCTGGATTTCATCCAGAATTCTGCTAAAATAAGGAGAAGGATGGGGATAATTTTGTAGCACAGCACTAACCACAGTGTTAAAAAAGAAATCTCTACACGAAATAAGAATCTTCTAAGGATTTGGATGCTCCTATGCTGCTAAATATAATTTTAGAATGGACAGCAATTACAGAAACATAGTGCTAAAAATTGTCAAAATTTTAATATGCAAGTACACACACAGTTTTAGCATGTAAGCCACCTTGGAAAGTGCAGGAAAACACATCAACAAACCTGGAAAACTGAGCTAGAATACCAAAAAGAGAATTAATGCTAAGTAGATTCCTCTCATCTCTCCTCATATCTGTTCAGGACCTTCATTAAGCTAACAACAGGACTGGCGTTTGTAGGAGGGGGAATCCTGTCCTCTCTTCTCTCTAATAATCCCAGGAGGCCTGAGAAAATAACAGTTGTCTTCAATCCTAGCAGTTGCTTTTCCATGAACGGTGCTTTTACAGCACCTCAAGGATGTTTTGTGTGGAGGTAACCACAAGGCAGCCACTCTATGTGCGTTCAGAAGAGTTTGGGGAATCATGGTGAAACAGTAGTTTTCCCCTACCCTGTTATGAAACTCATGCAGCATTTTATCTCTAATAATCAAGTTAATTCTGAAGGATTCTTACAGTACTGTGTTTAGGTCCTTAATTTGTAGAGTTTCTGTTTCCATGGTTACCCACACAGTCCACACTTTCAAACTGCCACAGTAAAACAATGATAAAAACGAGCCAACTTGGTGTAATACAAGTCACTGCACATCTAACAATCTTTCGTCTCCTTTCATCCCCCCCACCCGCCCCACACTTCATAAAGCTTTCAGATTTCTTGCTGTACACAACCTCTCAAGGAAAGCAAACACCTCTTTCATTGAAAATGCCTGATTATTGGACAAATTTCTTGTCTCCCACTGAAGAAACTTTACAACTCCTGTATACATCTAACAATAAGGTGCAACGGTTACTATAGCAACATTATTCTAGGAATAAATAACACAATATTGCTTCTGATTCCTTTCAACAAATAAAACAAAAAAAATGAGCACACTCTGGATTAATGGCATTATTTATTTAGAAGCCTTCATAGATTGTTATTTATATTCAAAACCACTAGCTAGTATTGGTGCAGCATTCTGTCTTCTCCAAATAATCAGGGCTACATCCAATAAACAAGATATTCTAGTTGCACTGATGCTATGATCTCATTTGTCAGAAGGACATGACTGACAACGCTAAATTGATGGAAAAACATGTTCTATACCTCGAGGGCATCAATGGGCTTTAACAGCTCCGAGCAACCCCACTTGGGATTAACACCCCGGGGCCCAAGACCCTCACTGAGCTCAGGCCCTTGCCCCTGCCTCTGCCTTAGCTGGCTTGGGAGGCTGGCAAGAAGTTGCCAAATGCCTTGTTCTACTTCCAGTGTAACATTTTTTTCAACAAAATTGCTGCTTAGCTGGAACTCAATACTCTGAGGGGAAGTTCTGCTTTAAACTCAATTGCAAAATTTTGTTTCTGTTGCACAGACACTAATAGACTGTTTAAAAACAAATGAAAATAACAAAAAAACCCTGGTTGTTGGGAGCTCTGCATAGGACAACGATTGCCTGAGGAATCAAACCTCTTGAACAAGACCAACAGTGTCTGCCCATATCATGAAAGAAGCCTCCACTGAGGCGTGCTGCCATCACATTCCCAGGTGGACCAGGTGAGACCCCACAAAGCATTGTCCTCCTGAGTTCTTCTATGCTGCTGGGTCTGTGGTCCTATGTGACCCCTCCAGGACATGCATGACACATTTCTGATCTTAATCTACTTACAAGCCATCCAGCTGTACTAATTATATACAGAACAATGTCCCATGTCACCTTTCCAGCACCTGCAGGATCGGTTTGCACTGACTGTTTAATGAGCATCTTAAGTGTGCACGCTTTGGTCATTTCTGCAGCAGAACTGCCAAGGAGAGCCTCTGGACTGTCAGCTTCTGCACCCGGGGAGTTCATCACCACACTGAGCTGGTGTTTGCCTGGGGCAGCCTGAGACTGGCTGCCATTCCCACCAGGAAAGGCCCCGGAGCAGTCAGTCATTGGCTTTTCTGGGAAGGCCCCAGGGTGTTCGGTCAATCAAGTCAGTCCCACCTCTGAAACCCTTCCTTGCTCTCACCCACTGATGACTAAGCTGGGGAGGAACTCAGTGCTAAGGAGCACCCAGCGCGGAGGCAGGCACAGCCCTTGTCCCCAGCCACACCACAACTGTCACTATAGGACCAACTCGAACTTTGTCTTTATATTTGACTCAGTGTAAATGTCACGGCTCTTGCCACACATCCTGCACTAATAAAATAAAAATTCAATAGAACTGGCAGGATGGAAAAAATTATACCATTATCATAGTCTTTAACTGAAATTTAGTTCAGATTAATATTTAGTAAAGAAGGATCTCAAAGAAATAAAAACTACTAGAAATTATGGTAAACTGTGGTGGCGAATTCACCATGGGAAGAATCATCAGTTATTATGCAACCAAAATTATTCTCAGCATACTAACATACAAACAGTACAAGATGGCCACTATTACAGTCATTCTGATTCTTCACCACAAAGAAAAAATATAAATTAATTTCAGAGTGCTGCACAGTTTCAATCTTTTTTAAGTATCGCCAGAATGTGGAATTTCAGGTTGTTGCTCTTTTATGAGAGGCAAAAGAAAAGTGCCGAGTTTTGGAGTATTACAGCAACTCTACTTTTCTTTTTTAATTGCAAAACCACCAATTTCTGTGTCTTTGCCAGCCTTTGCACTGTCAGTTTGGAACTAGATAAGTCCTAAAGCTGAGAGAAACAAAAGTAGCCAATAAAAAAAAAACAAGCTACAAAAAATTAGCATACATGAATTGTTAAGGAAATTAAATGATCACATTAGCTTTCATGTCTACTTCCAGAAGTCCTTGTATCCCTGTTAAGAAGGTAAATAAGCAAGTTACCTCCAGGAAAAGTGCAAGATAACTTTGATATTGCTGTAGATCAGACATTACTGCTGTGGTGTAGAAGGAATTTCAGACACATTTCCAGCTAACAGCTATTTCCTACTTTATATGCAAGTGCTCTGGGCTTACTTTTGAAATAAACAAAGCTCACATTATATTACATCTTGTGCTATTACAATGGAAATATATCTGAAAAAGCATTGAAAGGTGTTACTGCAAAGAAGTAGGCAAGTCTTGTGTACTATGAAGAGAGCCAGCGTAAAATGCACTTTGGCATTTCTCATGTAACTCTTTCACACAATTGTACAACACACAATATGAGTCCGCAACTTTCTTCATTATGCCTGTTAAAATGCTCTGATATATGAAATGATCTCAGATAATGCAGTTATCAAAACCCAGGACTATTCAAAGAGTGATTTTTTGGTAAATGTGATACTTAAGTCTGTCAGCAGATGTGCAACCTGTGGTAAGCATTTTGGCACATCTGTAGAGTTTTATTCTTGACTATTATGAAAAATGTTTTGTTCCAGCATTTTTTTTTCTTAAGATTACAGAAACTTCCATAAACCATTGAGCCTAAATAACTTTTGCAGTTCAAAAATTTCCACTAATTGCGTGCTAAATGCACAGCAAAGTTTAAGATCTCTACGCAATTTAATTGGGATGTTCTTCAATGGCACATAACAGAGTTTTCCTCTAGACAGCAAACAGTGGAAATCTTCTGTTTATTGGGCAAAAATATAATTCCTGGTGCAAATGCCGACAGCAATCATGTTTTTGTTCATTATGTAGAGTAGCTAAAAACAATTATGATTTATTTCTTATTAGCTGTGATAACAAACAGTTTGGTATTAACGAAATGTGAAAACAGCAATGTGTAATTGCAATTAGTATGTAGAAAGCAATTTCCATTTGTTTATATAAACATGATTCCCAACTCCCCTTTTCAGCTAATCCTTAAATCCAACCTTAAATGATTTTTCAAAAAAAAATTTTGAAACTCCTCTGAGTGTGTGCTGTAGGAATCTTCATTTGAATTCTATCTAAGCTCCAATAACTGCTCCCAAAACACAAGTGTATTTTCCATGAAGACCTCTTCAGTTAAAACAATTCCAGTGAGATGCAGCATTAAGCTTCTAGAAGCATTCAGTCAGCAGAAAGAACAACAATCTACTTAAATCTCTACCCAGCAGAAAGCAACCTTGGCAAAAGCTATCCTGCCTGTCTCCAGGGTCTCTTATTCCATTGGCAGCTGCAGGCATTTTCCCCTTTCCCTAAGAGACACCCATCCCACAAGGCCCAGTAGCGATGGCACGGCCCTGCTCCAAGGATACTGGGAACTGCTTAGCAATTAAGTCCTATGGAAGGGTCAGTGCAAAGTACAAGAACTGAGTAGTCCCCAACTTTGTGGGAAAGATCGGGGCACAGAAAAGAGGATTGAAGGAAGGGGGGAAAGAATCCACTGCTAGAATGACAGGCTGCTGAGCCCAAAGGAATGGCAGAGGAGCCGCTTCCCCCACCTCTCACTAACAGATAGGGAAAGGGAATTTTTGTTTTATTACATTTATTGTGTTTGTTCCCACCAGAGACAAAGAAGGGTTTGTTCTCAGTTTGTGTAATATGTTCCTCTAAAAGTGAGTGACTAGATCTGATGGAAACTGTGAAGGAGAGCAAACGCTGTGAACACTCTTTCCCTCAGGAAACAATCGAACAATCAGGTCTCGGGACGATATAAGAAACTAAAAACCTAATCCTATGAGCCAAGAGACACTGCAGTTTGTTGATACAAAGTTAGTTTTGAGTAGAGACAAGGAGAGAATGCATACAGTAATTGCTTTCTATTCTGCTTTACCTAGTTTCTTGGATACTTTGCTGTTTAAAAATGACTATTCTAGCATAACTTGGCTTTTCTGAATTTGAAAGCCTTTTGCTCTCCTTTAAGTAGCTCACTAGAAGAAGCAGATGTAGGCTGATCTGGTTTAATATCTGTTAAGTGGGGGTTCCCATCTCAGTGTCCAATGTTCAACTCCAGCCACAGGCATGAAGCTGAAAAGCAGCAGGGATCATTGCAGGCAATGCTTATCACAAGCAGAGTTATGGTAAAAGCAAATCAAATGCAACCCAAAACACACATTTCAAACACCACTTCCTTCTCTCCCTTTCATTGAAGCCAAATCTACAGTTTCTCCAACTTTGATATGTTTCCAAAGCCTTTTAGATCCAAAAGCACCAGGCCATTTTCTGCCAAATCAACCTCATTTTCACAGAAATGGTCAAAGTCTTCACGCAATAATAATTGCTGAAAAACACTGTTATTATTCAAACTTTTCATGTTAAGAAGAGTAATAAATTCACAAAGAGGAGGCATGACAAACGTTCCTGAGACATGGACTTTTCAGTCCTGAATGAAGTGAACAGTTTATAACTCAAGCAAGGTGATGGCACTAATAAATTATAAAGGCCTCTCCTCATGAGTGGGATTAATCTTACATATCATAAATACTGATTAGATATTCTATATGCAATATGGAAATAAAATGATAGGTTTATTCATTCTAATTTTGTGAATTATATACAAAATTATTTAAAGTCACATGATATAAAATCAGTAGGCCATGATGAGAAAGCGTTTCTAAACAAGATACATATCATAGTTACAGCAGAAAGCAAGAGAGGCCACTGACAAATCCACAGTATCCCCCAGCTCCTGCCAATGGGAAATGGACCATTTCACTCCCCACTTGCATCCACACTGCCTGAGCTGAAAAGAGCATCTCCATTGGCCCAACACCACACCCAGAGTTAAGATGCAAGAGCACAGGGAAATGCTATCACTAGTAGAAAACAAGGCAATGAAAATCCTGTTGTACAAGCTTTATCTTATATGTAACAAATACTGCCCGAAATCTATTAGAATTATCCTTTAAGAAGTGTCCAAAATACACTTTAAAAGATATGCAAATCTGATTCTAACATTCCTACCCATAAAGAATTTTCCATAAGCTTTCTTGGAATATTCTCCCAAAAGACTAATCACATTTTCAACTGGAAATTTACAACTTTTTTCCCCAAAATGAACAACTGTTTCAACTTCCTGTCAGCAACTTTTGTGAAACTTTTTTCTGGCAGACTAGAAAACCTCCATGAGCAAAATTTTGTTCCTGACGCAGTTATTATCATTTGTGATCCTATAACCTCCTCCTGGTTAACCTCATCAGAATTTGCTCCCAGAATTTCTCACTACAATTGAAACTGAAAGGTAATTTAAGTTGGCTGAGAGTAATTACATGAGTTAGTCAGAACCGCAGTGCTAACGAGCCACTTTGTATGGAAAGTCCTGTGGCATCATTAATGACCATAAGCCCTCAAAGTATCTTAATTTTGACTCCTAGGAGAGCTTTGAGTAGAGCAGCACCTCTGTGAACTATGCTGGGACACAGAAGTATTACTCACTAATTTTGTGACAAAAAAATCCTCCTTCTTGAAATCCAGCTTTACTTTTGACTTTGCCAGGAGCACTTCACTGATCTTCCTTTCTCTTTAGCTTATGAAGCTTCCAGTTGTGTAGCTGGGTGCATGTTAAAAAAAAATAAATACACTTGAACTATATGGTGACAAACGCAATACCAGATTTCTGACATTGAAATATTAAAGTAGTTTTATAGTACATTTGTCGTTATGTAGTATGCTTTATCACCATACTGAAATCTCTATTTTCAGAACAGTTCATCTCATAAACTATAGTATGAAATAAAGATGATAAAACCTACTTATGACTGTACTAGTGAATATTTTACTTTTAGAGCCTTTCCCTTTGCTTCAGTTCTGTGACTCACCGTCCTTTCACTATCAAATTTCTGCACAGGTATACAGAAATACAGGTATACAGAAATACTAGTATTGGTAAATTTAATGAAAGGTAATTCCTAATCCAGGCTGAGTACTTGATACTACACAGGAAATCCTGTAACACATTCAGTTTTTCTTAGATGTTAATAGTGTACCTCTTGAAAATCATAGAATGGTTTGGGTTGGAAGGGAAAATACGTAAATATAAGCTACTGACACTTGCACACTCCTCATTATGCAAAAATAAATGTTATGCCTTGTCTATACATGTAAATGCATTTTTGGATTTGGTTATGTCTGTCATTTAACTAGTAATAGACTGAAAATAAAAACATTTCTAGGATTTCCATCAGATATCATGATTTCTCATGAAAGCCAATGATTCCTTGATAACTCTCCTGATCAACTGTAATCCCTATAGGATTATTATTCTCCTCAACCGTCATCCTTGGTCACTCCAATGTGGAACAGCTCAGGTCAGAAGGAAAGCACTTCCAGAACTGATATAGCAGCCAGTACTGGCAGAAGTTTCACAAAGTTCCATACATCATCTAACACTGCAATCCCTTCCCTTGCTGCAGAGCCATGAGGCATGGTTTTGATGGTATTGACACCCACACCTTCCTTTAGAGGAGCTGGGACTTCCAAGCAGGAACCTCTTCTGTAGTTACTTTGCAATCTGTCCCACACTGCTACTCTCTACTACTCCCTCCCATGTCAAAACGAGTTACTTATGTGGAATCTAGGGTGATACAAGGTAAAGGTTAATGCTAATTTTGACCATTATCAAAGATATTTTGAACTGTCAAAACATATTTTCAGTTTTGAATTTATACAGAAAAACATTAGCAACAGAAAAATCAACTAGCTATTCACTCGCACATTACATTCAGCTCCATGCTGATACTTACTCAGCAGTCTATTTTTTCCATGAATAAAGAAACAAATGTGAGAGAGAGAGATTCCTGCCTGATTCTGCAATGATGGGGAGGAGGGAAACCACTTTTTTTTCAATAGTTATTTAATGCTGTTTTCTTTCAGAGTTAAAGTGGACTTCAGTACCCTCAGAAATGACGGCAAAATGTTCGAGGAAGTATTCCATCCAGCCTTAAGTCTTTACAAAGAATTCTGGGCAAGAGGCACGTTCATGAAGATATGGACCACATCAGTAGCTTTTTCACTTTGGAAAGCATATAATACCTATCACCTTATGGATGGGGTCCTATTCTGATTCTGGTTGGAAAGGGGTAAAAAAAAAAAAAGTAACTTGGCTTGTGCTCACTGCCTGTGCTGAAGCAGCCCAAAAGACACAAACATAAGGTTCCCAGTTTAGAAGGGAGACAACCTAACACAATAAATTGGGTTATGTGTGTGCATTCCCTGTTTAGAGAGTCTACAGGGAGAATGTTCCTAAATGCTGCTTTCTACGTAACTTGAGCACAATTTACAGAGAACCGAGAGTGAATCTTCCAGTTCCAAAAAGTAGTTTAGCTGAGTTCTAATAAGAAACAGACCTACCATTAAAAAATGTTTGTGCATTTGTAACAGGAGTTATTTTGACGTTGTGCTCTGACAGCTTCTCTGGGTAAGGACTTCAAGATAGGCTCTATTTAACAAAGCAATTACATAAGACAAAGTCCATCCATAGACAAAAGCTGCTGTTTACAAATAAGTAGCAACTACATGTCAATCAACATGGTAAAAACTAAAGACTAAATGATCTTTAAATAACCTTAAACATTCAGGATTCAGAATTGTCATTTTTTAACTTTTCTAGTTAAATCTCATAGTCCCACCCTAAGCAGTGTAAATCTGTTGTGGTTAGGGCTGGGCTGGCCACTAAAACGAACAACAGATGCTCTCTTTAAACATTAAGAGACTTGCCAACACATAAACCAAAAACTCATCAGCTGTTCCCATCTCTGCAATCTCTGCTGCAAGCTTCCTTCCAGCACAGACAGGTCAGCAGACGGTGTATCATGAATGTATAGCCCAGCTCTGCCCCTGCCCAGCTGCCTAGACTTCCCTGAGACTGCTGAGAAAGAGCTGCAAGAAAGTCAGTACGGAGGTAAGGAAAGAAAAATTACAGAGAGAGATGGGACTCTTGAGACAGAGTCAAGGATGCAAGAGGAAAAACATGAACATAGAAAAGTATAAGATCCCAATGTGTTGGGAGAGAAGAGACAAAACAAAAAGGCCAGTTAGTTCAGTTCAGATCATCAGGAGCAGCTGGGTAATGAGGTTGAGCTGTCAGCACATCAGTTGTAACTGACCTTGTGGGAGAGCAGCTCAGCAGCACTGTCTGTCTGTCCTGGAGAGCTCTGGAGACCAGCCTCTCCTCTCCTGACCGGTGCCTGTTGGGACAGCAAAGACCCTTCAGGTGCCTTTGGAAGAATCAGAATATTAACTCGTACTTGAACAGCTCATTCTATACTGTCTATATTTTGTGTGTTAGCCAGTAAATAATTGCTTTAGAGCTGTTGGGTTTTTCATATCGTGCTTTACTTTGAACTTGTTTGAAGCAGCCTAAGTAAATGAATCCCAAAAGTGGGGCATAAGACTGTCTCACCCAAGTTACTGAATTTATTGAAAGCAGATAAAATACACTTATTTCCTTGTCTACACCTTAAATTTAAGAAAAGTTTCTCCTCTAAGTTTCACTTTCAGTATAAAATATGTCCTTGTGGAAGCTGTTACAAATGTCAACACTTTAAGGAGCATGAATTTATGGTGGCATTGAATTTTAATGGCACTATAAATGTCTATAGTAATGGTGATATATCTATTGCAATAAATTGCTATGAAGAAATATAAAAATAAATGTAAGATAAAAGATTGTGTATAAAATATGTTTTTACATACTCTTTAATGATTAAAAATCATAGAAAACTAGAGATTATAAATCACTGAAAACTGCTTTTAGATTTTACATGCTGTTTTACTCATTTAACATACATATATGATTCCTTGCTCAGAAATCACACCAAGTTTAATGAGGGCAATCCAGATGATTTTTTCGATGACTTGAAAAAAATCTAATTGACATTAAGGAACATGGAAATACTGATATCAATGACCCTCGTTACTGAAGCCATGCCTGTTATGAAAGGGAAATACATGGAACTGTAGCATCAGTGATTGGTAATGCTTCCTGCTCGCTCCCCTCCCTCACACAGCTCCCCATTACTCACCACAGCTCAGCTCAATCTGGTTGAGGAGAACTGTGTATAGGACAAAGGTATTTTCACATTGCGGTGAAAGGAAGAATTAAAAACAAGGAATTCATAGACATGCAGAAGAATAGACAGCATTTTTTCTGTGTAGGTCAAAAGTAGTGCTTGATATAATGAATGATCAGTCTACACTTTCATTAATTCACTGTCTTAAAAACCTTTATGTCCTTGATTTATTTTCTTAAAATGGGGAGAGCTGGAAATTATGAGATTGTTCCTTGACAGTCACTGAAGTTGACATCAATAAAACCCACCCGTCCAGGAATATCAACAGAAAAGGAAAAAGGGAGGAAAAAAAAAAAAAAAAAAGGAGCTTGGTCAGAAATGAATACTGGTCAGGCAAACAACAGGAATCCCAGGACATACTTCAGGCTGGGGCAGTGGGGCAGGTGGGGAGAAGTTACTGGGGGAGGGGGCATTGTTTGTTTCTATATATCTAACAGTTACTTTAAGTGTAAAAATTGGGTTTTCTCTAAATGGCAGTAGTACGATATCCTAAGAATTCATTGAAGCCCCTGAGATATAAAAGCTGAGCTGGAAGATTGAGCAATGTTGCTGTAATTTGTGTGAATGGAGATCTGTGATGACTGGATCAATCCAAGTCCGTGCATTACATTTATTTTGCACAAAGAGAGATGAGGTTGGAAAAAGATATCAGGGAATACATCCAGCAGGACAAATTGTAAACCTGATCCCTGCCTTTCATTTCATTATGTATAAGACAAAATCAGGAACTAATGAGATTAAACTGTCCATGACTTGATTACCAGTGACATTTCTGTTTAACATATATAAGCAAGAACTAAGTGCATAACGAATGGAAGTCGTCTAGATGTTGCCAGCTAAATAAATAGCTGCAAATGAAAACTCCAGGACCTGACACAGCTCTGTGGGCTGTTGCCAGGTGCAGGGTTTTCAAAGTAAAGGGTGTTCCTGCAGTGCAGAAATCACAGCCAGGAGGTTGAAGTGGCAGGAGTTTTGGAATAAGGACTGTGCTTACCTCAAAGTGTCATAAAAGCACCTTCTGTGCAAGTGTACTCTATAGATACCTATGGATGGGGTTGGAGAAATAGTTGCCAGAGAACAGCACTGGAAAACTAGGTGTAAAACCTCCTAAGAGGAGATAAACTCCAGAGACTAGTAATCCTATTGAATCTGCAAGACCTGATAGATTGAGTGTCTACCAACTCTGTCCAAGGCCACCAGCACGCACTTGTATCAGCAATGGGTTCTACAACTTGGGCCATGTTCAAGAGCCCAGAGGCTGCTATATGCACATGAAGACTTCAAGATTATATATACACCTGATGGAAGAAAGGAAACTTTGTGGGACCTTCTGAACATCTACTTGCAAGCCACTGGTATGGCATCATCTGGGTACCATCATTAAACAAGCTTTCCGTGTGATGGAGGTTATTTGAGAAATTTCTAAGCCTGAAGCATCATTTTTGTGATCAGCATGTTTTTAATGGGAATTACGCAGACAATTTTGAAGGATCCCTGGAACTGAATGGATGACAGTCTGTTAATATCAGATCTTTAGGATAAAATATTCAGGATCAATTTAACTTTAGTCTTAAGAAAAGTAGGAAAGCAGAATTTAACCAATGCAAAGTGCTTTTTAAAATTCTAATTTGGTGGTTTCTACCCCATAAATAGCAATCATTGAGACACAGAGACTTGCAATCAACTTATCACAGGGACAGTCTCACAGTGATGATCACTGGTGACTGAGGATGAGTGAAGGTACCCGTTACAATTGCATGAAGATAATAAGAGGTTCAAAGAAAAAGTGTAGGAAGGAGCAAGTATGAACTTTCTAACAAATACTCTCTAGCAAAAGCAAGTTGTGGACTTATTGAAAAAAGTCTGCAGATATTGAGTTCAAATTACTGTTATTTACACTGCATACACTTGATTCTCATATTAGCATCTGCTACCACCTGCTTTCTGCAATCTGATTGCAATAGAAAGATTACAGTACGTGTAAAACACTACATACTCATTTTCCACATCAGTCATAATCTCTTCTGCCTCTTCTTACTTCTTTTCCATCCCTTGCAGGAAAAGGAAGGCAATCATAACACTTCTTCAAGACTTATGCAACTGAGAAATTAATATTTGGTAAGGTTTTTACATTATGTATTTCCTTGTCTTGCACATTATAATTGATACTCAGGGAATACCATGAATATTAACATTATACACTTGCTCCAGGGAAATGGCTATGTGGGAAAACTGAAAGAAAGATCCACCATTTGTCTGCTCCTTTGCTGCTCATGTCTTAGCAGAGTGGTGTGACCTCCCTGCTTCCATCAGACACCTCTGAACTCTGCATGGGAGGTATTCATTATAGAAGAATGCAGCTTACAGAGTCTCTCATTTGCAATATGAATTCTAAACCAAGACTGCAAGATCTTTGGAAAACCTCTCCCTGTGCTTGAGGAAAGCTCATACAGATAGAAAATTACACCACAATTGTGGCCTTGTTATTCTTTCTACAAGATGCAAACAAGAGAGGGGACAAGGTGGTAATATGGGATTATTTTCTAATTTCAGTAACCTAATTAATTCTATTTTGTTCACACTTTAATTGGATTTTGTTTTCTTGGACATATTAATATTTCCACACACATACACTTTACATAACAAGTCAAGCAAGATGAAACAGACCCAGGATGGGAGATAGAAATGGTCTTTGTCAAAGGAAATGTATGAGGCATAAACCACTATTCTTACATGCACAAAGCTACGTAAATAAAAATGAGAACTAATTATTTCTTTTTTAAATGCATGTTATCAAGAAAACTTTCTACCAGACACAGACACTTGAATGACAACAAGATCTTTTGTTCCATGATAGTAAGAAAGCCAACCAACCAACCAACCAAAAACCCCCAAAACCCCACAAAAGGCAACACACATCCAAAAAAAAAAGGCCCACAAAAATGAATCCCCAAAAATAGAGAGACATGAAACAGAAAATCTATCTACTATGAACCTTTGCCATACATAACAACAGATGGGAACTGTGGCTTTACCCAGAGTAAATGAGATCACAGAGGAAAGAACATCAGCACCACTGTCAAATGAGTAAACAGGGAGTTTTTCCTGCAATTCTAAGCAAATAAATCGCTGCCATCTATGTTTATGTGTGGCACAAAGAAGCAGTCAGTTTAGATAGGACAGTCATTATAGTGATGCATTTGAACCACCTGCTGTCATGAACCAAGCTGATGCATCTTATCTTGATGTAAAGCAAGATGCTGAAGTTTCTGCTAGAGTTTTTAGATAAGCTGGTGTTGTAGGTCAACCACCTAAGATAGCTACGTACCATCCAGCTGCTCGCTCATTCCCCAGCAGTGAAAGGGGTGAGAATCTGATCAGCGGAAGTGAAAAAAAAAAAACAACTTGTGGCTTGAGATAGACAGTTTAATAAGTAACACCCCCAGCCCACCCCTGGCAGGGCAGCCTGAGAAACAGAAAGGGCCTTGAGGCTGTGTAAGTGCTGCTCAACAAGAAATAAAGCATCCTTGTGTTAACAACATTGTTTTGGTAACAAATCCAAAACACATCAGCACACAGGTACTATGAAGAAAATTAACTCCATCCCAGCTCAAACGATTACAACAGAACAACGGGGCATGACTTCTGCTATAGAACTAAACTTACTCTACTTCAAAACTTACTCTCAAAAAAGGAAAAAAAAAACCAAGGATTTTAGACATGTTTTACAGTCAGGATATCAATTGCTCCAAGCATTTTGGCAGAAAGGTTTAAGGTTTGGTCTAGACAGAGCATGCATAGGGGATATTTCTAATTTTTTATTTATCTGCATTTAGATGTGATCATATTTTTTGCTACCGTTGGCTAATAGTGTAGTTGGCAAACCTAAGAACAGTTGTGTAGAACTTTATGTATGCACATATTCAATTTGTGTCAAAATCTACAGATATCTTCTCATTCAGCTGCTAGGAATCTAAAAACTTACCATTGAAAAAGACTTTTCACATCAAGAATGCTTATTTGTTCCCAAAGCATTATGAATACACGATAAAATTATAAACAAAGACATTTTAAGCAGAAGATAATTATTTTTGTCTCCCCTCTGCAACAGCAAAAAAAAAAAGAATAAAAATCAGTCTCTAAATATGGTATTACAAATAATAGTTGCTACAATACTCTTGTAACTGCTGCCATAAAGTGAGCACCAACCGATTTACTAGAAGGTCTAAATAAGGGACTGATAACATATCTGCATGAAGACCAGAAAATGGCTTTGTTTCAGAGTCTTCACCTGATTCCTAGTTTCTCTCTAAATTTGTAGAGAAGTATTCCACACGTGCCCACATTTGGCACAGTTTACTTCCCCTGGCGCCCTTCCCACCCTGGCCTGTGCTTCACAAAGGAAAAGGGTCAAGTCTTCATGCTGCCCATTTCCTTTAGAAAAGGAAACTAGTAGATCTCAAAAAGCAATTCTTCAATGCTGTTCATCACATGAAAATTTTGGCAGGAATCCCTGGGGAACAAAGAACCTTCTTCTATATGAATAGGCAGGTGTCGATTTAGCTAGACCAATTTCCTGAAACATCTGCTTGTACAGACTAGTCAAAAGAAAGGACACTAACAGAGCATTAAAAATTAAAACTATCCACAGTTTTCAGTAAGTTAAATCCATAACTGACACTGACTGTTAAACTTCTAGAAAACTATGGGACTGATACAGATGTACGTGTATCAGTTTTGTCTGTATCAGCTCATTCTACATGACAATTTTTCAGTTGGCCTGATGCTTAAGCGTTTACTTTGTCAAAACAATGACGGCAAAGAACAAAGTTTTGAGCTGTAAAATCTTACAGCCTTGTAGAGTGACCAAGTCTGTAAGTATCCATGAAAAGAGTTCACCTATAAAGAGTCACAGGGAGGGCCTAGGTTTTCATTTTAGGAAATATTTCCAGGTAAAGTAGTAAGATAAACCATGCTTTTCCTATTACCCTGATTAGTGAAAGGAAATATCTTTTTAATCAGTTATGCTCCAGATTCAAAATTGATTATACATAAAGTGACCCATTTTATGGCAGTTATTGTAATTTCTCTGGTACTCACATAGCATAAGAGTTCTTCAGATGCTTGCCTTAAGATCTGCATTTATAGAACACCATCTGGTACTTCACACGGATCAAGTTTTGCTGTAACCAACGGACTACAAGGCCTTGTTTCCCTAAATATAGAAGTGTTAAAATTATCCACAGTGTTATTCATCTATTACACTGAACTAAATATTGCTCCCACTGATTTGTGATTTTTTGTTATTGTTTTCTTAAAATGTACTCACAGTATAAAATTTTGCCATTTCAAGAGAGTGTGTGATGATAGCTATACATAGACACTCTTGGACTGCTGGTTTCAGCAGCGTCTGAAATATAAATTCCTAAGCAGCAGAAACAGAAATTCCTAAGCGGTAGTTTGAGAATCAAAAATTTTGGAGGGCATGTGACCAAAGTACATGACCACAATGAGTGCTATTTGCAGTTTTGTCACAAACTAGAATGCCCTCCTGGTCAGAAGTCAGAAAACTTAACAGTGCAAACAAAGATAGATTAAAGATCTTGCATCCAGAGCTCTGTTCTGCACTTCTCAGAAAAGAATTGAGGAAAAAAATGATACGCAACACTACTTCCTAAATTAGTAATGCTACTCAGACATTGTGCCACATCCAGCAGCAGGCAGAAGGGCGGATTCCTAAAGGCTGGAGAAGAAAACTAAGCATACTATATGCAGTATGGTCATGATACATCATGACACATGAGCCAGGTGACAGGTGGTGTATTAAGTTGTACCTAATCCAGATACAGAAGAAATGCATGAATAGAGAAACCGAGGTAAACCTCTGACAAGGTGCAGGAGTTACAACTAAAGTAAAAATAGCATAGAAGAAAATGAAAAAGTGGTCCATTTTGAACGGGAAAACCAGTATTACCATTGCTCCAAGTCCCAAAAAGGATCTGAGCACCAACAAGCCACGTACTAATTGCATAAGGAGGCTAAAGGAATAGACACACATATCACTGAAATGCAAACGCACAAGGGCAAACCAGGAAACATTCATGTTGAGATAATTTACCAAATGGAAAGATTTGGGAGGAGAGAGGGCTGCAGCTATCAAAATGCAATTCAGAGACTGAAAACAGAGGGCAAGAAAATACCCCCTTAGCCTGAAGGAGCACTGTCAGAGGGGCTGCAACGCTCTGCTAGAGGGCGCCTGTCCAATTTATGATAGCATCAACTTCGAGAAAAAGTTTCAGACTCAGACAGCTTATGGTTTCAGTTTGGATACAAAACTTTTCAAAAAATACTTTTGTTTGAAAGCAGCTAAGCTCAAATGGCTTCCAACAGGTTTCCCAAGTGATTTTTCTTCTTTTCTCCTTTGAGTAATGATCAAAACTTGTAAGGTGGCTAACAGTACACCCAGAAGGAACGTCAATGCTTAATAATACAGTGTTATTATCAAAGTGTACAAAACACCCAGGATTATCTGTGATGCTAAGTCAATGAATTTTAGTCTGAAGAGTGCCTAAATTACAGCTAAGAAATGTTTTTTGAAGTTACTCACAGATGAATACTATTATTCCCATTTTATTCTTTAAAAATGTTCTTGGTGAATTCAGTCTAACATACTAAAAAGTACATCACTGCCAGAATACAATGATTTGCTTTTACATTTTTTTTCAACATTGATTTAAAAAGGTCAATTTATGTATTCTCTTTAGGCTAATCAAGAGTTATTCTTTTAGCTCTAGGGGATTCACACCTTCAGAGTATATACACAAGGCAAGGTTATATCTCATATCCTCTGCCCTACCAGCTACAAGAATCACCATTATCTACACACCCCTACACACTGTCTACATGTGTGCGTATTGTGCGAGACAAGACAACAGTGTCCTCTGAGCATGGGAGAAAAGGGGAATGCACCACTGATGTTGAGACATTCACACATGACCCCACGCGGTACCCAGAGCAGAAGGTACACCCACATGGTATTTTGAACAAACTCATTTCACCTATATTTTGAGAAGGTTAGAAGCCACACTTATTATAGAAAAAAAAAAAAAAAGAGATTAGTAACACCTCCACGACTTCTAGTAAGCAATCAGTTTTAGCAGTATCATACCTGTCTCCCCACCCCCTCAATATTCCTCAGAAATAAATGTGAGTTTTTGTGCCTCAGATTTTGGATTTCCATCTTGAACAAAAAACAACAAGCGAATAATTTCAGAAAGTTCTCACTTCAGACTAGCAAAAATCATGATCGCTTGGCGTATAACGAAATGCATGACAATGATTTCAATTACAGTCTTCTCAGTCCTGCTGTGTCGGGGTTTTTTTTAGTGTTAAGACATTTCAAAAGATAAACCTTTAATGCAGGAAATATAAAGTAAGTAAAAAATGCAGCCATAGTACTTAGATTCATGAAATAAAGATTAAGTATGAGATCACTGGTTTATTTTAATAAACGTATTATGATGGATCCATACACTTAAGCTGAAATTGCAGCCCAACTGTGCCTGGTGCAGCATGTTTTATGAGAGATCCCCTTCATAACAGAGCTCTCAATCTAAATAGACATGAATGATAACAGCTTTCCTGACCCCTCGACAAGTTGTCTTCCTTCTGGACAATGGTATTTTGTTCTTAGTACAACAGCCTAACAAGTGCTACTGCACTAAAGTGCAGATTGACATAAGCCACAAAACAGAGTAAGCAGCGGATAAGAACATACAATAAAAATTAAGCCGTTAAAGGAGAGAATACAGTAATGTGTTTTAAAGAAAGACAAGTAGAAAAATAGCAGTGATTAAAAAAAAAAACAGTAAAAGAAGAGAGGTATGATTGAAACCGCACACTGGGATTATTCAAGCACTTTCAGCTGCCTAGATCAGTCAGAAAGTTAGAGACAGCCCCAGTGGGACATACTGAAATATCGTTTATCTTTTTTTTTGAAGCGTGGAGATGCCCATGGCAGGTCTACAATACTGTACACCTACTCACTGTACAATATTACACGGTAAAACTGCTATCAAAGTAAAAGTAAGACCCGCAGGGTTTAGTTACCATTCATACCAGCTGACCAATATACTAAAACATTTGCAATCACTGTACACACACATCTCAAATTTCCCCACTGCAATACACACAATAGGGTGGTACACAACCCTGTTCTAACTTGAGTCTGCAAACCCACACAGGTGGGTGTGTGCCTCCTGTGTCTGGGAGCAAATGTCCTGTCCTGGATGCCAATAAGGGGACACAGCGCTCCTCTCATAAAAGTCTGTTCCCAAATGAACAATTCATCTGATTGATTCTACTTCTGACAGTTTCTGACAACTGCTGCTTTCAAGATAGAACACTTCTGTAGGCTTTATCTGGTTAAGACAAATTGTTGAAAAAGTTTCCTTTTTCCCTTAATCAGCGGTTAGTTAGAAACTTGATTCTTCATAGTTATGAAAATTCTTTAGGTTCTTGGTAATGTTGTTGTTGAAATCTGGTTAATTCTGGGAGCCAGCTGAGCCCTGATGAATAGCCCTTACCCAAGCAAAGCTATAAGGAATAATCATGAGTCCTTTGCTGACATTAATTACCTCAGGAACTGACCTGGCAGCTGACAGAACATTCTATCACAACATCATTTTCACTTTCCTGGTGAATCCCCGAGTTACACAGTGCTTGTGCAAAGCCCTGTGTGATAATGAACTGAAGGAAGAATGACGCATTCCTTCCTGCAAAAACAGAGATGATGTATAAGTTACTGATTCATTTAAGTTATCAAAAAAATTCTTCTAGCCATGTGATTTAATTACATAATCTAAAACCTCAAAACTCAGCATAATAAAGTCAGCTTTGTTTAGAATAGGATCCTTTCAAAATTGTTTGCCTGATGGGACAATACAGTTGCAAAACTGCTCTTTAAACTACCTTTTCAGCCTTACAAGCTGAAAAGGCTTCTTTCCAAATTTTAATTCTTTACACACAAAAACATCCAAAACCCCAGACTCCCCCAGAAAAATAAAACTAGAGGATTCTACTAAAATCTATTTGCTAAGGACCCAGCCCTAGTTATTATTGACACTGCTTGCACTTTAAAAAAAATATTCTTCTTTCTGAAGCAGCTGTAGGAAAGACCCTATAATTAGCAAAGAACAGAGGTACACATGTTACCTAGGAAAGACTTATGTTTGTAATACAATTTACTCTGATATTCCAGTAGTTTAATCACATGCCTAAGTGTTTATCTGAAAATGAGTGAGATGTTGCTTGTATGGTTATCTGTCATAAAACCCATCAAGCCTGGAATATTTCACTTAAAAATGTGGGCATTTAAAGTTTCTGTTTTTCTTCCATAAATAACAGCTTGGTCTTCAATACTAAGCTATACATGACCCATAACAGCTTCCAAGTCAAGCTACAGATGGTGCCCCTTGACTTGCTTACACAAGAGAGGGTTTGAGGTTGACTTGCATAAATTACCGGCACATTTAGAATCTCTCCTACCTGGACTCCAATTTGTTTTGTGCCAGTATCTCTTAATGATTTAAATTATTGTAAAATTGTATATTTAAGTACCAAGTCACCAGTTTTCAGGTCCATCTTTACAGTCAGAGGTATACTTTTCTCAGTTTACTCAGCGCTACTGTAAAATAATCTACCTGAAGTTAAGCACCAGTCCTTCACTGAGGTACCTAAAGCTGAAATCCAGTCAGCCACACTTCCTGTTTTTTAAATGTGGAAGCTTGCTTTTAAAACCTACTAAGTTAAAAAAAAAAAAAAATACTGAGGGGGATTGTGGTGGTGGTGTGAGACATTTTATGTATGTGCCTTTTTTATTCCTCGTTGCTCTTTAGATAACAATGACCATGAGAAGCATGAACCAGCAATAATTATCTGGTCTTCAGGAATCAGAGCTGATTTTGATCCACTGGATATTTAACTCAGTCTTTCATCTTCTTCTTCTCTCTAGTGGGCAAATATCTGACAAACCCTAATGTCATGGTTTGGGCTGGGCTGGCCACTGAAACAAACAACAGATGCTCTCCCCCGAGACCAGAACACCTAAATTTTAGCATGATAAAAAAATAGAACAATTAAGATTTCCATTTACCAAAGCAATGGATTCCTCCGATTTTTCAGAAAATAATCTTCCTTTTTCAGAAAGAAAGTAAAATAAATATTCGTACAGCTTTTTCTCAATGCTTTCCCCATTTTTAAGCTTGAACCCTGCACCAGCTGAGCCTTTGAAGAAGACCTATCAAACACTGCCCAGACAAAACAGCGCTCACCGCCAAATTCTCCAGGCAGTCTACACTTTGGTAGGCCCTAAAGTAACTCAAGGCTTTGACTGTACCCAATAAGTGCCAATAGAACAAAATAATCCAGCACAGATATTGATCAGTACCACACTTACTCCAGATACTATACTTCGTTTTCCAGAGGTGGATTTTCAGGGTATCATAAAATCAAAATGCAAAAGGAACACATCAAGCTGACATAACGCTCGGTTATAACACAGATGTGAAAAAGCAAACAGTAAAATGGAAGGAAAAAACCAACTAATTTTTCTACAAATGTCCTCTTCTTGAGTAAGAATATGATCAATACTATGGCAAGATCATATCGTTGCCTACTGTATTACCGAGAAACAAAGCAGTAAGGAGTAGACCACTTCCAATACTGCACTTTCTGAATTCTTTAATGTCCTTTCCTTACTTTGAAAGATAACACCCAGGATGAGGCTCAGGGATATATATGGCCTAACAGGCATGAGAAAACTGGGGAGAACGGAAAGAGCACATCTGCAAGAAAAGGAAACATTTGCTTTATACAAGCAATAGTAACCAGGAATATTAAAATTGTGTATCTTTCCAAGTAACACAGTTTCATTCAGGAGCAAAGTACTTAATTTATTTCAAAGTGCCATTCAGATCACTATCAATCAGATTGATTTACAATAATTAAAATCACTGTTGTGTATCTGATTATTATATGTGTTTGTATGTGTATAAAACCATACTCTCATACTCTTTTTTTTTTTTTTGTCAGGGCTACAGGTTTTCACTGAAATAATTATACTATGCTGCTACTTAACATAATTCCCCTCCAGGTACAAGCTGGAGAGATAATGTTATTACTTTGGAATAACACTTAGAAGAACTGTACACTCAGAAGTGAAGAGCTGCTTCACTGTGATGAAATAGATAAATTGGCACTACTCCGTGTGCAATCAAGAGATATGATACTAAGTCTGCATCTACTACCACAGCATCAAAATCCTGTGATATCACCACTGCAGCAGTCCTCTGATTTAACTATATTTCTAGATTACAGATAGAAAAGCAAAATCAAAACACATAAGGCAAAAACTGCAATAGGATTTAAGAACCTGGAATAAGACTTAAATGTAAATTACATACTTAAATCTCAGGAAACAAAATCCCTACCTAAAGGAAAAAACAAAACCAAACCTATAAATAAAATCCCCAATAACTAATCAAGAAAATAAAAAAATCCCCACTGTTACTGTCTACATTTTTGTTGTACATTTCCTCTGGGCCCGGAGAACAGTTGTGAGTTGTTTTTTTTTTTCCTTTGTGGTGAGTAGATTGTGGTCTAT
The DNA here is from genome assembly GCF_001431845.1 of Calidris pugnax. Classification (NCBI taxonomy): domain Eukaryota; kingdom Metazoa; phylum Chordata; class Aves; order Charadriiformes; family Scolopacidae; genus Calidris; species Calidris pugnax. The sequence goes on from NW_015090794.1 coordinate 11,502,363, forward strand.
CCCAAACCTAACACCACAATCTATGTTTCCTACATATGTCTCTGCTTTCTCTCAGAAAGATGTTCATAGGGGTCATCTAGCTTGCCGTGATCCAGTCCCAGCGACTGTGATACCTGTTCCCACTTTGATGCCCCTCAGCTGGACCTCACCTCTTTAGTGGGCCAGCCCCTTAAACTAGTTGAAACTTAATCATAGACTGGTTAGAATGGTTAGAGTTGGGAGGGACCTTGAAGATCATCGAGTTCCAACCCCCCCTGCCATGGGCAGGGGCACCTCCCACTAGACCAGGTTGCTCAAAGCCTTGTCCCAGCTGGCCTTGACCACCTCCAGAGATGGGGCATCCACAGCTTCTACGGGCAAGCTGTCTGACCACCCTCACAGTAAAGACTTTCTTCCCAATATCTCATCAAGACATGAGGCTCTATAAAACAAAGTGTCAAAACACATTTCCATTTTCATTATAATATCTCTTGCTCCAAAGACTGTTTATGTATTCGACCCACTGACTGTTGAGTATATAATTTGCACACAGTCTTTGGAACAGGGCCTGCAGCTCCAGACTTCCTCTCTGTGAAGTGCAAACCCCACAGGGTGTATCTCACTTACTCTCCCCTTGCCTGTCCTAATTCAGCTGGGTCTCCTCTCTAGAAACCAAAGGTGTTCCTGGGCACTCCCCTACCACCCTCCTACCAGCCACGCATGCAGTTGTCAGCAAGAACAGAAATACTGAGCCTCGTTTATGCACATCCTCAAAAACATCACTAAATGACGGAATAAAGTCTGATGTCCCTGTGTGTGTCTCATTTTAAATGAAAAGAGGGACTTCAGTTTTGATGTCCATCTCCAGGAGAGGATGTAATCACCACAGCTTTTGAAAGGGGAATGTGCCTCCTGATACCTAGATATTAATACAAGTTGGACAAAAAGAGGCTGTGATTTGCAATAACCGGCCAGGTCCCATCTCCTCTCAGAGGAGAGCGCTAACTTCTCTAGATAGGAATCAAATGCCCTGTATGATATAAGAAACCGCACGTAGGGCTCGAGTCTCTCCTTTAGGCAGCAGGTGCATAAAAGACCTTCACTGCAGTGACTAATTTTTGTTGCTCCAGCTTAGCCTCTTTGAGGATTTAAGTCTAGGTGACCTTGCCCAGGTCACATAATACTTTCCCGCACAGCAAGAAGCAAAGGCTGACACCATAGTAACCCAAATCTCAGCCTGAAACCATGGTAACAGGATCATCTTGCTTCAGGCACGCTACCTTAGGTACTGAGCACAATTTCAAAATATTCAAATTGAAATAAACTACCTTCAAGCAAATCAATTTTCTGACACCGATTCCTTCAAATTACTACAGTACAGATTTTCAAGATGGCCCATAGCTCCTATTAGAACCTTTAATAGTAAAACTCTTAAAAATGATTGACCATTTATCTTGATGCATCAAAGAAGAATGGGTAGTTAGAAAATTATGTCCTAAAATTCCTTTGAAACAGTGGCACAGAAAGACACAAGGGTTTCAGTCTGTTCACCTGTGGATATTCTTAAAAGCCTTTCCTGTAAGTTTCTCCTTTAATATAGAAAAAAGCTACAGAAAGTACCACCAGTTGCGCAGTCTGACCAAAATGAAGAAAAAATAGGAAGAAAAAGCCTTTTTGCACTGACCAGCTCCTTTCATTTTCATCAATCTTAAGGCTATTTGTAGCACTAATAAGTGCAAGATTGCTGCTTTCAGTTTCATTAATCTTAAGGTTATTTGCAGAAATAACAAGTCCAAGATTTTCTGACAGAAATGTGATTTCTCATGTGATGTTTTTCCTTTAAGCAACCGGTAATGCGATTAAAAAAAGAAAACTGAGCCTCACTCTTCAAGCTTTTCTGTAGGCTATATACAAATTTATGACTGATATGCCTACATTTTGTCTGGCACGAATAAAACAATGTGGGGATCACAGTATGTTGTGTTTTGCAGATAATCATAGAATCCTAATAGCACCACACAGAGGTTTCCTAATCAAAACATGGAGTAAGATGTGTACATACCAGTAAAGCAGCAAATGGGAGAGAGGAAACAATACTGGTCGGAAATGTGTTGATACCTAATTCTTTATAAGCCAGTGACCATTTATTCAAATGCAGAGATCATTTATATGAATTGAAGCAGTTCATTAATTACAAAGGAAGAAACTACTTGCTTCACGCAATTAAATTTTCTATACAGAATACAATGAGAGTTCTGAGGACTTAATGCCAGATTGTTTTATAAAGTATTCAACTGCCTGAATCCCACTGAATTATTACAGAACAGGTTGCTAGCACGGGATGACTTTTCCTAAAGATAGTTGGTATGCTTTTAAGCAAGAAAGTTTCTTTTAGAAAACATTTTTTTAAAATTCTAATGTAACTGTCAATACTTTATTATTTACATAAATGTCAAATCCTTTTGCAAATATTACTATTTTATTGGCACTAGTCTTCTGACAAGCTGTAACACATGTTAATTATGCATTGCACAGTATTTCTCTTAATTAATTACAGCCTTTCTTCTTGATGAATGTCCTTGGCTTCTTATATTGTTAGAAAGGGAAACAGGAGCACGCCACCTAACTTCATGCCGTTCACTTAAAAGGTTCTTCTTTCATTCTTTCTCTTCTTCATCTTTTTTTTATACCAGATAGCCCTAATGCACACAGCCTATATACAGACTCTAAATCAAATGCACAGAATATTCATCTGCAAAAAAAAAAACAACAACTGCATAGAGGAATGCCCATTATTTAGAAGTAGAAAAATATTAACTTCAAATTCAAGTCCATGTTTGAACAGAAGTATGATTTGCCTTCGCCGTTCATCAATGGCTAAATTACCTGAAAAGCAAGATCTATCTAAGTCTGTTACTTGGGGATTTAGGGAAAATATGTTCTGCCTAAAAATAAATAAATGAAAGCCAATTTTTTTTAACCCTATTTCCTATTTGTCTGAAACATACACCAAGCAGCCAGTCAGCCATTCAATGATCAAAAAGATCATTGGACTGAAGCCAGCAGGAATATTAATATTATCATCTGATTAAAAACAGCTACAGGAGTATAATTAATTCAGTAAGGTACTGGAAGCAGTTATTCCCCTCACAGACTTCTTCAGTTCTATGCAAAAAAGTAGAAAGAGAAAGAGCTTCTTCAGCTGCATAGCACATACTGATAAGTTGGGGTAAGTCTGGATTGTGCCTATTGGAAATATATGAATACACACAGAAATAATTTTAGTGCATGTATACATACATGCACTAAAAACATAAATAAAATACACTTGGGCTGTGACCTAGCTCTTCAGCAGTACATATCCAACTGCAGTTGAATCTACAGAAAAGCACTATAAGCAAAGGAGCTCATTGCTATGGATAGCATTAGGGGGTTCTCCACAGATGAAAGATGATTTTCAAAAACAGTTCTTCTTGCGAGCATTATAGGTTTATCCCTATTCTAAGGCCCACTGCAATCTGACTGTTTTTAACAGACCTGCCAACACTACTCCAGCCAACGACAGGCTACCTTGTCCTATATATTCCAGACGACGCTGCATCCTGCTCCACTGATGGCATGTCCTGGGAAGCTTATGACGCTACCTAACACTGGTGATCCTTTCTGCTGGCATCAAGATGCCTGAATAGTGTATGAATACATTGTGACCTATATATACTTACCTATTAGTGGCTAAAAACCTTTCCGCCCTCCAGTTGGAATCACGTTATACCCATTTGAGCTCTTTTTATATCAAATTTATTCACAGGTAAACATAAAACAAACCTGATGTTTCTCTGGCAAACAAGATTTTCCAAACAACAATGAATAGAAATTGCAATCTGACAGGTTAGCTCTTTTGCTTAAGCTCTGAAGCTGCTATTATGGTTGGAAAAACATTTATGCAAACTGCTCAGAAATTCGCCTTGGTCTACTGCCCATCCAGTATCTTATTTCTCTGATGGAGTCTCATTTCTATGTAATCATATTCCCAGTAAAAATTGAATAGTGTGGGAATGGGAGATTCAACACAAGTCATTCAGTTCAAAATATACGAAACACTATTAAATCTGGCTATAGCAGGTTTTTTTCAGGAGGGGGAAGGGAAAGTTTACTTGACTATATTTAAAATACATTTTATGTGAAGTTTTGATTTTATAGTAAATATCCCTGCTGATCCCTTTGCCAATTCCTTTTATAATAAACATGATCTGGTGGAAACATAAGGCTTATTTCAAATCCTAAAAGGTAATTAAAGCTGAGACAGTCCAGAAAAAAAAAAAAAAAGATCACCAATGGTTCCTCTGTGCCTAAGGGATGTTTTAATTAAAAGTCACAGGAGAATAATCTGCAAGAAACAAAAATGAGATGGCTGCTGCTAATTTGCCTGGGTCTAAAGCCGATAAACAGTAAATATGCAACAACTAAAGTCGCTGTGATTTTGTTCATTTTAACACTTACTGGGAAATCTGTTACCTTGTCTTGTTCCTCCCGAGTGCTCCTTGGGAATGCAAAACCTTTGCTCTCCCAACGATGGGCTGCAAACTCCACCCCAGAAAGTTTTTCTCTTCCATAGCATACACTGAGCCTTGGGTCCCGTGTCACATGTTTTCACCAGACTGTCAATTCCTCTGGCATGAGGAAGGATTCCAACTCATCAGCCCCAAGCATCTGTAAAAAAGCCCTAAAGCAAGCTGGCTAAGGAAATCCCGTTTCCTCAGGCTAACCTGCCTGCCAAGGCTCTGCTCCAGCTACTGGACACAGCCCTGGGTTCTCAAATTGCCCCGCAGAAAAACGGCAGAGAAATGCCTTCCGTTGCTCTTATGTCTAAGAGCCAAATGAAGGGGGAGGATTCCCCCTCTTTGAGGGGGGGAAGTTCTCTGTCTTCAGTAAGCTGCAATTTGCAACTCTGCAGCTCCACCATGCCCCCCACAAGTGATGACAAAATTTTATCTGTTGGAGAAAGCGAAGAGCCTTACCCCATCCACACTACTGTTCTGAGCCCCAAGCTTACAATGATAGTGCAGAATACAGATTTAACAGTGTATATCCGTCTGCCCACCAGAGATGTCAATCTACAGAACTACAGAAATAACGGCTACCCTTTCTGGTCCCAGCCTGCAAGAGCCCTGCTAACTGTTAGATCAGGAAAGCTGGAATCTAGCCTTTGTTTTAGGAAGAAGGAAGTATGGTGCACTGTGTGTATGCAGCGTTACTAAAGCCACATTAATTTGCTAACTAGATGAATAACTGCCATATATTTCATTCCTTTCCTCCAAAGGGAAAATTTCATCATAGGTGAAAAGTGACCATTATATTTGCTAAGAGATCCTACCCCAGCTTCATTCTATCCGACTGACATTACAGAAAATCTAGTAAAACAAACCCTTTTTCTTTTTTCAAAATAATTTTAGTACTTCCTTGTTTACATTCACAACAAAGAAAATCACATCTATCTTGGCTTTTATTCTTGTTACCCAAGTAGAAATCTCTACTCCCATTTATCTACATCCACAATAATTTTAAATTTTAACAGGAGGGCACTCCTGTTATTATAACTCCACTTATAATTCAGACGTTTCCTGATAAAATGAGCAGAAAATCAGTTCTTCCTACAGTGCATGTTGAATTGTACTATTATCCTACACACAGCAGGTGCCTATTTTTACAAAATCATGAAGTGTCACAATTATAAGCAGAACTACTTGTTAAAAGTTGAGAAGCAGATAAATAGCAAACAGGAATGTCAATTATCCAACAAATGTAAAATAAAGGAAAAATATCTGTGCCTGATGAGACCAGTATATTATTTTTTGGTCTAGGGGGCAAGATGCATTTCTTTAAAATGTAATCGTTGCTTTAGGATACTTTTAAAGACTATTATTTTAAGTGTTTCTTAAGTTACCCGTGTAAGCATTTTTCCTCTGAAACATTTACAGATACTATCATTAACTATTGTTATATTGAAAAACAGAGATGCTACCTTTACTTATATTGCTCAGTAGCTATGCTTTGAGAAACCTGAAAGGAAAATGAAGAGGCAGTGTCTGAAAAGTGGCTCTGCCACACCAATTTATCTAATTAGCTATTGGTCTTGCCTTTCTGCCCTAAAACATCCTTCACCTGGAAAGCCCTGATTCCAGAACTATCTGTATGGTGCAAAACTGATACAGCCTTTTGAAAATATTGAGAATAAGGCAAGTGTGACTGAGCTCAAAGCCTTGCTCCTGTTTCTTGCCCACTGTAACCATTGTTCATCTCACCTACAGGTTTCCTGAGACATAGGGAAATAAGTGCAAAGACAGTCAGAAGTGGAAACTGTTTTTTCTTTCTTAGCAACATTAGTAAATCATGCCTCAAGTATTGTTACTCATTCAACACCCACAAGCAATGAATCAATGCAAGTTAGACATAGTATCAATAGAATCATCCAGCCACGCACCTGCCCCATGAGAGCTGTCATAAGCCTCATCCCTCCTGTCCTGCGTCCTCTTGCATTGCTCTCACCTGATCCTTCAGCTCTGAAGGGAAGCCCCAGCCTGGCAATGAAATCTCTGCCCCTGTGCAAACACTGCTCAATTTACTGAAATCTCATACATCCATCTTAGGTATGTGATCATGTGCAAGCAACTTAATACTGCCACTGAAGTCTCCAAGAATGCTCTAATGCTCAGTTACTACAGTACCTTATTCCTGAATCTCTCTGTCTTTACAAGCAGTCACCTTCCCCAACCAGGTCCAGGGCAGCTCCGTTTTACCATTTGGTTTGGTTGTCCCTGCTATTCCCATTAGAAACACAGAAAGCGCTTCTCCATATATTTCCAGTCTCAGCTGACTTCTGTCCAGAACAGGCTGTTTTGGTGAAGTCAGGCCCCTTCTTTTCTGTCATTTTTATTTTATGAGATCCTAGTTTCTACCTGAAAATGTTGTTAGCCTCTAATTCCATTGCATTTTTGCCACTAAGGTTTATTCTCTTCATATTATTTATAGGTGATGTTCATGCAGTCTATGTCTATGTTTCCAAAAAAGTACATTTCCTTAGCATTAACTAAAAAATCAGGTGCTAGAAAATAACATTGTTGCAAAAATTTTACTGAATATAACACTTGAAAACTCCTCCTGATCCACTACTCTGCTTTGTAAAACCACTGTATTTGCTATAAACTGTTAATATAATACTTTGACAATTACCAGGGCTAAGTGATGTAAAGGTCATTTTGGCCACAATTTATCACCACCAGTTTAATGCAGGAGGTGGCACAGTGTCACTGAGCAGTGTCTTACGATTGAAATGACATATAACTCAATGACATTTTTTCTTCTACAGGGGAAACATATAGGCATCTGCATAAGGGCCACAGATGGTGAAACAGGCAAAAGAAGAAAAAGAGTACAAATCCTCTATAGAATTTTAACCGTTCTCTCTGAAAGTAATCCTTACAATATTTACAGGAATAGATTTCAAGCTAAATTGAAGCCCAATACAAGATTTACAGATACAGAAAAAAAAAAAAAAAAAGCAAGCACAATGGAGCAGATCAGCAGTTCACTGTCCTGCTTCTGCTACTGGTTACCAGATGCTTTCAGGGAACTCGGCAAGAACTGTCTTTTGGATACACACCCTCTAAGTACTTAATTACAGACTAGCATGCCCACTGAGGAAGTCATCTTTCTCACCTCTGTAAGAAGGAAACTGTTTTAATCCTCTAGTACACTGCAAAGGAACTCAAAAGGACAAACACCATCCTGAGCTGAAATAGCTCACGTTAAAACAGTTTTTAAAATAACAGTTTAGCTCACTTTTGTGAAAAGCTCTACAAGATTCAAGGAGAACATGAGACACGATACAAGTATAGCATTCGTGTCAACATTTTAAATGGCTGACCACACATTTAACACTCAGAAACTCTAAAGCTACATTTCCCAGTGTGGATGCCACCTGTAAACAACCACCTTAGCCGATTCCCTTTATAACCAAGAGATATGGATACCTAAGGTTGGATAAGGAGCACAAACCTGAACTCCTTAGCTATATATGGATTTGATAACACACAACTGCAGCTCTCCCTATGAATTGCAAGCTAAACGACACGTTGTCCATAGAGCAGACCCAACACATTTACTTCCAGTTGCCTGTCACTTACCACTTCGAGATCAATAGTGGTGGAGACTTGGCCCCAGCTGGCAGCCAAGCTCCTGCCCCACTGTTCAGTCAATCCCTCAGCCTTCCACGGTACAGGGGAGAAAACAGCAAGAACAAGAGCAGGAAAACTCATGGGTCAAAATAAAGACAGGGAAATCACTCAGCAGTTACTGTCACAGGCAAAACACACTCACCTTGCAGAATTTCCCTTAATTTATTGCGACTTAAAAGAAATTATCTCTCCCTTTTCTTATCACCACAGGCTACACTCAGTCCCCAAGTGTATAGTTTCATCTCTCAAGTTTACATCTACCATTATTACGCAGTTCATAGTTTTCCTGGAAAAGAGAAGAAAACAACTGAGCTTTCCACTGTTCCATGATAATACCAGTTTTGGTGTTTGTTGATCCCTTGTAGTCTGACAGAAATGACAGAGGCAAATATCTTCAAGCAAAGCAATTTTAAAAATAAAGAGACAGATTACTCATATCTGTATAGGCCGTTTGTAAGGAATACACAAAGGAAGAGAGAACCTGACAGAAGTGGCCAACACACTCCTGAAAACTGGCAACATGGAGAAAGAAGGCTTCTGGTCTACCAGAGCTGATACCTTAATGAGACAATTATAACTACTAAACATTGACAAAGCTCCAGGCCTAGATGAATTGCAACCAAGAAATGTGTAGCAAAGTAGTCAGGGGAAAAGGAAAGCCCTTGGCAGGATTTGTGATAGCTTACTAAGTAAGAAAGGGAGTATAAGAGTGCTGGAGTAGCAGTTAATGTAATTCTTTTTACTTTTAAAAGGTTGCAAGACCCTAGGAAAGCCCAAGCTTCTTATCCTGGTCTCAGTTATGCAAAAGACAGAAAATTATTAAACCAGATTTAGAAATGCATGACTTGGAAGTCATGATAGCAGACTGAATACATAGAAAAAGGAGGTCATGACGGACAAATGTATTTGAATTCTTTGAGTATCTTACCTACCTAGAAACAATGGCAACGTAACCGACAATTTATCTGGAATTCAGAAAAGCATTTGATACTGTGCCACAAAGCAGATTGATTTGAAAATGTGGCAAGCATGCTTTTGAGAAGAACTGACAAAACGAATTCGAGTATATTCAAAGATATGTATCAGAAAGAAACAGGCCAGCTGTTGAGCACTGAGAACCAGAGCTGCTGGGAGCTTTACAACAGACAAGTTTAGATTATTTTCTAGAGATCTGACCTTGAAAATGTTACACTCAAAATTATTACAATTGCTGATGGCACACAATTTCTAAGGAAACAAAAACGGGAGAAAGAGCAAGCCATTTCAGAATGATCTGGATAATTTAGGTTTATAGTCCTATTCGTAGCTCACATACTCCACTCTAAAACACAGTGAGGGCAGGCACCTAAAGCAATCCCCAAAAAACTTGAAAATGACCACAGAGAGTACATGTGAGTGGGAAAAACAAGAAAGTATTGTACATAACACAAGAAATCATCTGCTGACTGATTACAGAGAAAAAGCAAACAAGTTGTGGGGAATTTTCCATTAAAAGTATAGAGAAAAGAAGTGGGAATTATTCTAGAAATGCAGAATGGGATGTCATTTAAGACAATCATAGCCATTTTGAGTAATGACCAAGAACGTTATTGAGCAGTTTCCCTGTTCCAATACTGGTTAAGTCTCTAAAAATAAAATATGACTTCGATAAATGCTCAGCAATGCTGTGTTTTGTCGACATCAAAGATCTGTGAATTCTGTCCAGAAACGAGCCAACCTCTGGACTCAGAATTGTAACTACTAATACTTTAACTTCTATACTTTGGATTAAAATTATAATTACTAAATTACATGCTATTCACTTTTATTCTTTTTAAAATGTCTCATACCGGGTTTGATTCTATACTATAATTTTGGGGAGAGAATTTTATTTTTGTCCAAATTATAAAGGGATGAGAGGAGAGAGAAATGAGAGAGAAAATAATAGATTCAAATCTTTAGCACCATAGCTTAGAGGAAATTAAAAAGAGTTATAGAGAAGATAATTTCTTAGGATTACTGAAGAGAAAGCAAAAAATTGATGTAAAAAACTGTGACTGGAACGAATAAAAAAAATATGCCAGCTTTTCTATTGTAGTATAACACACAGAGTTATCCATCCTTTAAATAAATCCAGCATGAGAATAAATGAGCAATAGTGAATTTAAGATGAAGCTGAGTTTGCGACTGGAAGAGGAGGAAGGTTGGTTTTGCGGATTAGAAAAAAAAAATGAAGGTATATAAACTAATCTGTTTCTCTGGGGGAAAAAGCATGCTTTGATGAATCTATAGTTTTATCTTGTCCTATAAAGATATTATTGTATGTTTCTATTTTTTATGTGGCAAGACAATAGCATCTCCTGCCAAAGTACCACAGGAAACAGCCAGTTAGCTGATTTGAATGGCCTGAGGCACAGCCTCTGACTGTGAAATGAGGAATTCATTAACTGATAGTAAAAGGCTTCAGTCAAAAACATTTTAGGGGTGATTTTGGATTACTGGATTTGCAACTTCGCACATATAATTATATCTTTCATGTTAAGGAAATCCTTATGCCATGCAACTTTGATTCATTCAATAATTGCCATTTATCAGAGTGCACAATCAGAAGAGAAGGCTTAACCTTCAGCAGACACCATCAGCATCCAAGTGGCAGCATATGTTAACTTTTGGTTTTATGTGAATATTCAGGTTGGGTATATATGTGAGTCTGCTGATTTTACTGTTTATTATGTCCTTACCTTCAGTAGAAAGCTTACAGTGATAATTTTGGCAGAGCTGTTGCCTAATGACTTTCAAATATAATTAAAAACGTATTTTGATATAAACTGTATTGCCAAAGTCAAATATATACCAGCTAAGTGAAATTAACCTTCAAGTGATACTTGAATAACAGTAAACCACAAGGGTATGTAAGAGATTAGATATACAGTAGTTTAATTATGTTACAATAATTCACCTCATTAATCTCCTAGGAAACAATAACCACAACAGTTAAATACTGTAATTAACAAACCCTATTTCAAACTTAATTTTAATTTTATATGACTTTGCAATATTATCCCGTGCAATTATATAAAAGACAAACAAAAGATAAAGCAAATATTAAGTTCTCTGGAGAAGACTTCAAATATATCCTCACCTCTTTAACCTGTGACAGGAAAGAAACAAGGCCAGTACTATTTTGAATGCTGTGTCCCAGAAGGCAGGCAAAATGCACAAGCAAATAGGTAAAAACATATCTACAACATGAACACCTGAGGATTATTGCCTTACATAGGGCTCTTAGGACTTGGTTGGGAATGACAAATATAACAGTATATAGAAAAGGAAACAGATAAAAATGAAGCAACTCAAAATAGAGGGGTAAGTCTGGCATCTTCAGCATTAAAACTCAGAGGGGGTCAGCATCAGAGAGAGGACTTCAGCCCGGAGTCACGGGAAAGCAGCTCTCTGCTATATCAACAAACACCAAAACATCAGTTTCTCGGGGATCTTCTATCTGTTTACATGATAAATATAGTTAGTCTTTTTATGTAATGAGCTCACAGTCTAAATTCATAACAACTGCAGGTATTTTCCAAGTGGATTAAGCCGGATATCTCTTAGTTTACAGCTGTAAATCAAAACCCCATCTTTAAGAATTTCTGTATAGATTATATTCCTCATTCAATTACAATGCCAAATAAGAGGTAAAGTGTTTGTCTTGATTACTTTGATTTTAGTTTTTTAACACGTCTCACATTTATTCCACAAAACTTCTGTGAAACTGCACTGTGATTACTTAGTTTCTGCTTTTTGACCTTTTTTACTTTATAGCTCTTCAAGGAGAAAATGAGATATCTTTATAAAATCAGTGAGTAATAAACAAGAAGTTCATGTTCTCATAGAACAAAAAATAACAGCATTGAGAAAGCCATGTTCAAAAATATAAATGCTGCAGAGAGAATAAAACTCACTCATTTATAACATTTTTCCATTAAAACAGTGTAATAACTGCTGAAGTTCAAATGATATATGAGTGTACCCTTGAAGAAGATATTCTGTATATCTGATAAACCATAAATACTGTAGAATGTACCTCAGGCAGAACAAGCACATCTTTGCGTGATCCTGGAAAATATACAGTGTATATGAAGATGAGTTATGAAGGTGAACAAATTTAATATATCTAGTTGCCCGGTGGACACCCACAATTTGCAATTTAATCATCCACAAGTTATGGTATGTTCATAATTGTATTATACTCTGAAATAAGGCAATACTGGTTATATTAAGCTTAAAAAATAGCCCACCTTTTCAGGTTTATGATAATTTACAAAGCAAACAGTAGTTACAAACAAGGTGAATTAAAGCATTAGAGCTGCACTGAACAAAAAGTATGTTGCAGATAGATTCTTGAATCTACAACATATAGCAACATTTTTATCACTGTCATCTTTTATATACTCCAAATTTATACAAGGAGAAAAACTCTAGTACTGTCATTCTGTAAGACTGGCAATATTTTATTATTTTTTTTTCTGCAAGCTATTCTTAAGAATATCAAGACTTTCAGAATGAAAAAGAATTGATCAGTCTTGAACCTCTACTTAACAACAAGAGGCACAGGCATTATGCCTACAGACCACATCCTGGCAAAATTGGATATATCAGAATCTCTATATAAAAAAGCTTAAAAATCACTGAACTAGATAGAGAAGGTTAACTTCATATTTTGGCAGCTTACACACTCACCTGAAATAAAGCACAATGATTTTCTAGCACTTTTTTTTCAGTAACAAGACTGATTACTTAGAAAAAAAATGAAGCACTTACTTCAAGAAAGATTGAGAAAGATCATGCTATAATGAACCAGGCTAGTACACTTTCTTGGAAGTGAGATTTGATTTAATTTGAATTAAGCGGACATTTAAACATTATCTTCCTATTTTCTATAAAGTAAAACAGTACTAGCAACAGAGACTGAAGGAGACCTTTCCTTCACACTACATTTGATCATCATGAGCAGGACACTTTTCTTTGCTATGCACTGGGAGACACACACTGCCTCAGGTACAGGAAAGTACTGGAACTTCTTGCACATCCCTAGATTTCACAGGGGAGATTTTGGTTAAAAGGGACAGCAGCAATAGCCACTTTAAGGATCTAGACATGTATTTGCTTTGCTTTAATCACAGAAACATTTTGTCTCTTCAGGGGAAGGAAAGGAACACTATCAAATAGAATTCTTCATTTGAGCCAAACTATATCTTTCAGACTTTTTATGTTGTCAATAAAAACTATGAAGAAAATATTTTTTCAGGTTGATTTGAGCCAATTCTTTTTCTATTTTCAGCATTAACACAGAGTCAAGAGAAAAAACAAACATTCATTCATGTAACAAAGTTCATGGGGCTCTGACTCACGCAGGTGGAAAAAGGGGAGATGCAAAGGGCACTGAGGGTATCCTTCCATTTTTTCACTGGCTCCTGGATTATTATTTTCCCCTGAGGATCAATGGTTCAACTGAAAGAAGAAGAAATGGAGAGACCTGCAGGATGGCAGGAAATTTGCCTCATTCACAAAACTTCAAGCAAGGAACTGCTCTCTGATTTTATCAGCAGAGTAGGGCTTTCCAACCTTCTTGGCTTCCACAATCCCCATTCTGCTGGAGAATCAGGTCTTCACCAGGCTCCCCCCAGTTCGAAGCCCTGAAATCTCTGTGTGACAAGGCTTGGGCAGTGCTGAATGAGAGGCTGGGTTACTCTCAGTATGCTTTTAGGCAGACATTGAAAGCAAAGACACTGAAAGTAAAGAAAATAAAGAGGTCCCAATTGAATTCCCTCAGCAGTGGGAGACAGCTTGATGGTGGTTCCAAATTTTTGGTGTCTTTTGCAAGAGGGACAGGGGTTCATATACATATAACTTTTTTTTTTTCTAATAAGTTTGAGCAAATGAAACCTAGTAGCTACCATTCTTTACCTAACAGTGTTTATAAACGTTTTTAAATGTGGGAGAATGCACTGATCAAAGACAACGAGCGTGTAGCCGTGTAGCTCTGCCGCTATCTTACCTGCAAGCACAGAGCAGTCTGTAACACAGAGAAGTCTCAAGCATTGCCTGGGGAAGAAATTCATAGTATCACTTCAGAAATGGCATCTCTTGGTGTAAGCAAGCTAATTTCATGTCATTACTATGTTTACAATTACTAATTACAGTATTTAGATTTGATATGAGAATAGTCCAAAAGCAAAAGATTATCATTATGTGTACTTATCTAATGCATTCATTCTGCTGACACCCTGAGGACGGCACAGATAGAAAGTTTAAAGCAAAGGAAAAGCAGCACAGGATTTCAGGTAGATGTGTATTGCAGAACAGCGTGACTGAGTACTCGTTTCTTGTCAGGGAACAAGTAAAATAATGATACACCATTTGCTGTATTGATCCAGGGATGGTGCATAGCCATTTTGCTTTTTTTTTGCTTGTATACTTCACATTTGTGAGAACAACCATGAAATTGCTGCCTATGAAAAGCAGAATTTCTTATAAACTATCCTAGACATTAAATGTTCTTTGTTCTAATGCATGGTCCCATTGGTTAAAGGATCTGTCAGCAAGTGTGTTATGAAAATCAAAGCAAAAACATATTTAATAAAATTTTCTTCTAGCTTTTGTTGTCTTCCCATAGTAATTTTACTGACACCACACTAAGGACATGCTTTCTCTTTAATAATTTTTAAACACAGCATGTAAATCAAATGTTAACAGCAAGGAAATCTCAGCCGACATAAATCTATGGGCCCAGATGCAATCCACCCCAGGGCATTAAGAGAAGTGGGTGACGTTGTGAGGCCACTGTATCACCTCTGAAAAGTTGTAGGGATCAGGGGGTGTCCCTGGTGATTGGAGAAGGGCAAATACCACATCCATCTACAAGAAGAGCCCAAAGGAGACTCGGAAAACTACAGGCCCATTAACCTTACTTCAGTCCCTGGGAAACTGATTGAATGAATTCTCCTAGAAGCTATTACAAACCAAATGAAGCAGGTGATTGGGAAAAGCCAGCATGGATTTACCAAAGGCAAATCATGCCAGACTAACCTGATCACCTTCTACAACAAAATAACTGTTTCTGTCGACATAGGGAAAGCAATAAATAGTATTTACCTGGACTTCAGCAGAGTGTTTGACAGTTTCCCACAGCCTTCTCCTGACAAACTCACAAGGTACAGACTGGATTGGTGGTCTATGAAATGGGTAGGAAATTGGCTCATAGGTGGTGATTGATAGTTTTTACTCAGGTTTGCAGTCTGTCATGAGTAGAGTCCCTCAGAGATTGATATTGGGCCCCAAGCTGTTCAACATCTTTATAAATGTACTCTTGCCAAGTTTGTTTGATGAAACTAAACTGGGTCATGAGGTGGACACATCAGAAGGGAGAGCCATCTTACAGACAGGCTGGAAGAGTGCGCTAGCAAGAACTGCATGTTTAACAAGGACAAAAGCTAAGTCCTGCACCTGAAATGAGATAACTAAAGAGCACAGTACAGCCTGGGATCTGTGTGGCTAGAGAGCAAACTTGCTGAAAGGGACCTTTTTTTTACAGGGAGAACAACCAATCCCTAGAACAACTTTCCCATCACTACAGGCTTTCAAAACATGACGAGGCAGGGTGCTGGATAATCTTATCTAGGCTCCCTTTCCCACAAAAGGTTGGACCAGATGATCTTTCAAGGTTCCTTCCAACCTAGGCTGTTCTGTGGTTCTATGATTTTTCCCTTGGAAACTATCCAATCATAATATGGATGACATTCTTTAAAATGCTGCAATAAAAAAAAAATAATTTAAAAAAGGTAGGTAATGTAACATTCCTGTTAACTCTGAAGTCTTCTTGCTCTACTTCAGTGAAAGCTTTAAAAAAACTCACAATAATATAAAGCCCTCTCATTCCTCCCCAAAAGACAATCACATAACAAGATCTCTAATAAAAAAGGAAAAGATTAATGGGAGAGCCGCCTTGAGAGACCAAATGTTCCAGACCTGACAGTTTTATAATGTAAGTAATTAGGGCAACATTATGAGTTATGTTATCAGAGCCAGCAGCATGATCAGCAATTGTTTATATTTCAGGGTCTATTCATGAGTACAGTACACAGAAAGTAGAGCACTAAAAGCAGATGAAACAGATGTTGATGGAATAGAGCTGACTTCTCAGCTGAATGCTGTTCTCACCCTGCCAATGACTTCAATGAATTTATCGTCATTAAAAGAAATTTTATCTTCAATAAAAAGAAAAACAAGTAAACTGTAGCCTATCTATGCAACCTGTAGAAGTTCACACAGAATAGACTTCTGCAGATGTCAGATCAAGTCAACTTCTTTTGTAAAGTGAAAATTAAAGATGAACACAGCAGTTCAAGGGCGGGGAGTAAAACCAATTTGCACTAACCTCTACTCATTTCTGCATCTGAATCTGAGCTACCTTTCTGCCAGTTTTCTTGACCGATCTTGGTTCCAGTGGGGGAATGCACATGGTTCCCCTTCTTGGCACATGGCTGCACAATAGTGGAAAAGAAACAGGAGCCTGCACACCCAAAACTGAGGAAGTGTGTGCCCCTGAATGGGTTATGCTAAAGCCAATGACCATTTGCCACACTAAACAGTAAGGAGGGAATTACTAAAAGAGAAAAAAGAAGTCAGCTTGAAAAGAAATACCCAAGAAACATAAAAATTTGTAACAAAGGAAACAGAAAGAGGGTGACACATTATCAGCTGGCTATTAGCTTGGCCTTTTGCCAGAAGTAACCCCAGCAGCATCAAAACCTCCACTTAAGGCCAAGGGAGGTGGGATGTTGTACCCCACAATGAGGACTATGAGAGAGTTGCATGCAAAACAGGGCAAGCATATAAGGGGGATTAGAAAACTTCAGGGTTTAGTTACAGAAGAGTGTTCAGAAATTTGTAGGTACCTATTAATATTGCTCAAGTGTCAAGTATTGCCATTTATCTATGGTATGGCTGATTGGTCCTGAACGTATAGTACCCTGACTGCCAGTTAATTCCATTACATTAATTAATCAATAAACTACTTTGATCATGATTTGAGTAAAGAACATAAATTGAAGTTTACCTTTATGACAGTTGTTTCTTCATCAAATCATAGTGTTTACTTATTTAGCTTTCTTTTCTTCTTATTTCCATACCTGGTTTGAGACCATAACTGGTATTATATGTTCAAAGGAATTAATTTCAGCTGAACTGAAACCTGTTCTGTAATCCATGCTATTTTGGGCTTTGTCAAATGAAAATTCAGTAAACACCATCAAAAGGATCACAGATATAGTAAAACATGGGATGCTTATCAAAACCAAAATTAAAAATATTACACACAATTTGTCTTCCATCATGTAAAATCAATGTCACATATCTTACCACAAATCACATGAAAAAGTCCACAAGTGCATGCAGTGCTTCCCTATAGCAAGAGTAAACACAACATCACAGCTAAGAAATAACATGCCACAAGAATTAACCCGGGCTGGAATGACCTCTGTCCAAAACACATGCATTAGGCGACACTGACACTTCCACGGAGGCACTAAGAAAGAAATCACCATTCCTTCTCATGCTGCCCAGTGCGTAAAGTGGGAAAGTTAAGAAGCTGGTCTTTCCTTCCACTTGCCATAGTTTTCTAAAATCCCTTTTCAAATACCCTTCTACCTTTGATGTGCCATTGGCTTAATAGATTTTTAACAATATGTATTTTTGGTAAAATGTAGGAATCAAGGGGAAGATTATTGTTTAAAAGAGAACATCCCCAAGCTTCTCAAAAATTATGCTTTATAACTGACTATTTTATTTCTGTGCCATGAACAGTGGTAAGATAATTACATTTAGATGCCTACTCTTCTTTCAGTAGTAACACAGTTGTCATACGGAGAAAAGCAGCATAAAACATTGTCACTACATTCTCACTTACTGGGAAAAGCAGTTCCTAATATCATAGATGACATTGATCAATTTCAACCTTGGCCTCACCATTTCTCATATCTCAACAATCAACTGAAAAAAGAATTATAACACCATAATACCACAAATATAATCCCTTATTGGAAAAGCACAACTATCTAAAAAGTAGCTAATTTAAGTTGATTAGGCAATTAATGCTCCAAAATGAAAACAGCACTGAATTCAGAGTTTTGTTTTACATTTGAGGAAAACTCCAGAGAAAATTAAAACAATTGAAGTTTTAAATATTAAAGGCTGTCTTTTCTTGCAAATTATTCTAGTCAAAACAGTACTATAAAAAAAGTCCTTGGGAAAATACATCTTCAATGAAGAACTTCTATGAAAACTACATTTTAAAGCATCCTTCTGATATATTAATCACTTTCTCTAATCTTATTAACAACCTCAGCAAAACACGAGGGAAATAAAAAGATATGTTTTATGCTGCAGGAGTAACATGAGAGCCAGATTCTTCAGGCTGAGCAGAGGTGAGGGACAGAAATTGTAAATGCATGCATTGACAGTTTAGGCAAAAAGACAATATTCAGTACTTGTTCGGGTAAAGGACACACCTGGGACAATTATTTAAGACAAAAATATGTCCATTAAAGTCTTTACTCACCACTCACATGGAAACAAGCCACATTGCTGAACTTGCATTGTTTCCTGAGCTGTCCTGCAGACTTCAGTCCCACGCTATGAGATGCCCTTAGCACATGCACCCTGAATTCAACCGAGTTACTGATATATGCAATGCTAAGCTGCTCCTGAAGCACTGCACCAACCTGGGCTGGGATATTCAATGTCAGGCAGGATCAAGCTTCCAAACTGGCAGCAAAAAGCAAGCTTTCCCTTTATGGCACACGAAAAAAGAGCGTTGCCAACACTGCAAAATCATGGGCTGCTCACGTCCATGCAGCTGGGACAACCTGCCCATGTGAGTCCTTGCTCTGCAACAACTGCTCCTCGCTGTGAATCTGGTGGATTCACGGGCTAACATTCACATGTCTGCTACATAAGCAAAGCTTCCTATTAGCCCACTTTATCAGCTTGGCTTCCAGAAAATCCTGAACTGAATGAAAAGGCATCATAAAAAAATTATGGGCTTGAGCAGGGTCACTTAATTTCATTTTTCTAACTGATGAAACAACTTAAACCCTTCAACATGTTACATTTGGTAATTCATGACAAGTTTTAACACTGATCTATGTCTAGTGTAAAGGCTGATCTTTGACTTCTACTAAAGCCATTGAAGAGGACATCCAAGTGGATAAATACCTTTTTTACACCAGATATATAAATTTTCTTATCAAAATATTGTAAAGGACTTTTGCTTCCAGAGAATCAGGTCCTAAACAGATGCTTCAATCCTTGCATTACAGATGGAAAAAATATCAAGGTAATACGCATCACAACACCAGGCTTGTTTTATAGTTGAACTAAAGGTTCAAAATCATTTAAGCAAAGAAAAGTAAATAATGTAGCAATGATTCATCTCAAAGGAGTACTACTGTAACCACTGAATAATTACAAGCACCAATATTTATTAGTATGCAAAGGAGCTAGATCTGTTTTGCTGCCAGAGCAGCTCAAAGGATAAAAAGTCAAGGAAGCGGTACACATTATAATAAATCACACACAAAAATTCCCTGTTTGTTTCAGAGAACATCTTTACTCTAGAGGCACAGAGTGCAGAGCTTCTTCCTGAGAGTAAAAAAAAAAAAAGTCTGTTTAATTTATATTTCCAGTGATGCATTGTGCCTTCAGAACTCATTCAGTTGAAGAAGTACAAAGGTTTCAGTTCACAGAAGTTTTGTCAAAATGATTACAGAAGTTGTCATGGAACAATTTCCAAAACAAACTGTGTTATTTTCCTTTTATGGTCCCCTTGACATTTTTAGTTCTTTAGAGGTGGCATAAGTTTCTATTTTCACAAGAGTGGCAGTGTTTTCTTTGATAAACAGCAAAAGTTTAAAAAAAAAATATCACAGGCATCTGTGAGTGTATTGAAAAGCCAATATGGTTAACTTCGTGTTTGTGTATAAATGCATACATACAGAAGAAATAAATGAAATAACAGAGGAAGGAAACATTTTAAGGTGTTTTAAAGATACTGCTTCTCTTATAGAAAACTACTGACAAACTCATTTTTGCCTCTGTATATGCACCTTTACAGACCCGTTTTGATCAAACGACAGAACGAAAAATTATATATGTATACTCTCAGAAGTCACACAAAAGAAAAGGTGAACTGAACTGTAAAATAAAAATCTTAAGAAACCTAATAACTCATTTTAGCAGGATATGAAGGAACATTGACACATCTTCTAAGAAAACATGGCTCTACTGTATGAAAATAAAATGAGCAGTTTAAACAATAAGGTTTGCCACTGGGTCATTTTTTAAAAACGGTGTTAAATCAAGACATTAGAGATGGAGGGTGTGTTAAGAATTTAGTACTGGGTGTTCTCTCCACAAAAATAATGAGAAATTTATGTTTAAAAAATGTAATTGCTTGCAGTCATCTCTGAGAAACTTTGTAAATAGCTGATCAGATCCTCCAAGATGCTCAACATAGTTCCCTTACATATTAATGGACAGTGTATCTATCAGAACTACTATCTGCGCTACAAATCTGTAGCCTGTCAAGAATGAAGGAAGTCTCAGGGGATACACATCCTGCTGTGTTTGTAAGTTGAGTTATTCACTGTCTCTGTATGTCGAAAGAAAAAGAAATTCGAAACACCTTGGTACTTAGAGTGTTAGCACCAGACCTGAGAGATGCTACTGTCAAATTAGCCTTTTAAAACAGAAACTGAGGAGACTTAGTTTCCCAAAGCTGTCCGCTGGATAAGTCACTCAAACTGTTACCCCAGTCTACCTCATTCATCTCCTGACTTCAGAAAAAGAGAGCAGATTGAAATAGCTTAGCCAGCTTCCCGTTTCCACACTATTCCATTCTTCCACATTTAGACTTGTTTTCACTTACAGTTTAGAGAATCACAGAACAATATAGCTTGGAAGGGACCCCTGGAAGTCATCTGGTAAACCTACTTCGAGTTGGTCTAGTCAGAGCAGGTTGCTCAGGAATAGTCCCATCAAGTTTTGAACACCTCCAAGAACTGAGATTCCCACCTTCCCAGACAACATGTTCCAGCTTTTGACCACTTTCAGGATAAAAATGTTTTCTTTATATCTATCTATCTATCTATCTATCTATCTATGGAGTTTTCCGTATTCCAGCTTCTGTCCTTGGACTACCAATCTGCCATGCATAACCCTGGTTGTAAAATCACAGCAGCATTAGCAAGTTACCCAAGTACGCACGTAATATTTCAACAAGTTTATATAGTACTGGACTGAAACGCAGGTCACATCTTTATTATAGTCGGTACTCCCCTGCATGCAAATACACATGAAGCAGCTCTGCACTGTGCTATGTTAAAATCAGTCTCCATGCAGATGTATGATGATCTGTCTACAACACAACAGTGGTAGCTAAACTGTCAGTACCACCCATTTTCCAGTAATGAAATCCCAAATCCATCCCTGGCATATACTGCTGTTGTGTTGCCAAACAAACAGCGTAAAGAACTAACCAGCTCTTTCCCCAACACTTCATCCCATAGGGGTGAACCAGCAAGGACCACTTGACTTAAAATGTTTACACCAGGTTTTAAAATAGCAAATGCAATGAAACCAAAGAACTCCTGAAAGAGATATGTAGGAGAGGTGTAGCTAAATCCTATTACCTGCACCAAAGACTGTCAGAATGATGAACAAAATAAGAAAATTATATCCGGTTTTCACACTTCTTTGAATTTTAGCCACTGTAAATATAAATTGCTTCTGTACATGCATATCAACACCTGTATTTGTAACAGTAGATAGCTAATCACTTGTATTTATTGTTTTCACTGTAGACAGGCATTGATATGGCTCCCTGTTAAGCTCATGCAGAAATTCACTGAGCTTCCCAGTCACCACTGAGAACAGCTGAAGGATCTCCCATACCTTTCACAAACTACAACAGAAGTAAATCAAAGCCTTAGTTAAGAAGCAGCTTCATATGGAAAGTCTGCACCTCAAGCGCAGGTAAAGGGTCTGGGGAACCTTTCTGAGGAGTACTTAGGAACTAAAAATAGATTCTGTCTTCTTCTATGAAATACCATTTTGGTGTCTATCTCTAATGCTCCACAAAACAGTACACTATCCTAAATTTTAAAGAGATAATTTTAAGCATGAACCTGATGTACTTCTTGCAGGCTGGAACAGAGGACACCTCTGGTAGGTCCTTAAATTCCATAGTCTCTGAAGATGCTCCCTGCATAAGTAGGTAGACTGCTGAAGTTATAATCTAAGTAAAATTCCTGTCATGCTGTTGCTTCCAATGGATGAAACAAATCCACAACAAAGCCCAGTGGAACTGCCTGCTTATACAAACACAGCTAAACCCTACAGACTTTTTGCTCAACCCTCTTCATTGCAGCCAAAAAACAGAGAAGCTTGTGTTTCCCATGAGGGTCTCATCTGAAAGACAGCATACTCCCTAAACAGGTGAGTTCAAGAAGGCATTTCCTTGCAATTATTTAGTGCAATTGGTTCTGAACATGAGCCAGATAATTAACAAACGTTAACAGAAGCTGTTATCTTCTGTTACCCAAGTTCGTATGTGGCCACAGACAAATAAGATCTTTCCTGAGAAGTCTTCCCACCCCAACCCTCCCTCCCAAATACAAATTCTTCTCTTTGCTGCTTGTGTGCAGATTTATATTGACTTCAGTGGGGATTCTATCAAACCTCAGAACACCCATCAGAGACTAAAATTAGCCAGAAGGCTTGCAGGAGAAAAGATGATCCAATACAAATACTTGCCAGATGACATGCATATAAAGGGGGGTGTCTATATACGGGCACTCAAAGTTTTAGAAATATAAATAATGGAAACATCAGTAACTTAATGACAAGACAAAATACTGATAATTAAATGAATTTAATAGTATGTCAAGATGAGGAATAACAGTCTTGGAAAATGAGACTGGTAAATTATTATCCCTCAGGCTTGTTCTACACATTGTTGTTCAAGTGTGAAAAAGACAATATGCAAACTCCTTAGCCATATATTTCACTTTAACACAGTATTAGTGCCTGCAACTTCAGAGCTACCACCTTCAGGAACATATTGTCAGTCTCACCCTCAACTAGACTGCTGAGAAAGATTTAAAAACAAGACAGTACCAAACTTGATGGCTATGTGGATTTTTTTTTAAGACCCTAAAATACACAAGCAGGATAAGAAGTTTGCCTCTCTAGAGAAATACTTCTTTCCTTGTCATTTCCCAATACACATATGAACATCATCTTCAATATTACTGTAGAATAGGCAATGAATGATGTGAATACCCTAACAAATATGCAATGCATAGCTTTTGAAAAACACATTGTTACAGGTTTTCTGTCAGGCAACGTTGTAATTTTTAACCCCCAGAGATCTACGAGGAACCTACAATAGTCAGCCTTCTGTCTATTTTACTAGCAAAACATACAATAGGATCTACCTTTGCAATAAAACATAACACATATACTAGTTCTGCAATTACTTACGGTATTCAGATCAACCGATATCCTCATCTAAGAGATAAATACAATCTAGTGTAAACTTCCATGTCTTTTAGATAAATACAAATCTTTGGATTAAAGCTTCAGTTTCCTAAATATCAGGACTACACCATAGTGTAATACAAACTCTCTGTTACAGTCAATTCCAACAGCCGCAAACTTGACTGTTGATGCACTATACATTTTTTTAATTTTAGATTTCCAAGATATTTTCCTCAGAAAATATTTTTAAAAAAAATAATGCAGATAGTGGTCCAGATCTAGCAGACACTTAGTTCTGGTAGCTATGTTTATGAAGACAAGACAGGAACGTATATGGGCTTGCAGACCAAGATTTGTGCAGTTATGCGATTACAGAAAATCCCATCTTCGCAAGTTTAGGAGACAATTAAATGAATAAGAGACAGAATCAACAGCGGGAGTGACATGATGGCCAAAAGGAGAAATCCTTCTTCTCATATAAACATTCATGCTATCTTTGACACCCCTATAAAATAGCTTGGGGTTTTTTAAGTATCCTTTTATTTTGTAAGAAACATATTTTAGTAAGTATTAACTGTCTGCGTTTCAATAATATTTAGCCTACCCAAAGAAAGATACCCTTATCTGCAGGTGGTTCAAGTGTTCCAATTTAAAGCACAACTTACACAAGCAATAATATTTTGGGGGGTTTTGTTGCTGTTCCTGGGGTATTTTTGAAATAGTCTCAAAATTCACATGCTTTATCAAGTCTAATACTCTCATAACATGGGGGCAAGAGAAAGATATTTATCCATTATCTATCCTTTTTGAAATCTGCCTTGTAACAAATGTGAGAGTACATAGAACAAAGTATGTCATCACTGTTAACATACTAATCCAAGCCAATATAGAGCTAAGCACAACTGCCACCTCTGTAATGGGTTTTCTGTGCTCTCTTGGATATCTCCTTTCAGAAAATTTTTCAAAAATACTTTCAGTAGTTTCTAAAACCCAACCAGAACTGAGTTTTGAACTTCCTAGTTTCCTAAAATCTTGACAATATCATTCAAACCTGATTATTTTCTCTTTACCTTTCTTTAAATTTCTGTCCCAATACTTGACATCATGGAGGAGGATTTGTCCCTTATTATGCAGACAGATACACATGTATTCGTAATGTGTATATACGTACACACACACACATTCATGTATATATACCTAGATAGCACATCTGATACTGTAAGACCCTGCTTTCAAATGGAACAATCTGGATTAGTCAATTAAGATCTATTTATTTAACCCTGTAAATCTAGAAGTAGCTGCCACATATTCTTTTTTTATAAATACTCAAGGCCAAATCCCAAGGTCTTTCAGGAACTCAGACATCTCTATGTGATTTACAGAGTTTTTTTCAATTAAATTGACTGCAGTATATGTGTCTGACAGACATGAAATCTATTTTAAATATAAATGAACGTAACAGAGCTCAAATACGCAAATCACTCACACAAATATATTAAAATGTTAGAAGTATAACAATTAATTTGTTGTGTACAGTAATTGGATTCTCTTTGCACAGATTATTTATTGCACATTTGTCAACAGAACATGCACATTAATATTTTGAATATTTCCACTTGTGCTTCATACTCTCACAAAAGCTATTTTGCTATTCCTCACTTTTGTGGAGGTTCTTTATCCCTTTTTTAATTGTAAAAACTCTCAATAAGTGCGCTGAATTCCTCACAATTATTTTTAACTAGTTTTTCATGTCCTGTTGAATCTAACAGCTTAAAAGCTTTGGCTTCAACCGCACTTTTTGAACCTCCTGTCCTTATAAATATAGACACTTTTTCTTAATAGGATTTCCAATTTGATGTGCCCTGAGCTGCAAGGCCAGAAGGATTACTTAAATTGTTGAAATTTAATTCTAAATCATTGTGGGTTTGATCACATAACTGAAGAGGCTTTACTGCATATTGTACAGGGACATGCCACACAAGCCTCTTTCACATCAGAAAGTTTAGAAAAACAGCGTTTGTAGGGCAAGCTGATTATACTTTAATTTTTTGGGCTATGGGTCATAATACCATGGTTTCTAATATCACAGTTTCCCATATTTCTATTTAAGTTGATATTCTCAGGGTCAAGATCAAGCCATTCCTAGGTCTCTAAACCTGGAAGTAAGAATGAGGATGAATGACAAAACAGTTTATCAGATTTATCACATTGCTGGCATCTATTCCACCAAAGAATCGAATCCTCTGGCAAGAACACTTATGGCTTTGGGCAAGGACTTTCTTCCTTTTTTGCTGTAGACACAAGAAGAAAAAAACCTGAGTGTGAGGAGCCACAATCCTTGAAGTAACTCTATTGTATTTATCTTCTTGGAGACCACACCAAGTACTGTACCTAATCTTCCCTGTACTAAGCATGTAGTCCAGAGAAGGGCCACCAAGATGGTTACAGGGCTACAGCACAAGACAGAAGAGACTGAGAGAACTGGCTTTAGTCAGCCTGAAGTTAGAAAATTAAGGGGGCTGGCCTTACCTTAGCTGTGGTTATGTAGAAGGAAGAACTAGATTCTCCTCAAACATGCACAGAAAATGGCCAAGAGGCAACAGACACAAGCTGCAAGAAAATAAGTTTCT
The DNA here is from genome assembly GCF_001431845.1 of Calidris pugnax. Taxonomy (NCBI): domain Eukaryota; kingdom Metazoa; phylum Chordata; class Aves; order Charadriiformes; family Scolopacidae; genus Calidris; species Calidris pugnax. Next base: position 11,528,779 of record NW_015090794.1, read on the forward strand.
TATCAGGAAAAATTTTCCATATAATTAGGAATATGTTGCCCAGAAAGTCTGTGGAATACCTATTCATTGGAGACAATCCAAGCTCAACAGGACACAATCCTGAGCAACATGGTCTAATTCCAAAGTTTGAGAAGGATGCTGAACTACATATTCCCTTCCAAACTAAATAAGTCTAAGAAATAATCAAGTAAAACTTATTCCTTGGTCAAAAAAGACTCCCTGGATTAGCCCAACTCATTTTTAAACATACTTTAAAAACATGATCCATATATTCACTTTATTTTTTAAATCCTTAAGACTCAAGTTCACCCACTTTCCCCCATTAAGCAGCTGCCTTTTTATTTCACAGTGGGCAAAGGGTAAGGAAGCACTAATAATCACACTTCTGTGCAGGCTCAGGATATTTCACCCTTCGTCTGTGAAGATCATCTTGCAAAATTTTCCATGGTAAGTATAATGTCAGTTCCTTTGGTATTCACCAGCTGTAAGTACAAACATAGATGACAGCAGCATTTCTAGTGGGCTCCCAGACCTATACAAGGGCTTTAGCAATTCATCATTTTTACTTAATGCAAAGTTACTACTGGCAATACTGGAAGTTACAGATTTGATTTTTCTCTGATCTCGTCAGGACACTTTCTATATATAGCCTTGTCTACCACAGTGCTAGCTCTTCTGACAGTAACATGCTTGTCTTTTCAAATGTGAGTCACCAGAAGGGTTTTACCGATGTATGAAGCAAGTTGAGTAGGAGTCACTAGCATGGAAACTCACTGTGCTGGAAAGTTACCAGCTGTTACTACCTAGGGAACAGTGAAATACATCAGTTAAGATATGGGCAAAAAACTAAGCATCAAAAAACATTTTCAACTCAGAATGAAAACAAATTTTGAAATATAGACATTTCTCATGCAATTCTGAGTTTTGACCTGCTCTAAAGGCAGTGTTTTTCTTTGAGATAAAAAGAGACAAAGCAAAAGAAGTCAAAACCTTCAGGAATCATCACTAACAATATCCCTCAAATCTGCTCTGTCTTACCTTTTCTCTGAAATTATACTACTGTTAGAAAACCAACTATCTAAGATCTGAGCCTTTTATCAACTTATCTTAAGCTCTTTAGCAGGTGATGTCCAAATTCCTACTCTCAACGTACCCTTTCTTTCTGTGCAATATTCATTATTGCAGTTTCCATAGGTTCACTGTGGATCACACCTCTTACCTGAAATGTCTATGTGGCTTGAAGTTTTCTACTTTGACTCTGCTGTCTCTTGGATCTCTTAAATTAAATATGAAGTGAAAAACTTTATGATTATCTGGAAAAAAATAAAACAGACATTTTCCCCCTAAAATTACCTGAAATTTGCATGATTTCTGAATTTTATTTCTAAGGTTAAAAACAAACCAGAAGTTTTAATATGGGAGTTTTTAAAATAAGTTGGAAGATAATTTTTGGTCAAAAAAAAAAAAAACAGCTTTCAGTGAAGACTGTCAACTGGATAGATTCGCAACTGTGTGAAAAACCCCCACTCCTCATTTTCATGACAAGTTTTTCTATACCAGCATTTCCTCATCCTAAGCAGACACTCTCTCTCTGATCTTTATGTGCCAACAGGACAAGAAGATAAGTGATTTGATAAAACCCAAGCCAAAAATGGGAAAATTGCAGAAAATTGCACTTTAAGAACTGGCCATTTGGGAATCTTTTTCCCCAAAGTGAGCTTTAAAACTTAATGGACAGAAATATGTGTGTAGACAGACAAGAAGAAATCTCTCCCATGGCACTGAATGTGGTCAGGAGTATTCTTAAGTCTTTAAGAGTGGTGGCATAAACAAGGCCAAGCTAATTGCTTAGCTATGATTAATCCAAGAGCATATGACCTCTGTAATCTGCATTGGGTGTAGGTGGTAAAGGTTTTGGCAGTGGGGAGCTGCAGGGCTGGCCTCTGTCAGAAGGGATCAGGGGTTTCCCCATGTCAGGGACAACCATCACTGCCCATACTGCCGCCCTGCTTCCCAGGAAGTTCCTGGACACCACCTGCTGATGGAAAATTGAGACTAAATCTCCTTTGCTTTTGCTTTGCTTCTGCGTGTGGCCTTTGCATTTTTTTTTCATTAAACTGCCTTTATCTCAAGCCAAGAGTTTTTCTTATTTTCTCCCCCTGTCAAGCTGAGAAGGGGGAGAGAGCAGCTTGGTGGGCACCTGGCGGCCAGCTAAGGTCAACCCACCACAAATGGTAACCTAGTGATTAATATATAATGAGCTATTAAATATTTTGAAAGCTATTAAAGCTGCTGGGTGTTTCTTAAAGGATGGCTGGCCACAACTGACAATTTCAATCGCTCTCAATTTCTCTAGATGTGCCCAGCCATTAATTTTAAAACTGGTAAATGGGACATATCTCACTAAGTGCATCATACTGTAAGAACAACTATTCCCTGTTCCCATATGAAATGTTTTCATAACAGTAGCAATACCTATAAACAGCAATTAGGCACCTGTTCTTACAGACAAAAGGAATTTATGAGCCTACTTCCCAAAACTAAAGTTCAATTTTGGTTTTTTTACAGTTTTAATCACCAGTTGTGGTATTTCTTAAAACCAATGATGGATCAAGCATTGTCCTTTGTGATAATTCAACATATTAAGCACAAACCCATCAGAAAATTATCTCAATGAATAATATATCAAAATAACGCAATGCACTTGAGCTCATATTCTGATGACGGATTTAAAACCAGTCCTTAGGAAATGATAATGTTGTTTTGAAGATGAATCTACTTACACCAGACACACTATGACAAATGATTTCTTTTCAGACCAGCAATTTATAACAGTCAGGTGGAAGACAATATAAACTTAATGAAGGTTTTAAAACATAACAGGACTGAAGGCAGTGCATCAATTTCTGAATCTCCAATCAAGAAGGTAATGTCCTTAATGGTTTTTTAGAGCTCTGCCTCTCAGAGCTATACTGTTAAGATATTCAGGCTCGTGCAGCTCCGATCTTTTCCAGTCTCACTTTTCTCCCCAGTGAGAGATTATGAAATCCATTTATCTTCACCCAGTAGAATACTGCACTATAGACACAAAACATGCTGCTATCAAGGAAACAAAGTACACTGGAAAGCCTTCCCATATATTTATTAACTGTTTAGTGCTTCATTATTAGAGGAATAATATAGACTTGGCTCCCACAAAATCCCCAAAGATTCACATATAATTGATTGAAGCGTGTTACTGCAATGAACACTGTAAAAATGAAGTTTACTTTCACCTTTTTATCTAAGAAAGAGCGATACAAACCAAATCCTGATTCTCTGAGAAAGTATTCCACGTCCACCCTACTCAATTGTGTCACATACACCCTGAGAAATAATAATGATTATTATAACCATCACATTAACTTAGTCCAACTTCTTCCAAGGACACAAAGCTCTACCCACACAGACTACTTGAAGCAATGGGGCAGAAATCTTGGGAAAAACTACTGCTGCTATTGCAACACCAATGTGTTCAACTAATACTAAGACTTCCATCAATATTACCATCTTAGTTAAAACTAGGCCTGCTTCCTGCTCCTAACACTCCATTCATTTGCAGATCAAAACCAAATAATGTCCAACTGGTAGCAAGAAGGTAGAATGAGCAGGAAACAAGGAACTTGCTTAAACATCATATTGTGAAATATATGCTAACATTTCATCAAGTAATCTAAGAAAACTGTCTCAAAATAATTACCATGCAGAAAGAAATAGATTAATTCCATAAACACATGTATGCCTGTACACAGTTCAGCCACCCTGCTGTGATATAAGATTCAAACATTAAAAAACCCAGATGACCAGAATTGTTCTGACACATGGCTGTCAGATATGCTTTGTGAAAAATGGAATCTTTCCCAGAACCTACCATCAGTTTCAATTTTTGCTCTCAATTTTTATTCTTAGACTGTCAACTCAAAACCCAACAGAAACAAAACCCCTGAATTTCACATTAGGATTCAATTTAATTAATGATAGACTAAAAAGTTGTTAGACTGAAGTCAACAAGTTATTTTAATTTTAAGAACCTCTGAACATAGTCTTAATATTTATTTGCATTACTGTAACGCACAAGATCTCCAGTTTTAGCTTAAAATGCCTTTGTCCTACCCATCATACAAATGCAAAAAACACAGTGGACCCTGATCGCTATTTACTAACATTCTAAAGGAAAAGACAAAAGATATAAAGACCAGAGGAAAGAAACAAACAATCAGTAATGACAGCATTTTCTCTACTGACAACATTTCAATGCTCTCAGCAAAGCAGATGAATCCTAAAAAATAATCAGATGGCTTTGCAGGTGTGTACTGTCAGAATTTCAGTACTGATTTACTGAATGCGAGCTGATAGGCAAGACAGAGCCATGCCTGCCTATCAGTCTTGAAAGTGAAGATGCAGAGCACTTGATCACTGGACAAGAGTAATCAGCAGAGCGATGCAGAAGGGGATAGATAGGAAATTTGAGAAGAAGGGTTGTTTGGGTTTTTTTTCTTCCTCCCTCCCTCTTCCTTTCTCAAGAGTCCTTGGATGAGAAAGAAAAGACAGAGGTACAGCACTGAAAAAAAAGAGTAAACAAGATCAGCAGAAATACTAGAGCGAATCCAGAGAAAAAAAATCACATGATCCAGGTGAGGGGATCAAGTTCAACCCAGTAAATTTGAAGATTAACACCAAGTTGGGTGGGAGTGGTGATCTGCTGGAAGGTAGGAAGGCTCTACAGAGGGATCTGGACAGGCTGGATCGAGGAGCCAAGGCCAATGGGATGAGGTTCAACAATGCCAAGTGCCAGGTCCTGCACTCGGGTCACAACAACCCCATGCAACACTACAGGCTCAGGGAAGAGTGGCTGGAGAGCTGCCCAGCAGAAAAGGATCAGGGGGTGTTGGTCGACAGCCAGCCGAGTATGAGCCAGCAGTGTGCCCAGGTGGCCAAGAAGGCCACCAGCATCCTGGTCTGTATCAGGAATAGTGTGGCCAGCAGGACCAGGGCAGCAATCACTCCTCTGCTCTCAGCACTGGTGAGGCCTCATCTCAAGTGCTGTGTCCAGTTGTGGGCCCCTCATTACAAAAAAAGACATTGAAGTGCTAGAGCGTGACCAGAGGAGGGCACGGGGCTGGTGAGGGGTCTGGAGAACAAGTGTTCTGAGGAGCGGCTGTCAGCCTGGAGAAAAGGGGGCTGAGGGGAGACCTTATTGCTCTCCACAACTCTCCGAAAGGAGGCTATAGCCAGGGGAGGATCAGTCTCTTCTCCCAAGTAACAAGGGATGGGACAAGAGAAAATAACCTCAAGTTGCACAAGGAGAGGTTTAGATTAGATATTGAGAAAAATTTCTTCACAGAAAGGGTTGTCAAGCCTTGGAACAGGCTGCCCAGGCAAGTGGTGGTGTCACCGTCCATGGAGGTATCTAAAAGACAGGTAGACGTGGTGTGAGGGACATGGTTTAGTGGTGGACTTGGCAGTGCTAGGTTAAGAGCTGCATTTGATGATTTTAAAGGTCCCATGCAACCTAGATAAGCGTATAAAATTTTCACCTCCAAAAAGGACTTAAAAAACTAGGTTAGAAAGCTGTCCATGTGTTTCCTTTAACACTACTGCAAATGTGAAAAAAAAGTATGTTAAGTAATCTTCAGTAAAGTGTGAAATGCAGTTTTAACATTTTTGTTTTCCTTTTTGAATTCTGTGAGATGGGAAATCAGCAAGAGACTATCATTATCAACAATGAGACAATTATGACAATCCCTGGAGGTTATAACCTTTTATAAACATCGAGACACCTTCAAGAATTCTGTTCTCATACACAGAGGACTTGAGTAATAATGACAGATGCTGCAGTCATCCAGAAATTCAGCATCTGTCTCAAAACTCCCATGGATGTGATCTTCCTAAGCAACATCAAAATTAATACATTTCTGTGGTCACATTTTCAGCTGAATTAAGGAGGCACACAGTACAGAAACTCAAGTGGAGGGTAGGAAAGCCACAAACACAGAGTTCATAAAATATTTGGCTGAAGTTCTCTTAATCCTTCTCCCTCAGTTGTGCTAATGCATGAGGGGATGACTTTATGTGGACACATAGGATCAAAATGCCAAGTAAGCATAGAATCAAATTATGGAAAAAAAAATAAAAAATAAAAACCCCTCTATCATTTCTTCAACTCTCCACAGATATATGCCAGCAGATCTGTATTCCATCCTTTTTCTAGGTTTCCATGGTTATCTGCTTTCTTTACTTGTTTGAACCAGAAATTTAAAAAAAAAAAAAAAATTCATCAGAAAAACTCTTTTTCTGCCACATTCTATAATTTGGTTCTTCATGGTAGCTTTAAATTATCCATGTAAAAGGGCAGTATGATTTGCATGCCCTGGACAACGTTAGGGACGTCACATTATCAGGAGGGTTTATAATCAGAATGACCTACCCTGCTATATTTTAGAGCCATATGGACAATGATCAGCACTTCCAAGTTAAAATGGTTGAGCAATAATTTTTTAATTCTTGGACCCCTGACGGAGGCCAACAGTGCACAGGCAATGATAAGGCTTTTAATGCATGCAAATTTCCAAGGCATGATGCATTTAATAATCCCTCATCTGAGTAAGTTGTAAAGAAGCCAGCAGGAGGAATAATTAATTTACATTAATAGCTCTCAGTGTGGTTTGCTGTAGTGCCTGAGTTAAGAAAATAATCTGGAGAGCTTGAAGTAAGAGTTCACTCCACAACAACTATTTGCATTCTGATTCTCTGAAAACCTATAAGTGCATAATTAGATATCAAACACTTGGTACATTTAACAGAAAGCAAGATGTGCCAACAGCAAACTATAGTAACAGCAATTTGCCAAAGAGTGGCAAAAACTGCTTTTCATAGGCATTGAGTTTACAATTAGGGAATCATTTCAGAGTGAGTCCTCATTATCCTGCATGATGGCAACTGATGGATCATTCTCATAAAAAGTCTTTTCAAGTAAAAATAGTGATGGAATAACTGTATCACGATGTGATACAGCATGCTTAATTGCATGGAGTAATGCAAAGTGACATTTGCCTCATGAACTTCGTGCCCTTATAATACCACCTTGAAAACTACAATAAGAATTCTTACATGAAAACATGATTATCATCTACAACAGCTGTTATCTTTCGGTTTCAACAGTCTCTAAATTTTGTGTAGTTCCACCCTAACACTTTGTAATCAGCACATACATTTTCTTCTGATAAATGAAAATTATGATAAAGCAGACTCTATCTAAGGATAGAAGCCCCACAAAAAAAATAGCAAATAGTTCTACTTAACACATCACCTAATTTTGAGCCAGAATGGCTCTATATTGCATGGTAGCTTTTCTTAGAAATCCTCAACATTGTAATTCTATTAACAGAGTAACATGTGAATCAAGACACAACTCAGTGTAACCATATATGAATAAAGTTGCAAAGTGGTGCATTTTAAGCAATATGAGAACTCATTTCCTTATTTCAATTTGCCATGTGTCAGGCTATATTTTGCTTTCCACTATGGAATAAGTTATATAAAAGTCATTTGTGATAGTATTTTCAGAACACAAATATTTTATATCATCTGATAAGTAACTGTAGTAGTCAGTGAGTGAAATGGAAACATTCAAGAGCTTTTTCTAATGAAAACAATATGCTTACAATCTCTTCTACGTTAATTATAGTTGCAGAGGGCTGAATTACATTTTCCTGCCTATGGTAAATGTTATCTTAATAATAACGTTAAAGGGGAATCAGTGGCATGAAAATGAAAGATGTGACGAGACAGGGTCAGGGTTAGGTAGGTTGCTCTCAAGGAAAAAATGTTGCAACGCATCCAAACTAGAAGAAAAAGTAATAGTTAGTCAACATCTCCTGACTTATCTTTTATTTCTTTTGTCTTTTGTAGAGAAATATGAAGTGAGGAAACTGGTGTCAGGAATGCTAACAATCTTTACAAACTGTGATGAATGTTAAGCATGCCTTTTGGTTACATGGCAAGAATCATCTCACCAGCTGCATTCAGATATATACATGCATGTACACCCAGGGAAATACACAGACTTCTTTTAACATAGGGATATACTTTATTATGCTCCCCTTCTTTTGCAACCACTGTGCTTTAGTATGCTTTTCCTTCTCCTGAAGGTAGGACTAGCAGCAAGGATGTATAAGGGACAGTGAACCAAGCTAATTAATGACCTCAGGGGAAGACAAACAAAATCCTTCTGGGTAGAGAAGTTTTAATCCAATCACGTTTTCTAACCTGTTCTTAAACAGTAGGACTTTTTTTTTTACTCCCTAAGCTTTTGCAGGTTTTGATTTCATTACCAGTCACCTCTCCATCTTTCAGACACTTCCCACTGCACACGACCTTTTGCAGAAAGGAAGAAGAGTAATTCTCATACATTACCACGCTGCGTCTCAAGGTGCAGAAAGATCTCATTATCTGTTCCATACCAGTTTATAAACCCTGATTATTCATGCAATGATACTAGTGGATCTGCACAAATGTGAGAGATCATGTCACACACCTTATATTCATTAAGTTTCATTTTATTGTAGCATTTATTTAATTTGTTTTTCGCTTTTACTTTTGCAAACCAGTGCTTAAACCACCTCATCTCATCAGAGACTATCGTACCACTTCAAGTAGAGCATCACGTGCATTTTAAGGTCTAGATTGTAGAGATTTAAAAAACAAAAACAAAACATAATATACTTAAGGAATAGGAGAACAGTGCTCACGGAATGGTTTGGGCTGGAAGGGACCTTCAAAGATCCATCCAGTCAGGCCAGGAACGTCTTCCACCACCTCAGGCTGCAGAACGCCCCACCCAACGCAACAATTCAAGGTCTGGGTGGGCCGGTCACATACGGCTTCTCACGGTTTGAACCCGCCGTAGGGACCGCGGGACCGCCCGCACCGGCCCTGTGGGGACCTACCCGCCCTCTGCCCGGTCCCCGCTATCCCTCACAGCCCCCAGCACCCGGCGGCCTCGCGCCACCTCACGGCCACGGCGGCGGCTCCGCGCGCTTCCCGCCCCTGAGCCGCCCGCGTGACCGCTCCCTAACTCTCGCGAGACCCTCAGGTCTCTCCCTCAGGCTCGCGACCCCCGCCCCGAAGTTACCTCAGGCGCGCGGCCGCCCTCAGCGCTGGCCCGCCCGGTCACTGACCCGCACCTCAGGCTCTGACATTTTATTCCGAAGGGTAAGTATCACGTTCATATTGTTAGTATATTTATTTATACTTTTAAGGATTAGTATTGCATCAGCCACCAGTTCACAGGTGGCTGAACGGGTATATATATTTATTTTAGGCCCTCCTAACATGCCCAGTAAAACACTATGTCACACATCAAAGCTGCAGGGTTTGGCGTACACCACAGATTTTTGATACAGGATCTACAAGACATATTGCCTTCTAATTTTTTTCTGAAACACCTTAACATGGGTGACAATAAGACAGCTAGACTGCTCTGTTGGACTTGCTACAAGTAAAAAATCATCTTTAAGATCATTAGAGAAGAAAGGAAGAGAAAGAGTAAAATTTTGAGGGGTAGGGGCAAGCTGTAGAGTACCAAATGTGACTAAAGTGCTCTGTAGATAGTGAAATCACAAGACAGGATGGAGAAAGCCATTTCACTTTAGAGTGAAATGATGATACAAAAGTACACTTGTTTGAACATATACATTTATATTCCTGACTGAACAAAATAAACTATAAGCTATAAACTATAAGCTTTCTATAAACTCCTAGTTTCAGAAAAGTCTAATTTAAAAAGCTACCATAAACAGAGCTTATTGCATTACATTAATACTAATTTCAGCTAGTGTTCTTAAAAGCTATTCTTAAAGGATTTATGAATTCTTGTATCATACTAAAAAGGCTTAATGTAAAAGGAGTTCTTACTGATTCTGTCCCATTTACTCCATAAACACTGGATATTAACGTAGATGAGGCTGGCTGAGTGTTGAACTGTTGTAAATAGCTGGAGAAGAAGGATCTGTACCAGCTATAAGTCAGATAGGAATACCTCACTAAATGTATTGCGCAGCAATGTACAGAAAGAATCACCAATCACGCCTATGAATTGATGGAGGGTATCCATGTAATTCATATTTACAAAACAAAAATTTACGTAATTTAATTTTTATTCCCTTGTAACATTAAAGTTTTTTGGCATATGGGTCAAAGAAATTAAGAGTTTTGCCATGCAGAAGGCATCCGTATTTAAATGTCAAATAACAGAGAGCATATTGCATCCTTAATTAAGTTGTTCAAAGGCTAAACTGATCTCGCTCTTGTAATATCAACGTATTTTCTGTTGAATTTAAGTTTTACTTTTACTCAAGGATCTTGTTCCCCTTTTGTCTTCTGGATTAGATGTGATCTTACAGTGGTATTAGAAGACCATCAGCAATTCATCTAAGGCATACACAAACTAAATAGACTTTAAGTTCCTTACTTCTACTCATGTTTTTGCAGGCCTTGATTACTTCTTATTGCTCTTTTCTGCTTAGATTTCAGCTTGGTCACCTTTTTCTAAAATCTGTTTGCCATTACAGTAACCATCTCTCTAAGACAAGACACACATAGAGTTTTTTCTAAATTGCAAGTTACTTTTCTTGCAAACTGATAAATTACTGTATATGACAAATGCTTTTTAAATATTAATCTAGAAATATAACAAGAAATCAAAGTAAGATCATTAGATTCAAATGCCTTGTGGCATGATAAGAGAAAAAAGAAACTTATATCAACATTAAAAAAAGTTGGTTTTGCAACACATCCAAACTATAGAACAGTACCAAATGCCAGACTACTGATATTTTACAATGGAGTAACTGATTATAAGGAGATTCTGTAGAAGACCAAAAAATTGCAATTCCATAGTCCATGACAGCCAAGAGACTGTAATTACTTTGTAATGTTCACCTCAACATTAAATATTAAATTCAGGACATGAACTGAATTGATAGCAAGAGCCTAAGCAAAAGAATTTGAAATATATCCTGATCACTTGGTTTCCCTTTACCATACAGACTTCTAAAACCATAACTAATTCTACAAATACAGCACTACACATTGCGCTGAAGTGATTCCCATGCTTATATATGGATGAAACAGCACCATCATCCTACCTCTGGTTGCCTGGAAAGGAACTCTGTTCTCAGGCAAGACTAAGAAAGTTAAGCGTATATAAATAGCACTCAAGCAAAATCATATCTTTCACTCTGAGAAAGCTGGAGGCATAGCATTCCCAGAGAGAAGTCACAGGTCATAGAATTTATTCCCTGCCTCACTGTGTTACATCTTGGAACTAGCACCTAAAGGCCTAACCTAAAATACAATAACAATTACTGTCAAAGACTAATCCTCTAATCCTTGAGGCTTATTAACATCACAGAACATTGTTGTTCTCCAAAGTTTTTGCACCAGGAGACAAACTGCAAAGATGAAGCTGAAGGCTTGCAGATGGTTTGGGAAGGAGTGGGGGAAATATTCTTGGTTTCTCGGATTCAGCTCAGATTCAGCTGAGGAATAGCATAACAAGTCCAAAGCATGTGACTGACTACACCAATTTACCAGCATTAGGGGAAACAGATGTTTTACCATTGGGATAGAATAGCAAGTTGGGAAGCAGCTAACAGAAGTAAAAGTTTGGGCTTTTTTTATTTTATTTTTTTAACATAGCTTAACATAGAGTAACCAAGTACCATGACTTTAGAGACAATTTAAAAAGTTGCTCTTAGATATTTAAAAAGTTGCTCTTAGATAAGTTATATAACTTCAAGGAAATTTTTTGCATGATGCTTGAAACCAAACTCTGAAACCCGATTTGACTTCCAAAGCAGGAAAGTGCAAAACCCAGATTCTTCCACTCCTCTACTTCTGCAGATCAATGGCACCAAATGCATTTCAGTAATTCTGAAAAGCCTGGACAAAACTGCTCCTACTCCTTTACAGAGATTCTTACCAGCTCACGTAATGAGTCTCTTGAAGCACAGCCTATTTAAATTCATCTCTCAATTCAAATGCCATCACATTTGCAGCAATTTGCTACTGCAAGTTCAGTCATGGAAAAGTCCTACTGGTCAACGAGGTGCTGGCACCTCGGGATCCGACCCAGAGCCCACTGAAGGCAGTCACTGATTTCCAAAGGCTTTGGATGTAACTCACACAAAGAAACTGAAGTGTATAGAGTATTACGTCAGGTAATCTTAAGGAAAGGTTAAAGAAAGACACATTCATCTCTACCATTGAATAAAATAAACAAGTTGTAAAAACATATCGAAAGATATAGCAGCCATTTGTTCAGTCCTCTTTCTGTCATGTTCCAAACTGAATAAATTAAAAAGGTAATTATTTTCAAGCATATATTCTTTATCTTTTGATCCTATTAACAGGAAAAACCTATTTCTTGGTTTTGTGTATTTCTAAAATATGTGTTAATCGTTTAGTATTAAATTTCAATTTGTATTTTTATAATGGTTTTGTGCATAGCTTATGTCACTGCTGTAAAACTGTATTTCTTCAAAGCAAATAGTCAAATTATTACTAAGAATCATTATGATGGTTTGCCTCTGGCAAAAATACTTTTTCAACATTGAAATATGTAATGTCATCACAGATTTTTGTAACCAAATTCATTTCTAGTTTATATCAGCCAAAAAATTTGGTTACTTCATTTGATTATAGAGTATTAGCACATAATTTTGGTTTCACTTGGAAATTCTTGTAAAAAATAATGGGTCGTTTTTTAGACAAGCAGAATAGAATCAACTAAGATTAAAAAGTGAAATAGAAGAAATACCCTTCTCTTCCATCTTTTGAAGTGTTCTCAAAACCGTTCCTGTCATATTGATGATCCACTTAAACTTTTTCATCTCAATCTGATTACTTTGTTCATACTGCTTCAGAGATTAGCCTGAAAAAAGATGGTTTAGCCATACTGTTCAGCAAATGCCAAGAGCTCATATTCATAACATCAGTGCTATGTGATTACTTCCTTACATCGCATTTCCGCAAGTGGAGGATTATACAGCCGACTGTAAAATCCACTTATTTCACTATTACGAAAGGGAATTTTATTGTCATAAGAACCTACATGCATTTTTATCAGTTGAGTGTACTAAAAAACAGCGAGAAAGAAAAAGTGTCCATATTCCATTCTTACAGCCAATGTAATTAATCATAAATCTCAGGGCAGATGGAACTGTTGTACAGGCTTGGAAATCTCTGTGATACTTCCAAAACCATTGCATTTGTTGTTTTGTGATACTGCAAAACAAACAAAAATTGCTTGGTATTCAAGTTCAATTTTCATGTTTATGTTTATATATTCTGCCCTCAATGTTTTCTATTTTTCTTATTATTTGGCTTAAAGGATAGTTTTGACTAGGATTAAGACAGCTGTGTTTTGAGAATCGCCAATTGTCTTCAGTGTAAAGTACTTACACTTGATCCACTATTGTATTGCTAGTTCCCCATGAATACTAGGATAGCTGGCCGCCACCATTCCTCTTGGTGTAATTTTTCTACTCATATTTTGCATTTTATCTGCCTGCACATGCCAACGCAGCATTTCCTTTAAAGGCTGTGATGGCCAGTCTTACTCCTGTTGCAAATGGAACAGCCAAGGTTTGGGCAGGGTGTCAAGGCTGGAATAAACAACACCTGGAACAGAATCCTATTTTACAATGAGCTATATATTTGATAAACATAATGCTGCATTGTTATGATCTGAAAGAAAAAAAAAAGTCCTTGTGGAGTAAGATATGCTTCTACAAACTGTGTTGTTTTTTATCATTTGGTCTTCACCCTGCATCATTCACAAGTTCCTTTTAGTAGTGGAACATCAGGTTCAGATCACACTTAAGACTGTGTCACTACTATAAAGCTGAAAAAACCCAAAAGCTATTTTTCATTATTTTCCAGACTTGACCAGCAATTTTAACTTTTCTAAGTTCTTAGACAATGGAAACAGACTCCACCAACCCAGAGGAGGTGCAAATGTAAAGAGAAATCAGAGTTTAAACCTGCTGCAGAATATTTCCAATCACATACAAACTAGTTTTCCTTGATTTAATAATAAAAGAAAAAATTAAAAATATTAAAAATAAAAAATAAAGCCACTAAATTGTAAAAACAATCAGGGCCTGAAAATCTGGCCGTTTTTCTTTAAATATTTCAGTTATGTATTCATTGATTGAAGTATTTCATACTCAATTCTGTGAGATCAGCTGAATTCCATTACTCATAGCATCACTCATGCTGAATCACAAAATACTAAGGCTATAAAAAGATTAGATTTGTATTGGCTTTTAAGCATTAACACTAAAGTAAACACTTCAGCAATAAACATTTCAGATAATCTGCAATCTTTTCCATAATCTGAGGAAAAGTAAATGCTCAGGAACTGTTTTCAGGGATTTTGCCCATATATTAGGAGAATTACAGAAATTTCTTTTCATATGCTTTTACATTAAAACTGACAGTTTTAATGGCAATTTTCCCCAAATATTAAGTCTCTCCATTCCATTCCATTCCAATAATAAATGTCAGCACTTTCAACTTACCCTTATTAGTGAGCTTATAAAGCTCTAAAAATAAATCAATAAAAATCTGGAATTTCTAAGCACTTCCCTATTTTTACTTTTTGCTGCCTGCCAGTAAGAACATCTTCCCAAATTACTTGAGTGAGGCCTTAGAAATTTCAACCATTTGAAATTTTAAGCATTTTAATAATTTGAAATTTTACAGACAGATATACACTAAAGGAATTTTTTTAAAAAACCTGTGGAAATACACTCAAGAAATCTAAGTAATTGGCATCCATCTTAATATTTCTGAATTGGCCAGTACCAGTAAAATCTCAGAAACTTAACAGCTATGCTGGAAACACGAATCTGTAACAAAAAACTGTTGTTTGAGCAGTTCTTAATCTGTACCCAAATCAGCACCTGCACACTCAGCTATGAAAGCCTGTCTCTGTGCAGGGGGACACATATTTCTGCTAAACCATCTAGCTTGTGCCCTGTATTGTAGGTGTCTTACTCTGTGTCACACAGCCATTGCGTTTCAGGCAAATGGAATTTCTGCTCTTCACATCAACTGTATCAGAATTAAATCCTTAAGGTGTGACGGTACTTTTGGAATTTAGTGAAGTCCTAAAGAAAGACTGTAGTGAAGCTCTGTAAACAGAACAAGAAACATTATTCTTTCCATTTTCCTGACATAGAAGATGAAAAAGAGAATGCTCTCTTATAATCATTCTCTAGGTTCTTTTCCAAATGTTCCCAGAATTCAATTCTTGATTCTAATTTAACCTCATTATTTCAACTCCCAACAATTCTTAAATAAAATGTTTACAAAATGGAGTGCATACATTGTTTTTAATTATTTTAACAATTACCTAGTTTGAAGTTAATTACATCCTTGGTCAGGACAACCCAGTTCACTACCACTAATTTACTTCAATTATTCAAATGGATTTAATTGATTTTTAATGCACTACTCAAATGCAAATATAGATCAAGCCTGATATTTCCCTTTTGCAAAAGAAACTCAGACTGCTTATGATTTGCAAAACTTTGTGAAGACTTTTCTTCATCAAAAATAACATCAAAAAATTTTAAATGAGCTTGCTATTAATAAAATGCCTTTTTTTTTTTCTTCTTTATTTTAGGCTCAAAGCCCAACCTTGCAAATAGCCAAGCACTTTCAGCAAAGCTTGCTAACAGCATCAGAAGACCAAATCTTTCCTTCCTAGTGGTTTTCGACTTCTTCAATTTGTGGAAGACAATAAATTTACCAGTGGAGAGGAAGTCTTTGTATAGCAAATACAAGTATCCTGAGCACAGGTATGGTTTATGTAGATTTTATTGTAGCTGCCTTACAGCAGCCTGCAGTCCAAACCAAACCCATTCTTCAGAAATTCAGCAGCATGCAGCTTTGATTTCTAGCTCTCGGGGGGAGGGGGGAACAATACTCAGGTGATACTCAACTCCAATGTCCAGATCTTTTGATGACCTATTAAACCCCATTAAAATAATTTTGCTGTATTGTGCCAAAATTCTTATTTGCAAAGTGAGGGCAATTTATGAAGCAGACAAAGATCCTGTGATGAACACTGACAGAGGCAAGTGCTACTATTGATGAATTAGCTGCGGCAACAGATTCTTAAAAACAAAATTTAAAAAATGCAAAGCTTACTCTAGAAACAGTATTCCATTCACCAGGATTTGCATTAGCACTTTGATAACAAGTCCATCAAACTCTGCATTTCTTTAGAGGGAACAGAGAACAGCTTGTCTCCACAGTCTATTATAATTACCACCAAACTGCACTGGAAACTTGGCAATTTTGAATTTCATAACACCCATGACTGACATTCCTAATTAATACTATTGTTTTTCTCCTCTGGCTGAATTTCCTGAATGCCAACCTGCATAGCATAGACTAAAAACAGGCATTAAAGAAAATAACATCAATGTTAATCTCTAGCACAAGTATATTAAATGTCTCAGTAAAGTGTACAGAAAAAGGACAGCATTTCTATAAATAATGGATCATTGCAGTCTAATAATCCTCCTACACTAATAAGATGATAATCTTTCTCCTCCTGTGTCCTTGCCTTAGAATTTCAGTGGTGCATTGGCTAAAGTGCAGTACCAGCTCTCCTTGTCATCTTGCTTTGAAATTTGTAAATGAAAGAACCTTCCAAAAGAGGAAAGCAAAAAACGCCTGATGAAGATACAATGCAAAGCACTGTGCTGCATTAGTCACTGATTGTGCCCAGTAACAAACTCTTTTTTTCCTTTTTGTTGTTTCAGTGTAGATCTAAGGCCAGGTAAATTCATAAAGTTATGTATTTGGTTCATGCTGGTTCACTCTGAGCGCATCTCTCATGTGCAGTAGAGATCACCGATCTCCAGGGTATCCCAAACTCTAGACGCAGAATCAGCATATTCAAAAGCAACATCAACACCAAGCTGACATCTCTCCACACTTCAGTTTTGAGCAGACCTGGTATTTATTTCTGCATGGTGCTGTACAAAAGCACTATGTATAAGAATATTAACTGTTACTGATTTCATGGCCAGAGATTGTGTGACTAGATACAAAAATATTTAATTAATTAAAAACTCATTTAATTTGGGAAATGTTAACCTTGCATTTTTACCTTTCATTTTGAAATAGCATTTTTGATGCAATTGGGGGAAAAAATGAGAGAAAGTAAGTAAGAAGGATAATGTGAAAAAGCAATGGAATATTAGAGATCATCTGAAAACTATTTTATTTATAAACACTATCTTGATTTGGCCTCTCAAACTGGCCAAAACCCATTTACATTTAAGTTGAACCTAAAGCATCGTGGAAATCTATGATGTCTCGGTTTGCTTGTCCTTGAGGCCAGATAAAACAGAATCACTTTGTTAATATTTGGTTGTGGAAAACTATTAACTTGACATGGCCAAGATCAGTTGGAAATTAGCAAACGTTAGGTTCAATTTCCCACACAGACTTCTGAGCAGGCCCAGATACTAGCGGAAATTTCACTGTCTTCTAACTCTGTAGACTGCTTTCAGATTTATCACTTCCATGAGAACCAACAGAACCAAAAATAGAATAACATGGCTTGGAAATGACAATCAAAAATGGATGCAACTGTTGGAGTCTGTTCTGCAGGAGTATTCACTGAAACTAATGTATGCATGATTGATTGCAAAATCTGTTCTTTTGTAGATTGGGCAGAAAATGGTGGGTTGTTGTGGTTTTTTTTCAAGCCTATGAAAACGTTAAAGATACCAAAATGTGTTTGCCTACTGAATCTCAGTAAAATGTCAAAATTTTCCATGCACCAAAGCTGTCAGTTTAAGTTGATCAGTATGCTTTGTTAAATAGTTTTTATATGCTTTTGACTTATATTTCACTTTTCCTTTTTTTTTAAATGTGTTTCTAAATTGAATTGAAATTTCAAAATAGAATAATTACATCAACTTGCAGGAAGAACGAGAGGAAGTGAAAGTGCGAGTTTGAAAATATATAGAATAGAGTGGATCCTTTCACAACTTAAAACTTTTCTTTACAGTGTTCTGAGATGGGAGCATTACTGTAGCAAGTTTTCTTGGTTGTGGTTTCAAGTTCTACAAATTGTTATTTTTGGTTAAAATGGCTTTACAAAAATTTCTGAACATGTCTTTTTGCTTCACTTTCAAATCATATAAGGAAGTAGAAAAGTGCCATATGCACTTAATCCTAGCAAATGCTTTATCCATAACCTTGCAAATATCAAGCCGAGCGTCCATCTACAGATTTTGTTTTGAACACTTTCCTTTTATCACAAGGTCAGTCAGTCAGTACAATGTTCAAAGACCAAAAGCCTGTGCGTGTCAGAAGTCTTTTTTTTTTCTTTTCTTTTTTTTGTCTGCAATGTCATCTTCATCAAAGTCTGCAAAGAACTTGGAAGAGGCTACGGTCCCTTGGTAGCCCTGTATTTCCTGGTGTGTGGTTTGAGAAATTCTTTTATCAGGAAAAGTGTCACAATAATTTCTTTATGAATCCCATCAAGTTCTGTGCTTTGGTGTCAATATATTCCTAGAAACATTGGCACTGCTCGAATATTTCTCATAAAACTTTGACAGGCTTGAGCATGTGGCAGTTCTAATGATCTTTGTCTTATGCCTTTCACCTCATGACACGTTTTACCCTTATACTTCTCTCTTGGTATTGCCACATCCACAGTCCCTTTTCTGCAAATTTCTCTGAAAAACTGCAGCTGACAGCAGCCTCTCTCTTTCCTTATTCTTTTGGATGTGCTATGGGAGATGTACTTCTACATGGCAGAGACAGACTGTCCCTTAAGACCTCTTTGGTGGCTAGATCACAACAAGAATGACAGACGTGACACTAGGGACAAGAACATATTTTCACTGGGTTCTGTAGAAAATATTTATAATTCAAAAACATTCTTTTCTTATTTGGTTGTGAGACAGAGACCAGACCCTGCACCCCAGGATTTACTGGCTAAAAGACTTCAAGACAGCGAAATGCCAAATTAAAAAAAAAAAAAGGAAAATTGAATTTAAAGCGCAAAATCATTAACAACAAAAATAATAAACCATTACTGTTTCAGCATCTGTTCCTTTTGCTTTTTCTGCTTTTCTCTGCTCTTCTGTTTTTGTTTTCTCCTTGCCTCCAATGGTTCTAACATTATTCCTTTCACTTATTCCAGCAAGATTTTTAATGTATTTATCCAAAGGTATATGAAGTACAAGGCTTTTTTTACTTTTTGTCTTTTTTTAACAAAATGGACTTTATATATGAAAAATACTTGTGGTTGAGCACACAATGTTTTCAGCATTGGTTGGGAAATGCCCTTAGCCAACAGAAGTAATGCCATCACAAGATGTCCGGGCTGCCTGGGGAAAAGCTGCAAATCTAAGGGAAAGGATATAATGTGGAAGGACGTGAAATTGTTACCTAGACAAATGTTTTACAAGAGAAAAGAGATTCAGTAAAATAAGGAACTATTCTGAGAACACAACAATTCTTCAGGAGAACGTTTCACTGTTAGATGAAAATAAATGAGAGGAATAAGAGAAGGTTACAGTTTCCAGAGAAAACTATTGTTTCTCAGTATTACAGTGCCAGTTGTACAGAGATGTTGGAAATTCATAGGCCAGCGTGATTCTTACCATGATAAGGAGGCTGTTTGGAGTAGACTGGACTACAGGTAAACCTGTTGTAACTCCAGGGAAAAGACAAAGTTACAGGGAGATGGCACGGTTTTTTTCAGTTAAGTAATGTAATAAGCATTTCCATCAGATGAACTGATATTGGAGAAGAAACACAGAAAAGAAACAACAGCATGAAAAGCAATACTTCTGTTTCAAGTATCTATGAGAACTAAAAGAAGACGGAATATATGGACCTGCAGGAGATAACCAAGACAGACCAAAATCATCAAAGACAGCACTACCAGGTAACACAAAAGGATTCCAGTAAAGATCCATGTGTATCTGAGCTTTTCTTAACCTTTCTTGCTTCATGGAAGAAAGCAAGCATAAAATCATGCTAGATTAGAAATCAGGATTTAGATAGCCAAATCTTTTCTTTTTTTTTCAGTAAATGGATATAAATCTGTAGTTAATCTGACTGCTAGACAGACTTTTAAATAGAAGACTTCCCAAAATTGTACTCATGGGACAGTAACTAGTACCTTTGCTAGGGACACTGCAAACAACCTTACAAATCACCAGCAGAAAGCAATGAAGCATGAAAACTATGACCATCCAGATGAACATGGCCCTAACTCAAAGTCTCCTCTGTAAGCTAAAAATGTACCATATACATTTACTTATATATAAGCTAACATTTAGAATGCTAATACAAATAGCATGCAGAGAAACATGTAGTTTTAATGCACAGTAGCATTCAAGAAACGCAGGGAAATTACTTACAATTCTTTAGGTAGGATGTTGAACCTGATGTACGTGTTAAAACTAGTATCTGTTGCACGAAGTCATGTTCAGGGTGCAGCTTTTCTCAGCTTTGACTAAATCCTCCAGTTTCTTCCCTACTGTACTTTATGCATTTGCAGATCATGTATTAAACTGCTTCTTCCCTTTCAGAATGCTAGTTGCGATTCTGTTTTCATTTGCCTGTGCTTGAGGCGCAGCAATATGTCTGATCAGCTTGGCATCTTTCCTACTGTATGTTATTACTCTGTATCATCATCTTTCTAGATACACCCTGTTCATCTTAGTCTCACTCACCCTTGCTGGCCACTGTTTTTATCTTCAGTAGATAATTTGTGAAAATTTACAGATGCTTGCTTTATCGGTTTAGCTTCAAATAGTTATTTTGAGCATGTTCTCTGCATTGTGTATGCAAAAAGTAATGAACCATAGTAAGAAACATGTTAGTTCTAAATACAGCAAAGACTTGAATACAAGCTCACTCCACAGTCTAACAGAAAAAAAAAAGATAAAAAAATCAAAATACTACAAAAATTATGTAATGACAAAAATTATTTGTAAAAACCTAAGTAATAACTACAAAATTGTCTAAGTATACATTACTGTGGACTTAAGGACAAATATGCCTCTTAGATATGGGAGTCATTATTTCATTTTTATTTCAGATCCAATGTTTTTATGCGAGTGTCAGTTATGATAATACAGGCTGATGGTCAGGTCTGAACTGTCACCACATTCAACAGTGTTTCCTTCAGAAACCTCCATTGTGTGATATGACAGTTAAACACCCTCTGCTCACATAACAACTGCACTTTGGGCAAAAATTGGGCTTTTAAAAATTATCCATTTAATATAACCCTTTGAAAGTATCTATTTCTAAAAAACCTAGAGAAGCAATTGTGTTGATAGGGATCATTTCTTCTGTGTTCAATGCTATTGAAATCTCTGCTGCCATGGGAATGATGGTTCTTTGTGGCTAATCACGAGGAAGCAGTAGCATGGTGCTCTCTATTCATGACAAGAGACTGTTAATCCTGAAGCCTTCACTGGCTTGACTACCTTGAGAGCCAGCAAGAAATGCATTCATGAGTTCAGTAGCACAACTGGGAGACAAATTACCAATAGCTCCTAATTTCCACTTGGAACAGATAAAACTATAGGAAACCCCTAATTAAGATTCTCCCCCTAATTGAATAAGTTCAACATCAAATGAAATGAGAAGGAGCACAACCACTAGTAAGTAGAGATCACTTCCTCTACTGTCTGGTTGATAAGTGACTTACTTCAACAGGTTCCAATCCACAAAGACTATAGAGGGGCTTCAGCCAACTGCCTGAACTGATGCACTGCTGTTAGCCAGCATTTCAAAAGAGCACCGTATTTAGCTTTCACCTACAGACATTAAAACAAGATTTTTAAATGGAATTTGAGGCATCACTACTGGAAAGTAGGCCATGTATAGCAGGCAATCTAAATGCAGGTCTCTTCTCTTTCAGGAGCCAAGTTTAAAAAATTTGCCCTTTGCTTTTTTCCATATTTTTCATAGCACATCATAAAAATACGACCATAAGATGGTAGAACTGCTTTAGAATTAAAGACCAAAATTTCTGCTCTCTTCCTCATGCATTGCCCAATTAATAATCACAAATGGTTGTTACTCTATTCATTTTATTAATGGGATCATGCCCAGTTCAGGAAAACATTGCAAATAATTATAACTCACAATTCATCACCCCACCCGTCCTCATCTTTTCTCAGCCTCTTCTACTGCTATTTTTTTCCCTGGTGACTGCCAGCTGCTGGTACAGATGTCACTTCCTGCCAGATGTTTTCATAAAAACCTCAATTAGTGTCTACTGAATTTCACTGAATTTCACTGAATTTCTAGAGTTGGAAGGGACCATAGAGATCATCTAGTCCAACTCCCCTGCTGAAGCAGGATTGCCTAGAGCTAGAGCATGTTACTCAGGAGCATCCAGGCGGGTTTTGAAAATCTCCAAAGAAGGGGACTCCACAACCTCCCTGGGCAGCCTGTTCCAGGGCTCCGTCACCCTCACCGTGAAGAAGTTTCTCCTCATATTTGAGTGGAACCTCTTATGTTCCAACTTGTGCCCGTTGCCCCTCGTCCTCTCGGTGGGAACCACTGAAAAGAGTCTGGCTCCCTCCTCCTTCAACCCTCCCTTGAGATACTTGTAGGCGTTGATAAGGTCTCCCCTCAGCCTTCTCTTCTCCAGACTAAAGAGTCCCAGCTCTCTCAGTCTCTCCTCATAAGGGAGATGCTCCAATCCCTGAATCATCTTTGTAGCCCTACGCTGGACTCTTTCTAGTAGTTCCCTGTCCCTCTTGAACTGGGGAGCCCAGAACTGGACACAGTACTCCAGTTGTGGCCTCACCAGTGCAGAGTAGAGGGGCAGAATGACTTCCCTTGACCTGCTGGCTACACTCTTCCCTATACAACCCAAGATACCATTGGCCTTCCTGGCCGCAAGAGCACACTGTTTACTCATTGCCATTTTACTGTCCACCAGGACCCCTAGATCTTTCTCTTCAGTAGTTGCCTCTAGCGGGTCCACCCCTAACCTGTATTGGTGCCTGACATTCTTCTTCCCCAGGTGCAGGACCCTACACTTTTCCCTGTTGAACCTCATGAGGTTCTTCTTTGCCCAGCCCTCCAGCCTGTCCAAGTCTCGCTGGATGGCAGCACAGCCCTCCGGGGTGTCAGCCACTCCTCCCAGTTTGGTATCATCAGCAAACTTGCTGAGGATACACTCTGTCCCCTCGTCCAGGTCACTGATGAATATATTAAACAGCACGGGTCCAAGTATTGACCCCTGGGGGACTCCACTGGTTACAGGCTTCCAACTTGAACCTGCTCCATTAATAATTACCCTTTGGGTCCTGTCACTCAGCCAGTTCTCAATCCACCTCACTGTCCCCTCATCCAGCCCATACTGCCTCAGTTTCCCAATGAGGATGTTATGGGAGACAGTGTCAAAAGCCTTGCTGAAGTCAAGGTAGATGACATCTGCTGCTCACAGATGAGACAGCTAGAGGTTTCTTTGAAAGTACAAGAGGCTAAATCAGATCCTGTTGTTCCTACGCATCAGTTTATCCAAGGATTATTTCTTGCAGGTGAAGATTTCATCTGCATTATTCTTTCTAAAATAAAAGAATAAGCCAAACAACTACTTTTAAAACAGACAATGTGTAATAACATATTAACGAGGGATACAGAACTCCTCCCTACTGCAAAGAGAGATCCTACAAGAATAGAGGGGTGTGGTCAGTCCAGAACAGCTCCTTTCTGCCTCTCCTCCTTCCTCCCACTTCTCCCTGCTCCAGTGTGGGTCCTTCCACAGGCTGCAGTCCTTCGGAATAAACCTACTCCTGCATGGGCCTCTCCACAGGGAGCCATTCCTGTCAGGAGGACCTGCTCCATCATGGGCTTTCCAGGGGCAGCAGTTTTCTTCAGGTAATACCACCTGCTCTGGCGTGGGGCCCTCTGTGGATTCCCGTGCAAATATCTGCTCCACCATGGTTTCCCCATGCATCAGAAGAATCTCTGCTCCAGCACCAGCAGCCCATCCTGCTCTCACTGGGGACTCACAGGGCTGGGTCTCACATGTTTTTTGCCTCATTCCTCACTCCCTGGGCAGGGTTTGGGCCTTTCTTAAATACAAAACTGACTAGACCCATCTGTCTGGCACGGGGTATCCTGGCCTCTCTTCACAGAGGCCTCCCCTCACCTCCTCTGCTACCAAAACTGTACCATGGACACCCACTACAGAGCCCACACATCCTGCAAGGCCACCTCTTTAAATTGTGTGCTAGTCATAATAATTATATAAACCACCCTAGGAGTAAAGACTTTTGCTTAGAGGTGTGTTTGGGAAAGTAGTATAACTGAAATTAAATAAGAGATGAGAGGTGAATACAAAATCTGCAATTTTCTATTATGCAAGAAGATGCTGTGCTTAGGTTCTGTTCTTGCTCCATTTTAAACTATCATACTCCTTGAACTTCTATGCTAGTGTAAGACACTACAATAGCAACAAACCTTGTATTATTACAATAATAGCTTCAATAAAGGAATGAGGTTTAAAGCATTAGCTTTCTCAGCATTTGAAAATATAGAGATAATTAAGCCTGATTTTCTTCAAAGCTTTCCACCCTCCTAATGAGGTCTAATGAATTCAGCACTAAAGATTTAACAACAGGTGCCTTTACATTAGGATGTCACACTGTACAGGCACAAACAGCACCTGCAGGCTTTTCCTCAGGAGTACTAAAAAAGGCCTCAGAACTGCTCCCCCCAGCAACAGCTGCCTTGCTAAATAAATAAGTGGCATTGTCTGATATTCATAACTTGCCCCAGTCCTGGCCTTGACCCCAGCACTGCACTGTTTACATCTATCACAAGTATTGATTTATTCTCCTAACACATGCACGGGTCCCAGTTGTTAAGTTCAATTTAGGCTGCTTGATGCAGGTTGGTAGGATTGTTTTTATCCCTTTGGTTGAGAGTCTGCAAGTGAACTTTTATAAGAGAGACTCCCAGCTGCTGTTCTGCTGAGGAATACAATGCTCTTCCCAGATCATCACATCCCTGTGAGGCTCTGAGAGGTCACGTTACTTTCTCAGCATTACACAGGAAGTCTGAGAAAGAATCAGAAATTGTATTGCATCTCAGGCCAGTCCTTAATCCATGAGGCCACCCTACTTTGTTCAAAGTGAATATGGGAGCTCCTTTTTCTACCGTTCAAGTGTTAATTTTTCACCCTAGTGTTTTCCTCTTTGAGCTGACAGATGTTCCATGAAGTAAGACTCAGATTCAACACACAGCAATGGGTGAGTTAAGAGAGAAGGCTCTCAGAGTAAGATCCCCTCACTGCTGCGTAGGAGACAAAGAACAGACATTGCCTAGGTCACTTCACAGACCCCAGTGACAGCTGACTCAGCAATGAAGGAAGAAACTTTCAAGTGATCCTACAAATTCAGACCAGAGCCTCTGTGAGTAATTCAGTGGCTGTTGGTGCTCACCTCTATTTTGCCTGAATTCCAAGGCATTTCCTTTCCTGCCTAGAAGATGATCCTCAATGTCCAAGGGCTCTTATCCTCTTGTCTCCTACTGGTTTATTCTAGGGAAGGCAATTTCTCAGCATTTGTTTCTTCCTCTTAGCAAGCAAATGAACTAGTGATAACTTGCAGAGAAACAGCTATAAAAATTGATGCTGACACTTGCAAACTATTTTGTTACCCATGACAGCAACACAAAGGCGTCTCTCCTTAATATCTCCTGGGGAACTTCCAGAAAAAACACATATGGCTGGTCTCACTTCTCATTAGGAAAAGAATTATGGTCCTGCATTTTGGTCCCTGTCTCTGGGCATAAGATCCTATAAGCTACAACCTTCTCAAATGACAGCAACTCAAACACCAAAGCCAAGCAACTTAAAAAGTCTTTTTCATTATTTAAATTATCCTACAATCTCTCAGTTTCCAACTTATCTACCTTTCATGCTGTGTTTGTCTGCATGAGAGCTATGTGCTCTCCTGCCACAAACTCATGATATGAGGAATATAACTCCTCACTGAAATCTGTTACCCAGGCTCCTGTGTGTCTTTTCACACAGCCCTTTGTGATTTATGCTAATCCCTAAGCAGTCCAGCTATTTACCTGCCATATTCCCATGTGAGCATTTTACTCGGAGAAGGTCTGCAGCTGTGCCTCCATCTAAAAGTTTTTAGTTCTTCTCCTTAGAGCACTGAACACATTTCCTCCCAGCCATGTCTGACTTCTTGTCCTGATCTGCAGAGAGGTAAATGCGTATTTATCTAAGGTGGTCAAGAGACAGAGAGATGGAAATTAATAGTTAGAATCTCAATTTAGTGATTGTTATCACTAACCAACACTGCTTATTTTTGTACACTTAGACAGGAAACATCTACATGATGAGTTACCTGATCCAAAAACTGTTAATGTATGATCCAATAAACCATATTATGTTTAACATATTCTTTGATTTAATTAATATGCTTTAAATCATAGATAATACTCATATAAATCATTTTATAAAATTTTTTGGTCATTTTAATCATAAATGACACCCATGTAAAAATAAGACATTAAATATACCCAACTTTCCCAAAAGACAGTAGGCTGTTACTCAGACTGTACAAACACTATAAGCAGCATTAGCATTACAGTCATTGTTCAATTGTTGTGGCCCATTCCATTTGCAGCTTCAGTTCTGGAAGTTACAATGGCTGAGTATGATTAATCAGAGTCTATTTGTTGCAGAAGCTAATGGAAGGAACAGTGCTAAGCATTTTTCAAAAATGAATAATAACCCAGGTACCTGGCACCTGCATGTGAAGTGAAGCATTACAAACAAATGAGGAGTAATAGAGCTTACTGGGCATAAAATGTTATTGTTTTATAAAAAAAAGTGCAGAATAAGCAAACTAGAAGTAATCACCCTGAGCACCTCCACCAACTAAATAACCTTTAAACTTTCTGAGGTCCTATAAAATAACATGATTGATTAGCATCTGCATGAGTCTATAAAGGGGAATGGGACATATACGCTTTGAAATTATACTAGAATTTTAGTCCTACCTTAGCTCTGGTACTGTTCAAATACTAAAACATTGAGTTAACTATGTTAATGGTTCAGATACTGCTGTTGTGCTTCCTGGGCTTTTAAAGTTCTTGGAGAAATACGATTTAGGCTTTAGGTATTTGACAGATTAATGTCTTGAGACCACCAGACATTTTAAAAAGAAATGCCATTTAATTGTTTCCTTATATTGCATATTAACTAATATACTTTGCTAGAGATCCACCTTGCTAACAGCCCCCCAGTTTGGAATTTTAAATAAAGATCAAAAAAAGAATTTTTAAAGGAAACCAAAGCTGATACATATGCGGATGGGAGCTTTATGGCCGGACAATGCACTGTTTAGAAAGTTTAGCAGTTACTGCATTTGCTGGGTAAAATGTTGCCAGTTTGCTGATAGCTTATTTCCAGAGAGTTGGAAATCACGTTTTGCCATGCAACTGTATTAATCCTACCCTAGAAATCAAAATTAAACTTGGAGTCATCTTGACATATTTATTACTAGTTTTGTATTTTCCAATTTTGTATTTTGGGGTTTTGTTGTTGGTTTTGGGTTTTTTTTTCCCCCATCTGCTTTAGCTTCTTGCTAAAGATTGCTTGTACCTATTTTGTCTTTCCATAAACATCCTTAGCTCAAAATCTTCCTTCTGTTGTGTCCCAATGCATGGAAAGACTTTAGGGTCTCTTAAATTGAAATACTCTCAATTTACAATAAGAACAAAGAGGAAATGTATTGGTCACTAAATCCAGCCACTAAGTAATAAATTCCACTTAAAAAGAAGAATGAAATCCCACTATACATAGATCAGCATCTGACAAAAAGGATCACTAAGTATTTAGATTGCCTAACTATAGCACCTTTAAGTTAAATCCAATGATTTTATTATTTTTCTGTGAATTTATATTCCATACATGTACTTAGAAGAGATAGGCACAGTACAGAGACTTGAGAGACTAGTATTTTCTGGTCTGCAGAATGCTGGAAGTTCAGAAAGCTAAAAAACTTGAATTTTTGGGAGATAGTTATTGTCAAATCCTTTTGCTTTTATAAATCATATGCTGCAGGGAAAGAAACAAAGTGAAGAAAATCTCATCTTACTTTTTTGTCATGAGAATGTTAAGAGAACAAAAAATATTAACACACCTGGAGCATAATTAAGTATGGAGAATTCTAGGCAAGTACACAAGAGCATAACACAGTGAAATGTTTGTTGTAAAACTGACTAGTATGCAAATTTTAGCTATCTTATTTCCTCTGAAATTAAAGTGTATTTTTAAAGGCTTTTTAGAAAACAATACAGTTCCACTCTGAAAGAAGTTAGATATTTAGTAGGCTGACTGACATTAGGGGTTGAATTTGCATTTGGCATACTTTAAATGTTCAAACTGAAAGGAGTGAAAGCCTTTGTTCTGAAACACAAAAATATCACACTGTGGAAAAAGAGAGAGAAAGAGACAATGAAAACAACTGAATGATGGATTGAGAGATAAACATTGTGCATTATTGTTTATTCAAGCAGCTAGCAGCACTAAATAAGGTTTTCCTAATATCATTACTGTGGTGATTAACATCCTTTTTCACACTTAAAAATCATTCCTGAAACTCAAAAGTGAATTGATTTCTCCCTACTGTAATTAATTACTCCACATTTAATTGCAGGAAGCTGCTTATTTTTTCAACTCCGCACTTGCAAAATAGTGGCTTAATTCTACTCCCTTTCAGCTCTGTTCTGTGTGGGACCGGTGAACGCTGGGGTGTCAGGATGATGAAGTACCTACTCGTAGCCTTCTCTCTCTATAAAGCAGGCAACTCAGACCTACCATACTCCAGCTCTGCCTCGGGAGAAGGAAAGCAGCTAGTTTTGAGTTTTAAATAAGGAGCCGGAGACAGAGGACAGGATTGTAAAAAATATTCACCGTGGTTTAAGAAGCACAGGCAATTGTTTTGCTGGTTGTAATGAAAATGGTGTCTTGAGAGGTTCTGTGTGGCTATAAGACAGCAGAGGTCATCTGGGCTACAGTCCATCAAATGAGTATTTGAGGGAAAATTCCTATAAAAAAGCAAGTAAGAAAAATGGAGACTAAAGATGGCTGAAGAGATAGCAAGAATACTGTATTTTGTTTCCAGATGCTTTTTTTTTGTTGGTTTTGTCAAGCTGCTTCTTGACAGGGAGAGAACAGAGGAATGACTCCAATGTTTCCTGTTTAGCAGCTACAAGCATTTCTTGGCATGAGTTTGCAAATAATGTAATCAACTGAATTCTACCATTCAGGCTTTTTCTTCTATTGTTTTGATACACTGCACTTTAACATCAGCAACAGTGGAATAACCTGTGACACTACTTACATACTATGTATGTGAACAGTGATAAACTACAGGTGGTGCAATGAAAAAAAAAAAAGAAATAGTTCGTAACTCCCATATTTATAACTAAAAAAGTTTTGGCATTATTTATTCAGACTTTAACCAGCTTGGAATATTTCTGTATATCCTACAGCAACTTGGCATTTACCAAAATCGATAATATAAATTAGGATTTTGTTAAAAACAGAGCACCTCTATATACTGTTAGTGGTATCGATGCATTTTTCTCAGCTAGTAAGTATTCATTTAACACAACTTCATCTGAAAGAATCAAATGCAGAATGTTATCATTGCATCACATCAAATCAGCTTTTTTAGTCCCTATCTAAGGATGACTTCCCTTCACTAGCTTTGTTCTTCTACTGCAAAAGATGGACAATAGGGCCTACAACCTGTATTAACACATTGCTGAAATGTTTTCATTGCAACTAGAACAATTCTTGGAAGAACACAAAGTTGTCTTTCAGATCCTAACTGTACTGGTTTCAGCTAGGAAAGAGTTAATTTTATTTCTAGTGATTGCTGTGAAAGGAATGTCAATAATACCTACCGGTTTTAATTTTTGCTAAGTGATGTTTACACTATTCAAGGACTTTTTTCAGCTTCCCATAGAAGCATAGAAAAAATGATGGAACAGCCAATGAATATTCCATAACATAGACAACATGCTCAGAATATAAATAGGGGTTAGCTGGGGGGTGGGAATCCCCCATCACTGCTCAGGACAGTCCCAATTCACAGGGTGGTGAAAGTGACCCATGCCACTATTATTATTGTTTTTTTTATTATTCTTATTTTTCCTTTTCTGTTATTGTCTTTACTAAACTGTGTTTATCTCAACCCACCAGTTTTTTTTCCCTCCCTTTTCCTTTCCTTTGGTTTTTCCCCCCCTCTTCTCCCCACTCTTCTTGGGGGATCTGGGGGGAGGAAAGGTTGGGGGTTGCAGCCACGTGGTTCTAGTTGCTGGCCAGGGTTAATCCACAACACTAACCCACATCCAATTCTCCATGCACAAGATAATAATACGAAACTAGTTTATATATGTACACGTACACCTTCCAGAAATAGTAACTTCTTTTTTGTGTTGATGAGATACTGAAAGAGCCCTTGGGGCGCAGATCACTGAACTGGTTACTACTTATTATTTACCTTCCTACTTTAGCTTATTTGAACATCCTAACCTCTAAATAAGGGCAACACTGAGGAAAGAAAAATGCAGGATTTAACAGGTAGCTCTGCTTAAAATCCATGCTCTGGAGGCACTGAGTTGTTGAGGTGAAAGACATTTCTGAAAGTGAAGGTTACTTAATGTTTTTCCTCTAACAGTCAGCACAAGGAAGAGCACCCACTCACAACACCAAGAAGTACTTGCACTTACAGTGGCTTGTCAGCATCTGATAGGCATAAACCTCAAATCTCACATTAGAGGTGGAAATTATCTCCAGTGCCACATCTCTAGCATTCCCATAGGGCTTACAACTACCTTGAAAGTAATGTATGTAAGAGTAAAGATTGCCTTTAGTTGACCTCTGAGCTCTAGGGTCCACACATCAAGTGCTTCTCAATAACTGCTAGGACTAGAAACTGCCTCAATGAAGACAGATAAAAAAGCAAAGTATCATATGACTCAATGAACTACAGCGATGCGTATAAGGCCCAGCTGCTTGAGACTTGCAAACAAAAGTAAACTTCAGTGTTTGTGTGACTGCTGGAAGAATCATAGAATTGTCTGGGTTGGAAGGGACCTGTAAGCTCATCGAGTCAGCCATCAACCTAACCCTGCCAAATCCGCCAGTAAACCATGTCCCTCAGCACCACATCTACCTGTCTTTTAAAAATTCCTCCAGGGATGGTGACTCCACCACTTCCCTGGGCAGCCTGTTCCAATGTTTGATAACCCTTTTGGTGAAGAAATGTTTTCTAATATCCTTTCTAAACCTCCTCTGTTGCAACTTGAGGCCATTTCCTCTTGTCCTATCCCTTGTTAGTTGGGAGAAAAGACCGATCCCCACCTCACTACAACCTTCTTTCAGGTAGCTGTAGAGAGCGATAAGGTCACCCTAAGCTGTATTAGCAAAACTGTGGGTTGAGAGAAGTGACCCTTCCCCTGTGTTAAGCACTTGTGAAACCACACCTGTGTCCAGTTTGGGGCTTCCCAAAGACAGACATTGACATAGAAGAGCAAGACCACCAGAGGCCACAAAGATGGTCAGGGACTGTAGCACTGAGGACTTGGGAGTTGACTAAGAGAAATGGGTTTGTTCAGCCTTGAGAAAATAGGAGGTAGGGCTCCCTTCAGCTACCTAACAGCAGTGTATAGGAGAGAGAGACAGGCACTTCTCAAGTTACAAGTCAAGAAGCAATAGACACAGCCTGGAATACAGGAGCTTCTGACTACATAGAAGGAAAACGGTCAAACCCTGGAAGACAGGCCCAGAGAGACTATTGGATGCCCATCCTTGGAGATATTCAAAACTCATCACCTATGGAACTTAGCAAGTGAAGAAAAGAATTAATAATCAAGTGTAAAACAATCCCTAGAACAAGCATCTGTGTATCCTGATAACGTTCTGATCCTTCTAGGGTCTTATTTCAGTAAAGAATCAAAACCCAATTGTGTCAAATCCCCAAACTAAGATAACTTCATCACCCAGAAGTGCTTGCAAGGTGAAGTTACAATGGCAAAGTGACGGATAAAACATACAGAGGAAAAAGCATAGATTAAAAATGAAACTGCTCTGAACAGAGACATAAGCAGTAGTAACATCACAGCAGTAACTTACCATCACAAGTAACATCACATCCCACACAACATAATTAATTCATCATGTTATCCAAAAATTCAACAATCTTTTCAATATGTTGAAGTATCTTCAAAGAATGAAGCCTTTGTGTAAGAAGAACATGTTTTCAGAATCAGAATTCAGTGATGACTGAAGACAGAAGCTAAAGGTGCACTGGTTTAAGAACCTTGTCATGGCCTCATATTATAATAAGGCTGTCAATGGATGTCAAAGGCATAATTGTCCTCGCTGAAAACTGTTTAATTTCTGCAGCCTGGGATTCTTTCCCCTGCATGTTCCCTCCTCATACTAAAAAACCCCTCTGTAATTATAAACGTTCCTATTCAAGCAAACTCTTTTTTCCCCACTCTGTAGCTGCATATTTTTATACTGCAATGGATTAGAAATCACAGCCTTCTAAAAAGCAAAAAACAGTGTCCTAAAAGCTACTTCCTCTTCTAAAATGCTAATTTACTTTAGATAAATAGCATTCTTGTCATATGTCAATTTATTCTAAAGGAAAAAAAAAGCAACCAAAGAAAACAAACTATGCACATACTTGGACTACAATAATATAAAATTGTACCTTTTGAAAAGCTTTGATTGTTTCCTTACCATGAACTTTTGCCTTTTTGAATTGCTAATTCGGTTAATGGGTTCATTTTGCTCTGAAATTTGCATCATGAAAATTACCAGCTTTACAAGGTCTTCTAAGTACAAAACAGTTTTCATATTTTGTTACAAAGGTTGCGTTCGGCATCAGGAAATAGTAGGATGTCTTGAAAGGTAAAAATGTAAGAAACTACATTAGGGTCAGTGGTATAACAGTACTTGTTAGAATTTTTAAAAAGAAAACATGAAGATCTGCATTTATTTTTATTCAATTTGTTTATTAATTAAAAAAAAAAAAAAACAACCATAAACCAAAACCTAAAATAAGTCTATGATCATTGCTTTGTCTTTCAGATTAGCCACGGAGCAGCCAATTAGACTTGCAGAGCTGGAACTCTGGCCGCCATAGCATGACTCTGGATTTTCCTTTTCCATTCTGCTCTCCCCAGTGATAGGCAGTGTGCGTGAGTACTAAGAGTAGAACTAAAAAGCCTCATCTTAAGTTAATGTTTGTTTTCAGCTAAGTTTCCAGACACTTCTCTATGAAAGGCAGTGTTCAATATCTGCATGCCAGAGAATACGGAGGAAATTATGCCGTAAGTCATGCACAGCAGACACCACACCTTCATTTTTGATTTGTTCACTGTCTAACAAAGATGTGTCTTGACTGAGCTTTGAGGGTCTTGTGCTTCAGAGAAATGCTAATGAAGGGAAGAAGAGCTACCTGCAGACTTTAACACTAAAGAATGTAATTCGTAGAAACTGAAGTGTTTTAGATTTAAACAATATGATCAAAATAAATTACCATTTCTTCTGTTTCCAAATAAACCAATGGCATAAGTGTACCCAGAGCAAGGACACAAATACATGGATTTCATACAGCATAACATATAAATCAAGTCTTGCTGAAGGCAGGGAGTGAAAGTCAGAAATATTAACATAGCCCTGATATTCTCAAAGCTACATGTTGATTAAAATGCCTTTCTTCTAACCTCTGCTGTGTGGGCAAGACAGCCTTCTATCATCACCAGAACTAAGCACGCAACAATGCCTAAGGAACAACCAGACAGAGGTAGCATTATTCAACTATATGGGACACTGAGGGAACTAGTAAAAAAATCCTTCTGGGATTAACATATCATAATTCTGTATTTAACTTTCCAAAATGATTACTGCAAAACATTTTCTCTAAGAAGGACTAAGAACAATCCAAATGGGCAGATACACATTGGAATATATACTTGCACAGCTCAAAGGTCCTTTGAAAGCATTACAACGAAAAATACAAGGCAAAGCCTAATTCAGAGTACTTGTTTTGGCTTTTTTTCTTTTGGGCCACCATTGCAACATGAAAAGCCTTTCAAGCATGTTGGGTGACAATGCTGGGGAAACACCTCCACGCTGTAGCATGGCTGGGGAGAGCCCCCTCGAGCAGCACACCTGAACAGAGTAGCTGGTACCTGAACAGAGTAGCTGGTACCTGAACAGAGTAGCTGGTATGATCTGCAAAGCAGCTGAGGCAGACGCTTAGGACTTAACAGTCTGCCAGTAGTTTATGGACCATAGTTCTAGTGATGAAAGCACCAGTAGCTCTCAGGACAGTGTCACATGTCCAGATAAACTACAAAAATCCTACAAAACTTACTTTATGAAGCAAATAAATCTTTAAACTCCTTAAGAATCCCAATACTACAATACGTATTTAAGAGGAAATCTTAATCCAAATAACTAGCGGCTTACACGTTTCAGTGTGAAATAGTTTTTGAAGTACATAAGTTCTGAAAACAACTGTTCGTATTGTTAGAGGGGCTGTCTAAGATAATACATAAGTCTGAAGAATTAGATGGTGCTGGAAGAATACAGCATTCAGAGTTGTAATTGTCATATCCCACCTTCACAGATACATTTATAATAGCGCAAATGTTTAGAAAAGATTACCTGTAGTTCTTGCTGTGAAAAAAGTCTTTTGTGAAAGCAAAAAAGTAAAACTGACTCAAGTAGTCTACTATATATACAGTTACCAATTCTGAAGTCTAAATTCATCTGCCTGTCCACTTCAACCACTGAAGGACATGCGCCTGTAACGCTGCAGACCCATTCACGCACACAGGACTCTAATCTCAGAAGCTGCCAATGGATGTTTGCATCAAGGGTTTTATTTCAATATCACATACTAAATGCTTGCTCCTCTGTAGTATCACTCTTATCCCCTTTTAAAATGAATCAACCTTAATGTTTTGATTTCAATGGTATGATTTAACATACTTCAGATAGAAAACACCATAAAACAATTCCCAAACTCCTTAAATACCATAGTTCTAAATTTTGAATCACTCTTTAGTATTCTGCTATTAGACTGGTTCAGCCAACATGACTGCATTTCACTATTTGTGCTTTGTATATCCACAGAGTGCTTTCCTGGTGCTATCAATGTAGTCTTGTTACAGTGTAATTTCAGGGAGTCAACACACACCAGCAGTTTGAAACAGCAGGGACTCGACGCCTGAGGAGGACAAACTCTTATCACAGTATCTGTCTTGATTTATTGGAAGACAAATGTGATAAACAGGACCCACACTTCATAAAAAGGGGCAAGGTACTTTCTGGGATCATAGGGTACATGCAAAACACAAGCTCCAGAGGCTTTTGAAATGGAAGGTCTTTGAGAGGAAAGAGGGTCTCAGCTGAAGGTTAACTATATGCACAATATGCACCAGTTATGTTTGTGGCCCTTGTACTCAAGTCTAAACCTTCAAAGTTCTGTACAAATACAGAATATTTAAGTGTCCTACAAAGCTCTTTAAAAAGATATGCACGACCTATGCATAGCCTTTCTGTATTATGAAAGTGCACCTTCACATTCAGAAAAGTACTTGCATTAGCAAGATATATTCCTTCTTCCCTGTTATATTTATGTTATTTCTGAATTGTAAGAGTGTATGATCGACTGTACTGGTAGCACCTAGTATTAAGACATTACCCAACATACAGAAATAAATGCTGTATAAGATCATCAGGTGCAAGTTCTTACAAATCAAGAGACAAAAATCTTCACTCTTCCCTTCCAATTAATCCTACCTTGAACTGGTATTCCTAAACAAAACAAGGCAAGAGAAGTACCACTGAAAAGAAACCTTCTAGTGCTTTTCTTCTTTAAGTGGCTTGGACAAGACTGAAAGGACTACAGAATAAGTGAAAAAGGGACAAAAGAAAAGTAGATGGATGAAATGGGCATAAGCATACTTCCCTGTCCTTATTAATTCTGCAGCAATTTTTCAAAATGCTGTTGACACCATAATAGTCCCTGGAGAGAACATGTTAAATAAAGGAACAGCAGCTTCATTTATCAACAGTGGGACAGCAAATTTGCCTGTAGAAATTATGCCAACCTGCTAATACAGCTAATCAGGAACTGGTAAAATCAAGTCATGCTATAGGAAGTCAAGGTCAAATTCCAGGCTTTTACTATAACTACCGGGGGTTTCAAGAGTTATTTATTCTAGAGAGTGTGTTCTACAAGACTACAATGCACAGCCTAACATGGGGTTGAATAGACAAAAAAAAACCCAAAAAAACCTGTAACATTCTTCTTTAAGAAACCTGAGCTCCTCTGTCTAATCCTGGAAAAGCTTAAAAGGTTTTGTCCACAAAGATTGCATGTTAGCATGGAGATCCTCTGTTACAGCTGAAGTGGGAAACAATGTTAAAATACTACGTTTTCACACGTAAAACTTGAACGTCAAGTAACTCATTTCCTTTTAAAAGTACAGTTCCTCACATAATTCAGGAATTAAAACAAATAAAGTCCTCAGATAATTCCGTATGAAAAACAAAAATCACAGGCAGGGGGAATCAGATGAAAGAGCACCCACACATGAGAACAGGACCTCTATAATTCATTTATACTATTCATTTTCAGTTATATCAGTCATAATGGGAAGAAGGTAGAACAGAAATTTCATTGTTTTGACAGTGCATATAAAATCTAGGCCTTTGCAAACACAGTTAATCATTTTTTTTGCTTTATTTTGGTTATACTGGGTTGTACGCCTTTGCTTTATTTTGGTTATACTGGGTTGTACATGCAGGTTAGACTTTTGAAGCCGTATCGACCAGACCGAGCAGAGCTTTTGATAGCCCAGTGTCCATGACAGAATGTTCTCCGACTACATCTCACATTTGAAAAGGTACATGGGAAATGGAAACATGGGAATTTCACTACCTTCATGGGCATCTTACAAGCTGTGACTTTTTTTCCCCTTTCAAAAACCTAAATCATGCCATTTGCTTTGCTAATCAGCTTTCCATTTATTCTATTCATTTAGGAAGACGTGCTATGTAGACTTCCAGTTACCTCTAGATAGGGGGCTCCTACCAAATAACTGGTTGGTGTTCTTGTGCAGTGGGTGTTGTCTTACGATATATACACCCTTGGTAACAGGATATGTCACCTCACTGGGGGCTGGAACAAGATGATCTTTAAGGTCCCTTCCAACCCAAAGCATTCTATGATCCTTTGTATGTTGGCCAGCTTCCTAAACAAAGGCAATCAATTAATTCCACTCTCCTATCCCACTCTGTAAAACTTTTCAGAGTGACCTGTGATAATTCTGGCAAATGCTATCTTTTGGAGTTGCATACTGCAGAGCAGCATACCATCTGCTCCGTTATGTGATGGGTTAGTCAAAACATCATGCAGAAATCAGATTCACTGTGATATTGGTTGCACACTAGCTCAGAAACTGCTAATCATGCACAGATAATATGAGGATTTGCAGAAAATGCTGATAACATGTTCTAATTAGCAAGCAGTACTATTCTGATGGCTGCAGGTCTAGAAGAGCAATACATACGCATTAACACATTACATACATGGGTAAATCCAGAACCTTGGGACTCGCATATTAAAAGCAGCTGCCCAAGGGCATTCCCTCATCAGATATGTTAGTTTGGGCTCAAGTACCCTTGCACCTTTTACTATGAAAAATAAAATATGTGTTCCAACTTACTGTTAAAGGGAAAAGAAAAAAATCAGGCACAGAAAGCTGTCTTACATTGCATAATGAAGTAAGCCAGAACTTACTCATCTGTTTAGTTTTATTCAAAAAGCACTTCCTAACACATTCCTTTAAAGAAAGGAAAGATGTTCAAAAAGGCAGAACCCTGAGTAGAAAAAAAAACAACCAACCCACCACAAGAAAACACACAAGCACACCTTAATGAAGACCATGAACCTAAAGTAAGCTGGATGTATCTTAAGCATTTTCTAAGTCTTGAGATAAATCGCAGCCCTTTTTATTGATTAAAAAATACTGTTCCTGTACATAAACATAAAGTGAAGAGAAAAAAACTGCTGTTTTCCTGTCTATCAATGGCTTGTGTGGAGAGAACACTGAGATATAAACACACCTGAGACTAGACAGTTATTTAATCATTTTGTCATGAAGAATACTTTTGCTTTTTGTAATCTACTGTCACAACCCGAAGAGTTACAGCCAGTCTGGGGGACTATTTTACTGTACTGTAAATCGCAACCAAAAGTTTGTAGGATTCTGTAATACACAAGGACACAGAGACTTTATCCTCTAGAATTCCCAACTTTATTACAGATTGCCACAAATACCACAAATCTCACAAATCACAGCTACTTTTTGCCGTTGCCAGTCAGTGTGAGCCATGTCAGTTCCTTGAATAGCTCGAATCAAAACTTCAAAAAGGTCCATAACGATTTGTGCGATATTTTCACAAAACAAAAGCACAGTGGTTGCACTTGCAAAAAAGCACAGTTGCACAGCTGCAACAAACTCCTTTTTCTGTTATGATATTTTCTCTATGGCATACAAAAGCAGCCTTATTTGTATTCAGCATTAAAAGGCCACTGGCTACATGCTAGCGTTTCAGGTATCCATCCCTGACTTCCACGTAAGTTTTTAATCACAGAATATAGGAGATATGTATGCGACAACGGTTCTGTCCCAGTTCTTTCAACTGAATAAATGTACTCTTAACTGAGAGAGAGATATGTCAGTTCAAGGCCAGAGGAATTCACAAAGACATATTTAGGACTCAGGAAAAAAGATAAAAAGACTCCTAAAATTAACATTAATAGCAAGCATACAGTGTAATCTTAAAATATTTTTAAGGTATTAGGGACATAAAACCCAAGGGCTCCAAATGTTGGGGTCATTCACTGAAATAGCACACAAAAGGGGGATTTCACATGCAAATACACAGGTAGGTGAACAAAACTCTGGCTTCTACTCTTAATAACATATTTAAATATTTACTCCCAGTGATTAAGACACACTTAAGGCAGATCTACAGTGAAATTTCACCCTCTCCAGTAAGATATTATCAATATACTGGACCAAGCTTCTGTCATTGACCTTGGACTGTAACAAACAGAAATCCTGTAGCTCTGCAAAGAGCACAGAAAGCTGTTCTCTTGAAAAGAAGCTAGAGGGGCACCTTTAGAAATTTTCTGTGCCTACGGAAATTCTGTGATTTAAGTGCTGCATTACTGTATTGTGAATGCTTGTGTCGTGTCATTGGGTGAAGATTCACAGAGCAGTCTCTCAAAGTTCAAGTATCTTGCCAAGATACAACCCCCAGCACCATCATAGTTCTGCAGTGGTTTAACAGCCCATAGGGAAAATACTTCCTAGGTGGATAAGGATGCTGGTTTTTAATAGTTCTAAACAGGAAAAGCAAAAATAGACTTAAACTCTAATATAAGGAGAAATAACCTCATCATATTGTTATCTGTTGTATTCTTTTCTATCCATAATACATTTACAAATTCAATAGAGAAAAAAAAAACCATACTCCAAAGACACAGATGGCAAACGAGTCATCTGACCTTCTGCCTTTACATACAGTGGTCTAAACAGTGTATTTCTGTGTGGAGTTTGATTTGAAACAGCAGAACCTTTTCAGCCAGAAAACAGGGAATATTTATCAGAAATTGAAAATGTTTGCTTTTTTAGCAGTACATTTCAATACTGTCTTGTCAAAGCATTGACTCTTCCCTCTGGCAATTAGGGTAAATAACTATTATAATTTTATTGGCAAATAAAAAGACGCTTTTAAAATTTAAACATACCAATTCTATTCTATGTATGAAAAAAATAAAAAAACATTGAAAGAATATAATTTGACTGAAAGAAAAAACTTGTTTTGCAAGCTTAAAAGAGTAATTTGACTTTAGTTAACTTTAATTAACTTTTACACCTGCACTCAACCAATGAGCCCAGGGGTAAGATTAGCCAGTATATGATGCTAACAGGAGTTCAATGCAATATTTATTATTTATCTGAGAATTCTGTAGGAATTAATTAATTTCATGAGCAAACAGGCATTATGAATATTAGAACAGATTTTCAACTCCAAAGATGTTTATGTCATTGGAGGTAACAGAGAAGATCTTTAATTGTGAGGCAACAGGTTGTCTTCCCCACCCACGCCCAAGTATTTCTTTTCTGCACTGATGCTTTATATCCCAAAACTTTCATCTCACTGATTCAGAGCTAAACCACTGTCACTTTGTTGGCTGGGTTCAACGTAAGCCTGTCTTACCACGACACGTTACTTATCTACATGGGTAATTCTGCTTCTGGTATTCAGTCTCATTTCACTCATGTACAACACCTTTTTTTTCTTTTAAATCCTTCATTAATCGTTCTTGTACTAGTTGTTTTTTTTAAATATTAATTTTTATTTTAGATCAAAATTCATTTCCTAACTGTAGGCAATGAACTTTCCAGCAGTATTAGATTCCAAACCAAACTGGCAGTTTAAACTGTCTCAGAGATACTGAAAAAGAACTTCACCCTTCATTGCTGCTATTAGGGTGTTCATGGATCCAATTTCAGCCTCTTGAGTCCTAGTTTCTTGCATTCATTCCAGTGACTCACATTTTGTTGCCACACTCATGAAGTGTTTTGTTAATGGAGATTGAATAACAAACACCCACACTCTGGCACATCCATTCAGGCCTCACAGTTTTACTTTTCTCTTTACTGGTACTTTTACACATTTGTTTTCCGTATTTCAGATGCTTGAGGCCTTGATAACATCATTATAGAAATATTTAATCAAACCCA
The DNA here is from genome assembly GCF_001431845.1 of Calidris pugnax. Lineage (NCBI taxonomy): Eukaryota > Metazoa > Chordata > Aves > Charadriiformes > Scolopacidae > Calidris > Calidris pugnax. Next base: position 11,569,789 of record NW_015090794.1, read on the forward strand.
CAGTTTACTCTGACAATATTTGGCATTAGTAACAGCTATAACTCACTATAAACATTAAACTCGCAAGCTTACTCATGTGAGATTTGTCAGTGGCTTTTAAACAATCAAAAAACATGGCATAAAACAGATATTTAGATACATACTGTAATACTGAATTATTGTACCATGACTTTTTGTATATAACTGTATACAAATAAAAAGAATCAGCAGATTTCTTCCAATGTTATATGTAAATTTAAAATAAAACAGTAGCAACATAGAAAACTTCCATAGTCCCCAACTAGGTAGAAGGCCAATTCAACTTAATGATCAAAAGACAGAATTAAAGATACTGCAGATGCCAAAAAGATTTGCAGGTTCAAAAGCCATTCAGAGGAAAATCTTAGGAAATATTTACTACAGATTATTAAATACTAAAATAGAGACTTCCTTAACAAGCCATTATATCTCAGTCGTAACTTGGAGAAATTTAGGAATATATTAAAAATTATGGCACATCTGTTTGTTCTTATAGGTTTAAAATTATAGGTCATACTAGAACAAAATATCATGCAGGATAGTCTCACCAAGTATAACAGTTGCCGTGCTCTTAACAATACTTTCTATCTTATTTAGGCAGAAAGTTACTGGTAGTTTTTAGGACACAAATTGGAAGACACTGACAAGCAATATGAAGAATTTACAATTGCTTCAATTTCTCTCATAACCCCGTTTCTAAAAAATGTCAAAACTACAAGATTGCTTTTGGAAGCTTAATTCTTTCTGTTTTCTTTTTAATACTATTCTGCATTGAATGGATATTTAGCTATTTCCTTCGAAGCAAATCTATGCCTCAACATATACACTGCCTTCATAGCTCCTGTAGAACTCCATGAACAGTCAAGGGAAGAGAGGATCAATTTTTAAAAAGGAAATAAAAAAGCAAGTATCTTCCCCTACAAATAATAAAATTAACACAGTCCTTATTTAGCCATTTGGTCTTTAACCTAAAGACATTCAGACTGTCAGAGTCCCCAGATATGGTAATTAAAAGTAAATTGTTTTTGTTTTTGCACATAATTTGTATTTGTCATAAACTCATTTACATGCAAAACCAAAGTATATGTCTCTATTCAAACCGTACACCACAAATCCTTATTCTGGGTCTGATGGATTACTTGCTGCTAAAATATTAAACTATTATGAAACGCTTTGATCTTTCTCAAATGGACTTTTCACACACTTCAGGTTAACAATATCTTGAGCTTCTGTACAATATGAGGGCATTTATGAAATCACTTTTTCAGTAATCTCACCTTTTGTAAACAGTCACTCTTTTTGAGAGGTAGCATAAGAACATTCTGTTTTCTGTCAAGTACAAAAGATAGGAATACAGACAGTTTCACAGCGCAGGAGAGGATGTGTTCCTGACCTTGTTGACTTGAACTCTAAGATGTCAAAATTATGTCCTGTAAAACTTGGTAGCATTTGACAATGATAAAAACGTGGAAATTTTCCTCGCACACTCATGCTAATATGGCTGAGAGGACAGTGGTCACTGCACACTCTCTGGTAACCTGCTATAAAGGCTACTTCTGGAACAAAATGAAACCGTATCCGCCATGGTTTTTCCCAGGATGCAGTAAGAAGGCACTCTCCCAAACTAGATTTGTCGCTCCTTAGGGAAACTAGAAGTCTATTACCAGAAAAAGGCATTTACCATTCAACATAGCGTTTTACTTAAAGAGCACATAACTAATTTCAGTCTCTGTCAAATTGTTGTTTTCCCAGTAAAGAAAATAACTGTTTTGACAAATGATAAAACAGTCATTTTATGTATCTAATATTTCTAAGCAGCAACTAAGTAAAAAACTGTCCTTCAATAAGGAACATAAAAAATATGCAAATACTCACAAGTTTAATTTAATCTGTTTTTTTGAAGAAAAAAAAAAAGTCTATATTCAAAATAGCTTCTCTTCTACCATTATTATATGCATTTTCTGCCAGGTAACAGTATAACCACTGAAATACTAATTCACCAAATTCACCAAGAAACACATTTTATGCTTACCAGAGAGACTGGATCATTTGGAAGAGGCAGCAGTAGCAGAATTTGCTTTTGCAAAGCAAAACCAGAGGTAAGTATAGGAAGCAAATGAATTGATCATCTGTGTCCTGCATTTAATATAGCAGAAGTTGAATCCAGTGTAAAATAATTTTCCAGAAAAACAACTTCTGGATGATACAATGATGGTGGAATTTCTGGTCTGAAATTACAATCTCAGAGAGGAGAAAACATTTCTATAAACACGGACTGTGAACTACAATTTCCTACAGATTGTCACTAGATGGCATCTTGTCATCACACTTTAAATCTTGGAGTTCATCACCACTGTCATTCCCCTCTGACAGAAAATACTAAACAGAAATTGTCCTGATGAGATTTCAGTTTACTGTCATTCCTAAAATCCTTGCTTCACCAGTATACACTATCCTACTTGCAGTCACCTTAAAAATGGCAGAAAATTAATACGCGTAAGCTGGCTCTTCCCACACATTGCAATGCATATATAAAAGTAAGAGTGATATTAGTAAGGGAAGTTAAAAGGGGCCTTTGTGGGGAAGGGCAGTTAGGGTTGGTTTGGGTTTTTTTTCAAATTTATATTCTTTATCCATAGGTATTCTCAAAGGTTTTTATTGCTACCTTTCAAGGCCTGTTTTCTGGGTTTGTTTTTAAAAATTTCTGGATTTTGACAATTTATAAACATTGTTAATATGAACAGAATATGAAAGAAAACCAAAGAAAATATTAACTGAACTATAAATATTTTTAATATTAATGACGCATTGAATAATCTGCCTCTAAATAATGATAAAATCATCAAAATGAATAGTATGTGATTCTGGTAACACAACTAAATAGAATTTGTTTGCTGGGCAGCTATACAATAGTAAGAATCTTGCTTGTGCAAATATTTATGCAACTAGTTTTATTCCTTTGTTTTCCAGTGGCACATTTTTGCAACTCCTGACTGAAAACCAAGCAAAAGAAAAAGAGTCAAAGGAAAAGGTGGGCAAAATTATCACATTTCCTTTAGTTTCACTTGAATTATATAAGTAGAACTTTAGAGAACCGCTATATGAAATGTATATTTATATCCTGTATATTACTGTCTCTTGGTTTCTCTCTACAGAAGCACACGCCACTCCATAAACAAGGTAGTACTGCTAGCAGTGAAAAACAGTAACTTCTATACAGCTTTTATACAACTTCCATGCAGACACAGCCTTTTCCTTCTTCTTTCTTAATCTCTGTTTGCTTATTCGTAGATTGTATGTTCAGACTCCCTCCTGAAAACGTGTTAAATTCCAATATGTAGAATTACCAAACATGAACATTATGAACAGCAGCAAAAGCATGTTTTTCTCCTTTGCTTATTCTGCAATTCCTTTTAAAATGCCCTTGTTTCGGTTCATTTAGCCCATAGAGTGGCTTCCTTAATCTTCCACTGGGAAAAAAGAGATGTGTGACCAAACTTGATGAGGAGCCTCCAAACATCATTTTGGCTTATCTTTCATGAGTAATGATACTCCTTGATACTCAGTCTATTCATAAATATCCTCTGCACTAGATATCTCTTCCCTCTATGTATTGAGCTACTGTCCAATGCCAGCTTTTTTTTCCACACCACAACCATGAATGTTCAAAAATCTTCTAGCAAACTTAGCATTTCAGCAGCTCTCTCAGTTCACATGCTTGTTAGCATTTGAATTTCCAGCTATTGGAAATTGCTTATTCTTACTTGGACTGACTTTTAACTCCTTGGCTAAAGCACAGAAAACAAAGAACTTCTGACAGTGAAAGGAAGGAAGGCCACTAAGAGAACAAGGCATTGCTTAGTATCATCTCTACTGCTAGCCTAGATGACACCAAGCTTTGTTTTAATACAATGAAAAATCAAAACGTCAACCTCTGCCCACTTACCCTAAAGATCTGCTTTTCTAAGAATAATAAAATAGCTACGACCTTGTAGACTCCCACATCGCTTCCACTCTAGGCAAGGCTAACTCCTGATAAGAATTCTGCAAGGTAGGCACCTACTTCAGTGATATGGAAGAGGAAAAGGGTATCAATATATTTGAATATATATTTTTTTCATATATACTCTATATTTTAGAATTTTTAAAATAGATACTTATCAGGATTTTCCCCAATTTATTTCTTTTAATTCTCCTAAATTAGAACAGTTTTACAGCATCATATGAGATAGCGGAACCCTTCTCCCCTGCAAAAGGCTCTCCCCTCCTGCCCAACGTGTTATCCAAATGCTCTGTGGTGATGTTTAGGGAAGAGTTACTTTTTTCTTTCAATTCTAGTCTTGTCCCTGGTAGTGACAGATTTATTTAATTATTAAAAATGCTGGTGCTACGATACATTCCACTCAACACAAATCTGAAATTTAAAGAAATCCACTTTTTTGTGCAAGCCATTATCTCCAGCTAATAGATCTCTCTCCCGAAGCAGCAGCAGAGATAAGGTAATTTCAGGTAGCTAGCACATTTCTATTCAGATCACAGGCAGCAATTCTTGCAGCAATTTTATTTCTCAGCAAAAATCATTATTGTCCCTACTGAATAACCCTGTAGAGTCCTATTTTACTCCCAGTACCTTTTCTCAACATCTCTTGATTAAAAACAGTACATGATATTTGTTATCAAATATCAATATATAGACAAGAATTTGAGAAATGGAGAATGAGGAAAAGGCAAAGCCATTTTAGAAAATGTAAACCTTTAAATAAGCAGGAATGAGGGTTTAAGGTAGCCTAGAGAAGAGTATGAAACTGCAGATAAGAGAAGAATATAGCACTTCAAGGAAGCTATAAGAAAAGGGACAGAAATGGCAGAATCCTAGCCCAAGTACAGCCCTCCAGATTCTGGCAGCCAGCAACTTCCTAAAGCTTCCCAACAGCCATTTCTTCAGTTAGTTTTTCTTGGCTCCACAGGTATAACTGATCGCCTGATCAGATTTAAGAACAAAAGAAAGGATTTAAAAGGCACAATCACTCAGCTTAATGAAAACATCTTGAATTATTTAACAAACAATCTATTAAGCAGCTATACCTATCAAGAAACATGAAATTTGATAGATCTGATTCACCACTGAGTTGCTGCTGTAGTTTTATATCACCATAACTCCAGCCATTTCAATAAAGTCTCAATTATATAAGACAGAAGTAAATTCAGTCTATGAGTTTCAGCTGCATTAGACTTTCATATAGGAATCTGTCACTAAGAGCAGGAAAAGCAGCCAACAATTCTTAAAAAAACCCAACACTGGAAATAAGCCTTTCAGGCTCTGGAACTGGGGCATTATTCAATAATTCATTATCAGATCCATTTGAATTCTTATCTGTCAACTCTCCTTTTATTACCAGATTGTTCTATAAGCAATGATCTGGCAACGCATTTGAAAAATCTATGTATTCCTTCTCATCCATCACAACAAACAATTTTCCAAGCAACAACAGAGACAGTGTAATTTCAAGAGAAATAAGCTCAACTCTTAACTCATTTTTTATGCCACGGTTGTGTGGCATCAGAAATATCATAGAAAACATGAAACCGTTTTCTCTTCCCATCACAACCCTCTTCAATAGCTCAAAACAAACTGCTAAACTTGTCTTTATAACACTTTCTCTCACCCCAAAACAAACAAAAACGCAATAATTAAAGGTCTATAAGTTACTGAGGTTCAAGCAACACACCTGAAATCCTGGGTTTTAAGGCAATACTTTGCAGTTTGAGGACACTTTCTTACAGGCAACAGCAACGAAAGAATTCAATGATAAAGTAAAAATAATAATAATAAAATAAATCAGAACTTTCAAGTTAAGTTTTGCCAACAGATTCTGTAGAGCCCCCATCCCTTTCCTCCCTCTTTTTCAACGGGAAGAGGGAGCTTTTCAATATAAAATGACAGGTGTTTATAAAACCATGTTCTGCCTTTGTAGGAGACCATTTTCCATTTTAGAAAATACATTCAGCCAGAAAAACAGTACATCATTCTTCAAAACATTCATTTTTAAGCAATATAAATCTAATTTCAATGCAAATATAAGAAGCACAAAAACAAGTTTCTAAAAATAAGCCTTCACCTCTCACAACATTATTTTATAAGTTTAACTTTTGACAAACTAACCGAAAGGCTGCAACTTTTCAACAGCTATTAAAGCTTTTTAAAGCTGCTCTAGTGGGAAGGAAACACCAGTGCTAGTGCAGAAAGAATTACTGAAAAAAAAGATAGCCTTCCAAAAATTAGTATAAGGAGTAAAAAAAGGGTTCTGTCAAGTTGTCATCATATAAATTAAATATATTTTGTACATACTTTGATCTTTCAGGATATTTTTATATCGAAAGCAGTTTCAAAAGGCAGTGATTTCAAACTGAAAGACAGCATCCATCTGGAAAAAGTCCGATCACCTCTTCATTTCAAGGAACTTGTACTGTTTAGGGTTCATGTTTGAAATTGCATTAATCATGCCTGCAAAGAGAAGAGTTTGCCAAATCCTTGAAATATTGTTTATTTCCCTATTCTGACATAAACCCACATTCCTACAACCTCAAGTCTGTGAGGATACAATTTAGGTAATCAGAAGAAAATGAAAATAACCACAAAAAACAAAAACCCCAAATGTGCATAGAATGAAGTAATGTCAATTACCGGCATCATCCAACCACAGGCACTTGATAAGGCCCAATGGCATGAAATTAGTCTTTTAGAGAGACAAAAGAGAATTGATTGCAACAAATGTTGAACTCTCAGTGACATCAAATGGAGTTGAATTATCATCAGCACCTTTGAAAATCAGATCTATAATACCTCAGAGTAAACTTATTTTATGGTACACCTATTTCCTGCCACATGATAGTATTCTATGGAAAATGAGGAAGAATAGGTGCAGGATAGGATGGAGACAGATAAGATTATTTCAATCCTTTAAGCCAATATAAGGGAGTTCCTCTGGGTCCAGTCCAGCTCAGTGTCCAAGCAAACAGTGGCATTCCTCTCAAGAACGCTTTGCTCTTGCGTGCCACTGAATTTCTCCAAACCTTTGTTTTCTTCTTCTCTATCTGCCCTCATCTGGGGACATGATGACACCAGGGAATTGCAGCAGGGCCTGCAGCTGGACCCTCCCCTACAACGTGCTCCTCTGCATCGCAGTAAGACACAATCTGAAGCCAAGGCTGTGTGTTGATGTGATAGGGGTAGTAGCACACAAGACAGATTCACTGGGCTGTTAATGAACTTACACTGCAGGGACACTAATCAGTTTTATTCGCTTTGGTAAGACAGATCTTTGCTATACTATATATTCAAGTATTAAAGAGCATTTAAGCAAATTCAAGTACAGTCACTTCAAAAGCAGTAAGGTGTCACAGGTGAAAATTGGTTCCAGTGATTGATGACTAAAGCAATTTAAAAGAAGATCTAAACTCAGTTACAGAATCTAATCTATTCACCAAAATGCTCCTACTTACTGGACCTTGAGGACAGTTCTTGGCCCTGGAAAGCAGAGTCATCCCATCAGATTTATAGTCCTGAAAAGAGAGAGAAGGAAAAAAAATAATCAGATTAAACAGAATAGTTTGCACTTTATATGACAAGAATAAAGATCCACATTGAGCACAGCTATAATTAGGCTCAGAGGAGCCATTAGCAAAACATTTGATGACAGGGATTTTCATTGCCATTCATCTTATGCATTAGACCCTCTTTACTAAATTACACACTTTTTTGGTTTTACTTATCCCTATTTTAGAAGGGTGCGGGTGGGAAGGGCAGGATGACAACACAGCCACTGCCTTTCAGAAGCTCAGGTAAGAAGTCTGGTTCACTTCTCTTAGCATCTTATGAAAAACACCTCATATTCCATTAGAAGGACTGGTTTATTTGCCTGCTTGGCAACAGCCACATAATGTTGTTGCAAACCACTGCAGCATGGGCTGCTCAGGCAGGCAGGTTCAAGGCTATGCTGGCTCATCAGCCTTGCAGACAGTTCTACATTTGGGTCCACCCTAAAGCAATGTAGAATTCCTAGTTTTCAATCTCTCCTGAAGCTTCTCCTACATCCAAACTGGGATTCCTCAAATGTGGACACAAAGCAGTTTGGGGCTTGGGCACATCTGATGGCTTTGCAGTTGCAGCTGAAAAGACCAGAATGCAGGCAGAGGAAAAAAAAAAAAAACCAAACAGGAATATTCCCATAGTACAGATAGTGTAAGAATAAATTGACTACAATGCTGTTAACACAATATAGGAACAAAGACTTAGGTTTTTAAACGGATGATAGAAGTGCAACAGTATCTAAACACGGACACCGTAAATACAAGTGCAAGCCTCAAGTCAGTAATTAGAACTATTTTTAAAAGGCTATGTTAGAAATTAGTTGGCATGTTAGATTTCTGTCTCTTCCCTAATGAATGCAGCCACTACATTCATATTTATATTGTGAAAAGGTCTCCCAGGGCTAACCTCCTGTTGTCTTGCCTTTCCTGTCAGTGAGATCAGATCTGCATGTCGAAGAGAAGCTACGCAGTTCCTTCGAATGCTTGGGAATGACAGTCTGATAAGCTGAAATTGAGGCACGCCTGGCAAAGACAGCAGACAGTAACAGCCATGAACTTCTTTTAATTATTATTATTATTATTTTCAAGTATGTCTCCAGGTATTAAGCTTCTAGATATTTATAGATGTGCTATCATCCAGTAGATAGAATATATTTCAGAGAGTTGATAGTAATTCTTTGGTACTTCACTGCTTGACCTTTCAGCATTCTACTCCTCTGCATCCCATTTTGCCCATTAATACATGGAGGACCATAACACTCTCACCTAAAAAGAAGCTTAATGTCTGTAAACTGTCTCAAAAAACAGCAGAAACATAGCAGCTTGAAACATAATACAATTGCCATTGATAAACGAAAAGAATTTATGGGCTACAAAAATTAACATCTCTAATAATATCAGATGTATTCTCTTATTTGTAAACTTTTCCTCCATGCGTTACAACTGAAGTCACAAAATGGCCTTCTAATGCAGCAAGCATCCACTTAGTGTACTAGTTCCTGAAAAGGAAAAAGAGGAATATCGGTTGCTCTCTGTCCAGCTTAGCCATTCTATACCTTGACTTCTTCAGAGGAAACGCCAAGAGACTTTACAAGACTTATATAGATCCCAAACTACCATCAAAATCAGCCAACAAATTCCTACAGTCCAATTGTATCTGTTTTCCACAAAGAAAAGTAGTCACTTTTGTCTGCTGGGAGAAGCTGCAATCTCTCTCAGATTGGCATCAAACAAAACCACCAGCCTAATCATCTGGTCTGTTTTTTAGCCTCCGCATAATCTAATAGCACTTCCACATCTTTACTCACTGCTGTATCACTGATAAAGCTGTGCATTTTCTACCTTTTCAGGTTTTACTCATGTTTACTCATTTCACTCTCCTGCTTCCATCTTTTCCTTCACCGTGGCTCCTCTACCTTACTGCCCCCACCCAGGGTGCAGCCACCCCATACCCATGTTAGTATTTCAGCTTTATTAGGAACATCATACAAACAGAATGTACGTAAGAGACATAGTAGAATGTATGTTCAACTATTTGTATTCAATGCCCATTACCTTCCGCTCTGCTTCTAATTAGCATGCTCTGCCTTGTTAGGGAGCGATCATGTGGTGGGTTGCAGGGCTGAGCTCAGTTCATGGTTTCACAGCGCGTGTGAAGGGCACCGTAAGGATTCAAACCCCCAAGCTAAGCATTTTGCCAGGGTGCTGCTCTCAGGCAACTCTCTAGGCGAGGCAGGCTTGCAGGCATCCAGAGAGACAGCAGATTTTATTCTACACAACTCTCTCTCTACCAGAAGGCAATACCCTGAGTTCCAAATAAACATGCCATTTTAAACAGGTATTTTGCAAATATACTTCCCCCACACAGCTTCTTTCCAAGCATTGCACAGCTCTGTGAACCAGTAACAAGTTAATAAACAGCTTTGGACCAATATTGCCTACGGGACATCCACTTGGAAAGCTTGTGATATGCTCCATATTAGTACCATGCTTGTCACCTGTGGTAACCCAGGGCATATTGAGCCAGAAAATAAAATAAAAATAAAAAAATAAAATCAGCAAAACTCCTCAGGCGAAGGTTATTTTTAGGGGGACAGAGAATTCCAACAATTGTCCAAACTAATCTAAGCCTGTTAGCAGGAGCCTGAGGCCCTTCCCCAGTAGTGCTGGAAGCTTGGCCTGGACAGACTGGTATCTGCCAAACACCAATCTCCTCCTCTTGTATCACAAAGATTGAAATAATCATTCATTCAGTACAGCTTCAATAACAGCATTCAGATGCAGCTTTCTGATAGACAAAAGACCCAAATTCTCTACTCCCAGTCCCAGGATAATAATGATTTTCATATATAAGACATTTTCCTATACACTATTTCTGTATTTAAAACAAACAAAAAAATGTTTTGTGGAGTTGCATTCACACTCATTTTCAGGTAATATGGCCTAATAGCATCTCATATATGTTCAGGCTCTGCAGAATATTATGCCACTAATAAATCAATTAATTATGCACTTGTCTTGCTGTCTACAGGAAATGGAAATAACGTCACTTCACAGCATTGCAGCAACGGTGACAGCACAAAGAAAAACTCTTTCCCTCTCCTATAAGGACTGTACTTCACGTTGCTATCAGTGCCGCCTCCAGGTAATTTCTTTTAGGTCTCTTGTTTCCAAATGCTTATTGTATTTTCAGATGATTTCTGCTTGGTACTCAAAGGTGGAACTGCAACAACCATTTGCAGGCTATTACCAAGGTCTGCTCTGTTATAGAGGGCAGCTGTGTGTCTCCACATCAGGCTTTCCAGAAGTTTCTTATGATTTCCTCTCCTATCTATCTGCCCTAACACAAATAATGAAATAGCATTAAAACACTCCCTAAATTTTATATGGGGTACACCCTTCTCCCCACCCCTCCAACTGAAAGTTTAGAGTAAATGTCAGCTTACAGACATTACTATCCATTCTTCTGCCTTTAATGGGAAAAATAAATTTTGGCAGTCTTTCCCCAGTGTTAAAAGTCTTAGCTACTCCCTGGGGATAGAAAGAATCAATACAAGTAAGATCCATATTTTCTTTCTTGGAACACTACTACTTCCAGCAATTTATTTGACTGACTATGCCTTCTATTACCATGTAAATTGTTTCAGGCTGCAGGAAAAAAAAGTATTAATCTCCCCTCAGTAAGTCATAAAATAAAGAAATCAATTTCAAGGTCAATTTAGTCTAAATAACACCTGCTGCCCTTTTTGTAACATGCACACTCCTCTGAAACACTAAGTTGCTGTCTATAAAGACATCAATATGTGATGTTTCACATAAATCAAGGTAACGTATAGTACAGTACAGCCTATTTTCAGTGTACCATCTGCAGCTTAAAAGACGATTCAAAACAAGTCCCTTGTCATCATACATTTTCAGCATAAGCATGAGGCTTTGTATTTATAACACAAAACTAAAGCTAAGGAACTCATGTGTGTATAAGACTGATTCTGCTAGAAGCTTGTATCTCCTAAGGTTTGGGGGATATCAAGGGATTCTCAGCTCCGTGCATAAAGTCCTCAGATCCACAAAGGGTGGGCCTCAGAGCAAGAACTTGGTGGGTGTGAGTGTAGTTCTTTCCCATAAGCCTAATAAAAGTGGTTTTTCCTCTCCCATGTACAATTCACAGCAGCGCTGGTGCCTCTCTAAATACCAAGTGCCTGACAGTAATTCTGAGCTGCCAGGTAGTCAGGAAGGTTAAAGTTTATTTGGGATAAAACTGGAGTTCATGGAGCGGATTCTTTCACAAACAGCCAAGACATCCCAAGTCTTTGTAGCACCCAGTAGGTTGGAAGTTGAGGAACACACCGAGACTGCCACATCTATAAAGATGGAGGGTATTTTTTTTTTGCAGCCTTTTTATTCTCTCTCTTGGGTCCCTCAGCAGAAGAAAATCTAAACAATCAACACTAAGCAGCAAAAGTTCCTGAATCACAAAATGGTTTAGGTTGGAAGGGACCTTAAAGATCATCTAGGAGCACACCCCTCCCATGGGCAGGGACACCTCCCACCAGACCAGGTTGCTCCAAGCCCCATCCAGCCTGGTCTTGGACACCTCCAGGGATGGGGCAGCCACAGCTTCTCTGGGCAACCTGGGCCAGTGTCTCACCACCCTCAGAGTGAAAAAATTCTTTCTTGAGATCTCATTTAAATCTCCCCTCTTCTAGTTTGAAGCCATTACCCCTCATCCTATCACTAAATGCCCTTGTATAAATTCCCTCTCCAGCTTCCTTGTAGGGCCTATTCAGATACTGAAACACCACCAAAAAAGGACTTACAAAGCAAATATTTAGATACTCTGAAAAGGGAATTCCATATTCCTGTAGGACTTCTCTAGGAAAATAAAACAAACGTCTTGAAGGCTTTTGAAAAGGGCTGAAAAGATAAGGATGCGAGTGTCTCACCACCCTCAGAGTGAAAAAATTCTTTCTTGAGATCTCATTTAAATCTCCCCTCTTCTAGTTTGAAGCCATTACCCCTCATCCTATCACTAAATGCCCTTGTATAAATTCCCTCTCCAGCTTCCTTGTAGGCCCTATTCAGATACTGAAACGCCACCAAAAAAGGACTTACAAAGCAAATATTTAGATACTCTGAAAAGGGAATTCCATATTCCTGTAGGACTTCTCTAGGAAAATAAAACAAACGTCTTGAAGGCTTTTGAAAAGGGCTGAAAACATAGGGATGCACAAGGCTGCGGAGAAAGCAAACTGAAATCAGTTCATAGAAGATTTTTACTTCCCTACCAGAAACATATGTTACAGTTCTTCTCAAGAAGGAGGAATCTCCCCAAGGTTTTTGTCAGGCATACAAAGAATGACCTTCCTGGGCAAAGTGGTACAACAGCAGAATTCTCCCTCTTGCAGCTAGTTGGAAGGTAGTGTCTGAGGTCTTTCACATCCAGCAGAATTCTCCCTCTTGCAGCTGGTTGGAAGGTAGTGTCTGAGGTCTTTCACATTTTATTCCATAGGTGAATCTGTCTATTATTGAGGAGTTTTTCCCTTCCTATTCTACACAGCAGAAACAGATTCCTATTGTACACAGGAAAAAAAATAAATTCCCACAACTATGTTATTTATAGCAGAATTTAAGTTAAAACTCATGCAATACTACGCCTATTTCACAATCCATAATTACCAAAGGAATGTGGATCGATTTTATATATATAGCTTTATGTGTGTTCAGCTTTATATTTATGATATCTGGAATAATTTCACTTAAGATAACCAAAATATCATTTAAGCAACTCTAATATTTGCATGTATTTATAGAGTATAATGATTCCCCAGTGATATTGTATCAGTGAAAGTCATCTTTAAAGAAAGCAATAAGAAATGCTTCCCTTTCCAACAGATGGCATCCAGTGAATCAAATCAAAGGTTACTTAGAAATAAATTTGAAAATATAAATTCACAGAACAATTTCATTTACTAAATATTTATTGGATAAGAATATTTTTCATCATTGAAATCCATGGTCCTGGATCATATTTAACGTAACCACCCTGTGAAATCTTACTATCACAAACCATCAAAGGTAATGGTTGTGTGTCAGGAGCTGCCAGTGTCAGCTGACTGACAGATTCAGTCAGTCAAGAAACAAACATGAGACTCACTAGAGGTGATAAGCACATTAATGTTATATCATGTAAAATTATACAAATATTCATTTTGCAGTTCAATGTGTCTAATAGCATGAGATTGCACAGTAGAAAAAGAAAAGTCTGGAATGGCTAATCAATAGCCTAAAAGATTAGAAAATTAAGGAAACAGTAACTTTTCTAAAAACGGTGTGTTTGGTGAGGTTCAAAGAAACAGATGCAACACTAACATCAGCAATGCACAGCGGGAGAGAGCAATACAAGAAATGAGAGGAACTTTTTTCAATGGGAAATTATCTTTTCAATATGCCATGCAGAACAAATGCTGAACAATGAAGCCCTGGAAAGAACATGGAAAGGTGTTTCCTGAAGATGAAGAACGCAAGTAATGCAAGAAGAAACCTAGGCTACTTCTAACTACATTGGCTCAACTGAATTGTTAATTATTTCCTAATCCTCAGTCAATCAGTGAAGTGGGTAGATTATTGCAGGATCTGCTGTGAAATCAATTTGAAGGAAAAGACAAAACAGCTCGAGAGTTAAATAAGTACTTTCGAAATGTAATCACAGAGAAAAGTGCTAAGATGACCATGTCTGACATTGCCTATTTATCTCCTGAGTAGAATTACTTCAGGTTTACTGAGGCAGAAGCTTTCAGTAACCTACAAGTCTCTCAGGGACGTTTATCTAGGAGCGTTACAAGACAATCAGGAAGAGAATCTGTAGAGTAATGATAATCATCACTGAGGTCTCACAGTTTGAGGAGTTCATCCTTGCACTGTAACAGCCAGTAAACATCCCCACACATCTTGGAAAATCAGTGCTGCCCTTGGTACAGGTAGTACAGATTGGTAGACCTCAAAGCACAACATTTCAGCTGAGTTTAGATAAGAAATAAAAACTTTCTGTCTTTATTGGAATCTCACAGAAACCCAGCTGGGCTGTAATTCTACTCAAAACAGCCTCATATAACCTCTCCAATGATTCCTGGTTTGCACCAACTGAAGCAAAAAGCCTTGTGCTAGAAACCTCACAGAAACATGCTCCCACCGCACTTCATCATTGGAACATACCACCAGGAAATATTAAATTCCTGGACTCTCCAACATTTTCTTTAACTGAATTGAAAGACAAAAGTTCAGACACAGGAATGCATCCTGGTTTATTATTTTTTTCCCCCAAGGCACAGAAAGTTTTCTTATACAACATCATCTTTGATCAATGATTGTTTTCAGAATTATTTCTCCAGAGTGGTCTACCTGCCTTATCACAGAAACATAAAATACTGTTTGTAGAAGATACTTCTAATGTGATTCTATGGCATCAATTAGAATGGAGCTATGCACAAATCTAATTTAATATCTAACTGACATCAAGATCTGTTAATGGCAGGGCATTAATATTATGCTAGTAGCAATGCAATTTAACTACCTTACATTCTCCTCCCCCAAACTTCTTAGACCAGTTATGAGCAAGTTACCAGGACTAAAACTGCAGAAAATAATCAAATATAAGCATTTTTATCATCTTACTAGGAACAATTACATGAATCTCTGAAGTTTATTCATTTAGAATTAAATGCGTATCTCTTACAGTTATTATAAAATTAACAGTTATGTACATGTATGTAGCATATGAATATGTAGTCTTTATTATTAAAAGACCAGAACATACTTTATCCCATCTTTGATATATTATATACAGGCCTGTATACATTTAGTATTTCTGCTTATAAATGCTTAGGCAGAACTAGTAAAAAGGTGTGTGTTGGGCCATGATAAAATCTCCTTTGTATGTCCTGCTGTTACTCTAACATGACAGAGTCTTGACTCAGAGAATAAGTACTTCACTGTTGTGGAAACTGAGAAGTTTATGCAGGCTACAAGATGGCTGCACATCCCTCTCTGCTTTAAATGGCCTTAGGAAACACTGTTGGCTGCTTCCCAGCCCCGTTTCGCATCCTTCCGGATTTTATTTTTCCTTTCTGCTAAGAACAATGTAATGCCATGGATTCTACACCCCTGACTTAAATGATATGGACTGATAAAGATACATATGCTAAATATTCATATGCTACACCTTGTGCCATGGTATTTGATACGTAACCTTCCCTCCTCCCCATCAGAGCAGTATGCTGTGCACAGCCCAGGACTTGGGTAGTTCCTCCCAAGCACATTTTAACCCTAAGTTTACTTATTCAGAGCAAACTGTGATGTATGTACCACCTGTTATTTGTTAATACGTTTTAACTACAATATAACTGTTCTCTGAATGCGGTTTCAATGAACAGCTGCAATTACAACCCACCTTCTGCTCTGAACACTTGCTGTTTTAGCAGAGGTTTCTTGTAGGACTGAAAAAAACCTACAGTTATGTGTTTCAATTTTTGTTACACTACTATTATTCATGTTATTTTTCAGAAAGGTTGATGAGGCCTGAAATAACAGGAGATTTCTTCTTTTTATTGAAGAAATACATATAAATGCAAACAAAAGTGAGGAATCAATTCGAAATCCTAGGCTAGGCTCTCCAGTAAATAAAAGTAAAATGAAAATTCAGTTGCATGCAGCTATTACAAGCTCATATAATTCTCTGGCAAGACAGCACTTATAGCTCTGTGTTTATTTCTGTCAGAATAATATGAGGAATGCTCTATCAGTTGGAACTGGATTACAAAAAATAAGATTCAATTTAAGAATAAATGGCATGAGTCCTGAGAGCAATTTAAAATTTGTATATTTAAGAAGAATAAATCCATACAGTTTGGAGGAAATAACACTTTGCAGAGTAAGTTTATGAAGGTACACAAGCTATGAAATTATGTAGATACTGCTAACATGCTACAGTACACGGCAGTTGAAGAGAACCAGCAGCAAAAATAAAGTAACAATAGAAAAGGAAGGCAATAAAGCAGATGCTCTGAGCAAGTAGTGTTACGTGCAGAGAATTAGATGCACAAAGAGTAGAATTTAAGGCAAAATACTTCTACCACTTCCCCACAACTAACTCCCTCCTCTCTGCCATTGGGTTAAGCCCATTTCCACAACACCTTATGGAAACCAGAATAACAGCAGTCAAATGAGTTCTGCAAGAATTTCCAATGTCTCTGTAGCGCCTTAAGATCTTACAACTTAGAGGAAAACCAAGTGACCTCATTAGGAACTGAATGAGAACATCCCTTGATACCACGCTGTGCTGTTCCAGTGCCCTCTTCCTGAAGTTTTCTCCCCAAAGATGGCAGTATGGAAGCAAAACCCCAGCTGGTGCGAAGAAATGGGTTGTACTGAAATCTATGACCTATAGAAACAGTTTGATTTTTTTTCCTATTTCAAGATCAAGTTGAATTTTCAAATAAAAGCTTTCTCTTGCTAACAACTTGCTTAAAAGCATCCACCTTTTCTAAGCTATTTAACTGAAAAATCAAGTACGTATTAAAATGTGCCAACATCAGCAAACTTTCAACTTTCAGGGAACAAGAAATTCAGGTCAAAAACATGATGGGCCTAAATCAAAACTCTGGAAAAACAGAATCCTTCCATTGATGGCCTCCACAGACACAAAGCCAATTCAGAAGCATTGTGATTCTGCTTAGCTTCTGTATTAATTCCAGATTTTTATCAGTGAAACAGTTCAGAACCAAATGGATTGTCTTTTATTCAAAGAAAAAAAAATTACTCCTTTCACAGGCACCAGACCTTGGAAAACAGCAATACCATGACATATATGCACATATTTCTAACTGACAGTGACTTCTGCTATTTGTTAGTTGTCTCCAGTATTTCGTGCCACTGTTGAGAATGAATTCCTCAACCCAAAGGTGTGAGCAGAGCACATACCTGTATCGATACTGGAAATGACAGGGCACGTGCGTACAGAACGGTGGCTTGGCTTCCTTGTGGCCAGACAGAGAAACTTCAAGCAATACCACCTCCAGCATCTTGTCTCCAGCACAGACCTTTACTTCCCGTGCTCCTGAGAGTGAACTTAGCACAAATCAGGCCACGTAAGGATAGATAATCAATTCCACTTACACAACTCAGGCTGTCCTTTACAAACTGAATGTGTCCATTTAAAATAAGGGAAGAAAGCCCATATTTAGGCTTTCTGAAAGTAATCTATATTCCTTGGGCTGCAGTAAAAGGAGCTGTTTGTAATGATTACTGTCTTACTATAGAGTAGTTCAGTATCCACAAAAACCTCTACGCAAAGGAGAGAGGGTAGATGTACTCTCCTGAGAAACATGCAGATGCACCCAAACACCCCAAAAAAACCCAGAGAAATTAAGGCACAGGCCTTTCCTTGAAGACACAGAGAAAAGCAGCAGCCACCCTCAGAAAGAGGAGAGAACGTGTGAACGCCGTGGGCCAAAGAGACCCTCGGCTGCCTGTGTGCAGCCCAGGCCAGCTCGTGACCAGGGCCTCTGCAGGGAGCCCTCTTAATATTAACACCGTCACCCCTTTGAAGTCATAGCATTGAATCACATCCTAAGTAAGCCACTGAAAACAAACTTCTTCACAAGCTAAAACTTGTTGCTTAAAGTAACCAAAATGCTTTCATCTATTCATGATGAAACTTTCATCTTTCTTGTTGCTCTCTGGCTAGAGCTGAGCATCAAAAGGATCTGTGGCTGTTTTAGTTTCAAGGCTAGAGGATGTGCAGTCACAGCACATGGCTGTTAGCCAGCCCAAAATTGCATTTGACAGGTGAGAACTCGCTTCTGAAACGGACATCAAATTCCAGGCAGGAAGATCTTTAATACTTTCAAAGCGCAGACCGAATTTCCCTAAAAATAAGCTTTTAGGAGGATTAAACAATTTGTGAAGAAAGCTTACAGGATAAAAGAAACATTTAAAATCTGAAATATTTAAAATCGTTCCTCCTGATTTGATTTCACTTTAGTGATGGACTCAGCACCAATACCTAGCTATAATCAGACATGGTTTCTGACTCAGAGTTGCAGTTTGATGACTCTGTCTCCTTTCTCTCTTTTGCCAGAAGTGAACTGTGTGAAGCCTCAGTTGTCCATGCCCTTGTGTCAGCTGTCTATAACCCATCTATTGCCCACTCAGTTTTATCACAGTTTGATGAATGATTTCCCAGTGGCAGCTCTGTTCCCTGTGTGACTATGCCATAAGAGAAGGAACTCATGCAGATGTGTAGAGGAGCTGGTACCTACCTGCCTCTCACAGGCACACAGCAGGACTTAAACGTCCTGTCCACTGACTGCCTGTGGCTCACTGAAGTACTCTTTAGTCAGGATTCAATGGTCCAACAAGCAAGATCTTACACATGTAAAACAGAGTACTGAGAAGGTGGTACAGAAGAGGTACAAAAGGCAGAAGAAGAAAGTTCTTCTACTAACAGATATTTTTGTTTCATAAACTTACTTCAACTAAAGGTTACTACTGGGTGGCAGAGGAATGTTTCCAATCTTCCATCTATGATATAGGAATCCTGACCCAGCACATTTGAACAGGTTTGTTTGCTGAGTTGTTACAACCAGTTGCATCATTTTCCACACATCTATTATGAGCTGCCCTTTTTGTCCTTCTCCAGTTGGTTTTGTGTGTTTTGTTTGTTTGTTAGCGTTCTGGGTTTTTTGTTGTGTTTTTTTTAAATAGAAGGAATAAAACTGAACCCAGTCTTCAAGACACAGACACATAAGGACTCCACAGTGCCTCAATAATATTCTTGCTTTTGTTTTCTAGTATTTCCATAAGATAGACTTTCTTGTCCATGTAAGATACTATAGAGCTTTCCAGTAGGAGACTGATCATACTCTGCTACAAAGCATCCAGCAGCAGACTCTGCAAACCCCCGCTGCTCACTGGTCTATTTGATTACAGGAGTTTCAGTGTTCCTGTTGCTCAAAGGAAAAAAATTAACCTACCAGGTGCACGACAGGTTCCATCTTGTGTACTGTGACACCAGTCACACAGGCTCTACCTGGGGCTCCCAGCACCGAAATCCGCACAGCACAGACAGCTCTCCAGCATTCCCCACACTGCAGTGCACACAGACATCCCGGGCTCTAGATACAAACTAGTCCTGACTTCAGAGTACTGTTAACTTTTGTATGTTAGGAAGAGCCACTGCTACAAGACAAAAATGTTTAGAGTTTGTGTTCATCATTATACGTTTCTCTAAGATAGCAGGACTGCCTACTTTATTTATATATATTTTTAGAGAAAATAATGATTTCACCATAGATGGATTTGCAAATAAAATTATACTGAGATGTAAATGTCAACATTTGCTTGGCTTTAATAAACCAAACTGAATATAACACCAAGGCATTAATACCAACACATGGAATGTAAAAGGAAAGGGAAAGAAACACCAACCCACAATTTACACCAGTCACTCTGCACAGAGAAGTGTTACCTGAACAGTCGTATCCGAGTGTTTCATGCACACGTCATGGCACATTCACACACACAAGCTGAGCTGCAGAATCTGCTCTTACACTTATTTCAGGATGAGTATAAGCCTGAGCATGTTTACTTGGTGTGCCGCGTCCTGGGGCAGGAGCAGAACTTTTCTTAGGGTTGAAACTCACTGTTAGCCTGGATGGCACCACAGCTTCCAGCTGTTGCTGGTAGCTTTGCTTCTGCAGACCCACAGGAAACAGTTAAATTCAAACACAACTGCAGTTCCAGCTGAACTATATGTTACACCTTGTCTTGGGTGTTCAAATGTCACTCCACCAACAGGAGGTACATTTGAGCAGCCGATATCGACTCCTGGTGTTTTGATCTTTCCCCAATACAGAGCTGGCTCCCTGGTTACTCACTGGGCTGAATTTACATGGGAAGTTACTCTACCTGGGAACTGTCCCGTTATCTGAGGCTTATTAATTCTTAAATTAGAGTCACTGGGTTATAAATCAAATGACATGTAGTTAAATAAAATCCTAGCAATATTAGAGCTCATAGTTTGGCAGAAGTACTGACTATACCCCTGAGGAAAACATACTGATTAAAATGTATGTAGAGCCAAAAAAATTAATGTCCCAAAGAAAAAAAAAAGAACTTTCTTTACATGTAATACAGTTTTCATCAATTTAGTAACATCAGTCAGCTTGTTAAATAACTTATCTTTGTAATAAAGGCTGGCTTTTTCTTGCTGCACATCAGCTCTCTACAGAGAAATGATGGATTATGGCATGTTTCATGTTTTGGGCTTTTACTCTTTCACTCCTTGGCCATTTGAGCATAGGAAGCAACGGAAAAGAGATTATTGTCTTAAAGGAAAAGAATCCTGCATGCAGATTGCAGGACTCGATACTAGAAACCCTAATACTGCTTTATATTCAGCAAGAAGTACTGATAAGCACTGAGACTGTCCTGTATCCAGTGTTCACAGTACAGTTGCCTGAAGGTGTAAACATTAATTTAATGCTAAGTCTACATTAGATTTTTTTACCTGCATAGCTACACAGCTGGATCACCCAGGGCTGTGCAGAGACTGGCTTTATCATCTCAGCTATACCTTTACTGGAGGGAAGGCTGAGCTGTGAAATCAGACACTAATCCTCACCTTTTATTATGCACTGATCTGCCTGCATGGCTGGGGGAGGGAGCAGGAATGAGGAAGGGTTAAAACCTGGTTAACTGAGTCCCTAGCAAAACATGAAAACCACTGCTGACACACTGGTACACCAGTAACGGCTGCCCTCTGTTCTCCCAGGTTCAAACAGTATGTAGTACATTGGTCACAACTGCTCCATCCATACTTTAAGTCCTTCTCTTAAATGAGACTACCAAAATCTCAAACAAGACTCAGTTCAGCAATTTCAAAGGGTCAAATGTTGGCTTCACTGTCGTTTCATTTTTCCCCAGATTTTTTTTTTTTTCTTAAAAAGCAGCTACGTTTACACTCAGAAATAGCAAGAAGTGAATCTTCCTCCCAGAGCATTTTGTGCTTTCTTGCCAAGTCACACTGTGAATCTGCTTAACTAGAATTTACAAGTCAATTGACGCAGTGGTTACATCTGACACACATCAGTCAGCCTGTCCTGCTGATGGACGAGGCAAGTTGACTGAGAAATGCGTTGTCAGTTTTTAAGGCATTGCCTTAACCAAACAGAAATGGGCTAATAGCAACACCAAGTTGTCACTCTATATTTATCAACAAGAGGGAATAATTTTTAGGAAAATAATAATCAGCCCTCCTTGCAATACTAATGCTAAATGACCTGAAAAACTTTCCTAAGGGACTGAAGCCACAGAACAAAGTTTCATTTTATCTTCATAGACCTGACAGCTCAATTTCCCAAGTTCCCGGGGACTTTCAGCAGTGCTGAACAGAGGCAGTAACAAATGTCAGTGTTTACTTTGAGATCTCTTTGTTACAGCTCTCTGTACTCAGCAGTCTCTTTAATAACACTCTTTAGGCACAAGTAAAGTATGTTCTGCATAAAGCAAGAGGCAGTGACTCAGCAGAGTGTGTCTATTATGTTTAAACAAGATGGAATTGCTGTATTTAACTAACATATGTTGAAGGTTTTCTAATGTGAATTCAAACTCCTCAGCTCAATGTGACCATAAATCATAATTTGAAAAACATTATAAAATGGCTCAGATTCAGTCATTTCCCACAAGCTTCCCCTAATTCCACACATTGATTCTAGAAGCAAAGGATGCTTCCTTCTGTGCAAGAGTTTGCAGTAAATAATATTCAAAGCCACGCCTAATGTCCCCAGGATTCTTCTTTAATGCTACGTCATTATTTCCATGTAAGAACTGAATAAGAAGGAGTTATATGGGATACAGCCCTTTGAGGGAAGACTGCATTTCTCAAGTCATTGCGCCCACAGGC
This sequence comes from Calidris pugnax, assembly GCF_001431845.1. Taxonomy (NCBI): domain Eukaryota; kingdom Metazoa; phylum Chordata; class Aves; order Charadriiformes; family Scolopacidae; genus Calidris; species Calidris pugnax. Next base: position 11,592,356 of record NW_015090794.1, read on the forward strand.
TTAGCTCTGCATTTCGTGCCACGTGCTGGTTGGTAGCGCTCTGCTTACTCGAGCCACCTAAACCATCCAAATACATTTCCTTCCTTGCTGATGTCAAACGACAAAAATCTCAAATTAGTAAATAACAAATGTTGTCAATTCTTTATTAACCCAACTCTCAGTCTTCCATAGAGTATCAAAAAAGGAAAACTAAAAAAAAAAAATAATCAAATTTCAGTTTTGGGGTGTTGTTGTGTCGTTTCTTAATAATATGATATGGTATGGGGAATTTTGACAGCTTATCTCACATGTCTCCTGAAATTTAGGATTCTTGTAACTGCTCTACTTACATTCATCTATTTTGGAAATTTATCTTGATACGTGGGAAGTTGTTACATCACTTCTACTGGCCAGAGGAGGTTTTTCTCATTGCAATAACAGAACAATAAAGGTTAGAAACTGCCTGGGCTGAACCCTTTCTGGTTAGTATGCATGCTTTTTCTGCAGTAAAATCAATAGACATTGTTAGTTCAGCTAGCAGTTTTATTTATCACGCAATCAAATATCAAGTACATAATGAACAGGGAGACATTTCTATCTATTCCACATCCAGCTCACGCTTACGTACACGTGTCCGTTCACTTCAGCCAATGCAATGAAAGCAATTGCCAAGATCAGGGAATTATTCTCAAGCATTAGCTTTACCTATGAATCCATACTGGTACTTAGCATGAGTCTACTGCCTTGACTAAAGCTACTTTTAAAAACAATACCAACATTTTCCCTTTCAGGAAGAAGAATCATTGCCCTTGAAAGATCTACTGACATTGCATCTATGGATTGTTACTTACATATATAAATTTCATCAGGTATGCAAAAATCTCCAGTCTCAAACGTACTTACTAAAACCTATGATTTAACTTATTAAGATACAGTATTGCTTAAATATCCACTCTCATTATAAATATTGATTTACCTGATTTGACCTCCATTTCAAATATATTCAAATTTCAAAATGTGTCCTTTTTTGGAAAAGTATATTTGCAAACAGTTCAGATCTTGCATCAGACATTCAGATAAGGAAAAAGCAAAATAATGATTTGCGAAGGTATTTGCAAAGAGTGTACTGCGCTGCTTTGTTGCCTTCTTTCCAGAAGAAACTGCTGACAAATTCTAATCTTTTCAATCCTCATAAAACACTTAATTTTATCAACCACTAAGCATAACTATGGTGTATGTTCTCTTATTGTGTACATTAAACTCTAGTTCATCATAACTATTTTCCTCATAATTAACTGAGTGTCTAAGGTTTTCAAAATCTAGTTGTAAATTAGAAATTCTAAGGTGGTTAACAACAATGCAATTGCATGACAGCAGTTTCTGCAATTAGTTTAATCAATTAGAGCTTTTTTAAAATAAAAAAAAAAATCAGACTTTTTAATTGCCACTTCAAGACTTGACATTTAATGAAACTAAGTAAATCAAGAAAATATTGGGAGGCTTTACTGCCCCACCTAAAACAATATGTTTGATAAAGTAGTTTCCTTTGGTAATACATTTGGCCCAGAACTTTTTCTGAACACTAGCACATCCAAAAAGGGAGAGAAACAGGATCAAAGAAAAGAGAATATAGAAAAAAAGAAGCAACAAATGGAGACAGACATTAAGAAAGTGAACTAACTTGAAAAAGCAGAATATACAACTCTTCAGTCACGCTGTAGAACCATCCATCTAACCTCTTTTTAAAAGCCTTCAGTCATGAAAATTCCACTTTGCCCAAGTCATTTATTCCCGTGCTTAATTTTCAGCTTTCAGTCAGAAAGCTTTTCTTAATGCCAGATCTCCGTCTCTTTTGCTACAATTTAAACCCATTACCTTTTGCTCTTTTCCCTGTGGATCTGCATTACTATCGTAATCTTGCTCTGCAGCAACCTTTTATGCACCCAAAGACAGCTGGTACATCCTCACACATTCTTCTCTTCCTCAGGCTAAGCAACCCTCACATTTTCACCTTAACTCATAGATGATAATATAACATATATGAGTTGCTATTTTGCATAAGTTTTGGCAGGAGAAGGCATAACAGGGATTGAAGTTGGGCCAGAACACCGTGCTACTGTTTAAACGTGAAATATTTTCAATTTGTCAACAATTTTTGAAAGTAGCATCGCACCCAAACTATTAATATTTATATACAGACAGAGATGTACACATATATGACATCTTTGCTTCTCTGATATTTTAATACTGGTAGATCAAACCTTAAAGTATTTTTAAAAGTGTGCACATCTAGCCCAGCCAGCCCTCTGAACCAGAGGTGTGTTCCTGAGTGCAGTTGTCATTTCAAAATTCCCAAAGATTAGGCTTATTCAGCTTTCAGAAGCTGGTTAATTTATTCATGTCTAGAAAGCACCACCACAGATGGCAGGTTTTGGCTCCAGTACCAAACTCCCCATTGCAATTCCCTTCAGACGCAGAGTTTTCATTTGGCCCATAATACCAGAGACAGCTGTGAAATTTAGCATCTGGTAAATCTTTCAGATTATAAACTCACAAAGTATTTAGTTACTCTCAACTCTGTACTCTGAGATTCTGGATGCAGTCATGTGTCTAGGATCTCTGAGCAATTGTGATTCTCTGAGTGAAGGACACAGGAAAATACATCTTCCTGCACGTGCCAAGGCCAAGTTCCTCATGTCCACTCCTCACCAGCAGCTCAGTCCCATGCTAAATAAGCACTGCTGCTGATATAGATGGAAATATACTCCCCCAGGTGCAGACAGCGCTCTTATTTGTAGAAAGAACTCTTTAAACATAAGGAACAATTAAAGACAGCAAAGAGCAAACACATTATTTGTCCTTTTCTGCTTTGGACTCAGAAATAACAACGCAGCCAGAGAAATACTCGACTCAAACAAGCTAATGAGGAGAGTGTTCTTGTACAATGAGATTCAGAGAAGTCTGTACTTGCATTAGCTTCATTGTTTTATTCATAGTATCTGTCCTGTTCTGGTATTTGAACTCTATATACACCTAATCTATACCTACAGATTTTAATTTAACACCACCAGCATTCCTGAAGTTTTATTCATGGAAGAGCAGTTAGATGTTAGACATGAGGCTGGCAGTTACACAACAGAGCTCTTCACCCACTCCTTTTAAAACCTCGTCAGCTTTGCAAACTTGACAAGATAACTAAGGTCACTAGAGAATTTGAACATGGAAGAACAAATCAGGGAACTAAAAGGAAACACACTTCCAAATTATGGATTGTCTTAATGAACTGTCTTTCCAGCCCAACAAAAATAGATATATACTGTACTACAAACAGTAGTGTTACAGCTATGAATATCAAGCATGTTTTAAATTTATATTCATTAGCAGTATTTGAGGGGAAAAAAAAGTCCCTCAAGTTAACCATGCCATAAAAAAAAAAATCTTCCACTGCATAAAGAATCTTTTGACGGATTTAATCATTAGGTATCTATAATAATCAAGGAAAATACCTCTTTGGTTAGAACTGAAGTCCAGAAATTTCTCTACTCAATATCTAAAGGAACAATTTTAATTACTGTCACATTCAATTGGTTTTCTCTTCTGGGTTCAAGTGTCTTTTGAGCCACTAAACACTGCAGTGGAGGAAGCTGTCTCAGCAGCCTGAGCAGCGGCATTGCCCCCTGTGCAAAGTCACCGGAGGACTGACTGCAGAATTGTCCTGTACACAGCAGGGGCCTGCACAGGGGCCTCCGTACACAAACCAGGGCTCTGCTGTGCTTGGCATCCATACTTGTCTTGGATAATGTAAGCACAAAGGGAAACTGACAGCAAGTAGAAAAATGAGGTTGGGAAAACACTAAAGAGACTAAATCTGGTAAAACAAGCATCTGCTGAAGCACACCAGCTGTGCAGCTGCACCAGGAGTACTGCTGGTGTCACAGCAGAGCTCTGGTACTCATCATTTAAAAAAGCTCCCCCTCTCTTATCAAAGAAAAAGATGTAAAGTAATAAATACACATTTTCCAAGATATATACAGTCCCAGTGAAAGTTTACATTTAATGATGCATGTGTAAGAGAACAGATACGTAGTTGAAGTCACAAAGAAATTTCATAAGCATAAGAAAAGGTTCTTAAAAGCAGAATTCACATTCCTGGGCAGTTATCTAGGTGGACCTGGCTTCATTACATGGATCAAGGCTCTAAGGTTACAGTGATTCTTATATTTAATACAGATGAAAAATGTCAGGAAAGGGGCATTAGGAAAAGATGCCTTTATTAGAGTGCCAGCTGGGCAAGCTGGAGTCCACTAGGAGACTGCAAAGCTAATTAAGAAGTTGGTTTAGATGACACTGAACTTCAGCTGACAGTTGGACATCTACTCTGGGACATGAGGTGGGCAGGCTGAGATTCGATCCTTCTGTAGTACAGTTCTTTTTGTTCCGCAGAACAATACTTATTCGTGTCCACAGCTTGTTTGTCTTTCACCTCTTATTTAGCACAGATTGACAAAACAGCATGTGACACACACACAACCTGAGGTAGCAATAGCTACCAGCAAGAAGCCTTTACTACTCATGGCTAAACTTATCTACTGCTACCCTAAACTAATAAGGAAAGAGAAATTCTTAGTAATTTCTCAGAAATTTTGGAACATTACAGATCTCCCCACCTTCTTGGATGAAAAATCCCAGAATAGTTCATTCTCAGGGTTTAACAGTAGCTGCACGTACCTGTCCCACCTTCTGCAATGGTGCTTTTGGTGAGGGACAGCAGCCTTCCAGAGAAGTGTTTATTGTTAATTGAGGCATCAGAGTTCTGTGTGGTGAGAATGCAAAGAAACTGGGTTGGTTGGTTGTTTTTTTTTAAAAAGGACAACTTAATTTTAGCTGAATTTTTTTATTCCACAATTGCAGAATGCCATACTGAGTGTAAGCATCATAAACGGATTATTCATTCCTGTATCGTTTCATTCTGTAAATAGTGTTGGCTTCTTAAATGGCATCTGCAGCTTGCCAGCCTGACTATAAATGCAGCTCCTTAGGAACTGTTAGGTCTTTTAGAAATATTTAGGACATTTTTAAAAGCTTTGTTATTTAGCTCCTAATAGTTCCATCAGGACCATTAAATCTATCAGGTAAACAGGTCTTCAGAATTATTATTTTTTAACCACACATTAGTGGTTCCTAATGACTATGAAGATGCTGTTACACTCCATTGAGTATGCTCTTAAAGCATATTGATATGCACAGTAAAATGCATATAAATACGTGTGTATTTACTGCTTTTGAATGTTGTCTGCTTTCAGAGTTAAAAGACCTTTTAATGTGTTTCCTAAAATAATGAAAATTGTATAATTAGGCAAAGTTAAAGAGTAACCATTTAAAATGTGCACATTAAATAAACTTGTTTCCACTGTCCCAAAATCCTTTGCTAAATACTAGCAGCACTTTTATAAATAGGCAAAAACTTTGAAAAGCTATAATCCCTTTTCATCATAGCCTACCAAAAAGTTCCACACAAAATTTTGGCACGCAAAATTCCTCCTACCTATTAAGTTCTACACTGCCTTAAAAGTCAGGGAATATATAAATAAAGTTATATAATTTGGATAAAAGTAACAGTTACATAATAAAATAATCATTACAAATATAATTCTGATTTCATCCTTGGCTGGAAATCCGTCTTAAAAATATCATACAGGTGGGTTTTGTGTTTCTAGCAAAAAGCATTCTAAAGAAGGACCTTCAAGGTACCCACATAGTTACAGTTCCATCCACCTCACAGCCTCTTGTGGGGGAAATAGAAACTGAGACCACGCTTTTAATTTAGAAGTAGAAAGGAAGCAAAATGACCAAGTTCAATGCAGAGACACAACCAGGTGAATTTACACATAGGTATCCTATAAATCCTTAGGATATCAACTCTGTCTTCACAGAAATTTGGGTAGTTCAATTTCAGTTGAGCAGTGGGTGCGCACGGACAATGCGAACAGACCTTGCAGACAGAAGCAATAGGTGCCAGACCTGAGCATAAATGAAGTCAGAAGAAATTACATCAAGAACTGAAAAGTTCCCTTGGATTAAAAGCAAATTACAGCTTTACTTTGTTCCCAAAATGATTGAATAATATCCATTCTAAAGAAAAAAAGGAGGGAAAATTTAAAACCAAACCAACAATGTATTTTTCACTGGCATGTGATCTGTGTCAGGTGCACGCACAGAAAAGCCCTCAGGAAGACAACACAAACAGTCAGAGAGCTAATTAGGAATTTCAGTCTGCCATCAAATGTTTGTTTAAATGTCAGTGTAGTGTGCATACAAGTATAGAAAGAGGTGTAAGAAAAGGTCAATAACACCAGGAAATAATCTAATGGACAATAATTTGTATGTTAAACAAATATTGTTTTCAATCACTTCCTCAAGTCAGTTACTGTCTGACTCTGCCCAAAGGCAGAACACACGCAGGTCAAGCCTACTTCCCTGCAGCAGTAAGTTGCCAGATGGGAATGCCAATTCTTTGCCCACCGTGACAGCTGCCGTAGAGACGTGCCACAGCCAAAACAATGCAGATTTTCTCTAGTTTTGCCATCAACCAGAATTCACCCTGCAGTTTGATCTTCTGTTGAAATACCACCACCCTATTTTATAAGGTGCTTAATATATAAAAAAAATATTGGATATATAAAATACTAGATATGTATAGAATATTAGATATAATATATAAATTTAAATGTGTAGATCAATATTCTAAGTGTATATATAGTCTATAATTAAAAATTATCAATAATACAGTACTATCTATAATTATATATAGTGCAGAATACGATAATGTATAATACAGAACAAAACTCAAAATTCAAGGTATGTCCAAATGAAACGCTGAAACACTTACCTTTTCGGGAGGGAACACAGTTTCCCTTTGCTTTTCGCTGAGAATGAAGTCTCTATGAAAGGGACCTTTTAACCAGATCTAACTGTAACTTGCTGAAACCCTTATCTTTTTCAAGAGGGAACACAGTTTCCCTTTGCTTTTTGCTGAGAATGAAGTCTCTATGAAAGGGACCTTTTAACCAGATCTAACTGTAACTCATTACATTTCAGCCGCATTGAAAGCATTCTGAAATTTTTCAAAGATCCTGTAGGCAAGTTTTATACACATCGTGTGGCACAATTATACAAGTTTAATTTAGCTAATAAATCACTCTTTTACAAAGTAGCAGAAGTCACAACCCCCCCACCATGTAACTTAACACACAGATATGGGAAGGTTAGTAACTGGAGGATTTGGCATTCGGTTGATTAGAAAGACATCAGTAGCCCTATGAAACGTCCAGCCGTCAGGCTCCTGCTTATTGATGGGTGAAGCTCTAGAAGCCCTCCAGCAGAATTATCCTTACTTATATGATCGCAATCTTTTTTTCTATTGATTTTTCTTACACAGCAGTAAGTTTTGATTAACTTTTGTAATAGCAATGACTGCTTCAAAATGTCTTGAATTGATCAGACATAAGGATTTCCTGTTAACTAGAAATTAAAAATATATTTCTTCCAGTATCACAATTAAGAAATGCCTTTCTCTTTGCAAAGGTATAAATGAAAAGCTTGGAGGGTTCCACTAGCCATTTGGTTGACTTGGAAGGTCATTAGGACAATATCTCCCCAAAAAGTGATCTAACCAGGGGGGAAATTTTTTCTGTGTTAACATATGTGCCCAGCACTGGGTATCCTTCAGACTGCACAGCTCAGCTTCCTACAGGTACCAGAAGACACCACACTTGTTGGAACTGAGAAATATAAAATACCAACAATAACCCAATATAACAAAACAAAAAACCACTTATAAGCAAAGTTTTGAAATAAAAGCTGCCGCAGTAGGCAATGGCTGCTTCAACAATGCGTTACTGCATCAGAGAACCATCTTCAAAAAGCTTTTTGGTCAGGTCAGATACGTATCAACCAGCTGATTTGAAATATTTTGTCTTACCAACTGTAAATTTTTGCAGATGCTGTGAATCTGCTATTTTACAGGGCTTTCTAGAGAAATTAGAGACCTTTAGCATCTTCAGGGAAGTTCAAAGAATTGTATACTGTCTGGTAAGGGTGAAGTCCAAAGAGAAAAAGGATTGAATCGCTGATAAAAGTGTTCATATGCAAACACACCAAATAAAACAAAGATCAACTGCCTTTATCAATGTAAGTCAAAATTATGAGAATTGTCCTTATAGCAAGAGAAGGTTATTTATTTCCTTATCAGTTTGTGTCCAATTAAGCAAATTCATGACAGAAAAAAAGTGCCATTTGACTGGCTGCATTAACCACAGGTGTCAGCATTTGGTTCACATCCCTGCACTTCCACACTGAAGGCTGCTTATTACACCTCACAACATTCTGCGTTTTTTTTCAGTGAACAAAAAGTAAAACCATAAATAAAAATGTAAATATACATTTAGTTGTTTGTGGAGGTGAGGGGGGGTTTTTTGTTTGTCCGGGGTTTTTTGGTTTTGGCTGGTTTGGGTTTTGTTTTTTAAATCCAGAGGTGAGGGGGGTCTTTTTGTTTGTCTGGGGTTTTTTGGTTTTGGGTTTGGCTGGTTTGGGTTTTGTTTTTTAAATCTAAAGCTTTTGTTGTTCTCTTAATCAAAAAAATGACAAAAAAAGAATCTGTTGGGTTAAACATGCAAGAGGTGAGGACAATAATTCTTTTTCTCTATGACCAAGAATCCTACTAAAAACTTCTTGGAAAGCAGACATGGAGAATCACAATGCAGACAGATGACTACTTCAACTGTTAACGCTAGTTTCCAGTTAAATGCTGGAAAGATGAGATCGCTGTTGCACGAGTGGCCGTGGTGGTTGCTTTCCATGTTATGCCTGCACAACTGAAGATGGAATTCACCTTGCCTCACAGCTTCTCTGCTCTACTCTGGTTTTGGTTCCTATAGATGCTTCCTGTTCTAAATTACATTCTTTTTCATAATTTTTTTCCCTAATGGGATAGCAAAACCGGAAGCATAACAGACCATCTCCTAAAACTTCACGCCTTCTACTGCAGCACATAGAGCAAAGAATCCAGAGCAGAATTGTTTTCCTCAAGTTTTTGCTGACACTGTTTGAAATCCGTGGTTGTGTCAGAATAATCCTTGAACAGTTACCTTCTCCTTATCTGATACAGGTCTAAGCTGACAGTGCAATATCCCAAGATCATTGCGTCACTGCCGTTGCTCCAGCCAGTAACTGCTGCTAAGGTTTGTGGCAGCCGAGTGCCTCACACAAGCTCTTCTAAATACAAGCTTTTAGATTTGCATCTCTCTGCTCTGGTACGCCAGCAATAACAATGCCTTGAGTGGCAGCTCCTTGCAGTTCAAGGATAACTTTCCCCACATCTTCACTTTTCATAATGGCTATCTAAAATGACAGTTTTCTCCTCCTGCTTGATGAGAAGCAAGAGCTGGTGATATTGTTTTTTTCAGACATATTTGTTTGACAAAAGTCTGATGCTACACTCCAGATCACTCTATCTTACAATTTCCTGTATGTTTTCAACATTTCACATTTTAAAGTGCTAGAATATCTCTTCCATAATATTATCTAAAAATAACATCATCAGACTGGCATAATAATCTACTGAAAAAATCTCACACCATTTCAAAGCAGTCAACAGAAAGCCTCCCACTGGTACGCGCTCTGGGTAGCGAATGATGTGTATCTGGAGAGAAATATTGTGGAATCGATGCTAGAGATCAATCACTTAAAAGAAATACAGTCATTTGGGACAGTATCTTTGGCAGGGCAGAAAGCAGCTCTGCTAAGAAACTATTTATGCCCAATGTACATTCAAATGCATATGAGTATGTTGAAGTTCATTTATAATATATCTCGGGAGATGCTGCAGCTCGCATGCAGTTATTTAAATAGTTTGGGGACGTTGCAAGAGAGATTTACTCTTGCTCTCCCCACATTTTATTATGGAAGGTTTATCATCAATATTAAAGTTCAATTCCCCCAAAGCAGTGCATTAATACATTCATAAACTTTAATACCTAGAGCTTTGTGCCCACCTTCATCATATATTGAACACAATTGTTAAACAGCAGTTCCATACTTTCCTGTAGTTCTTTTTCATAATAAAGGGATTTCAGAAATATTTCAAAAGCACAGAGTCATTTCGATGCACCACATTTTGCCTAATTTTAAATGTCTGCCATGCATAAAATTGAGTTTTATGGTTTTCAGAGTAAAAACAAAGCCTGCAGACCCATAGCTCTCATAGCTTATTCTTTTCAAGCAATTTTGCTAATCACGTGTGGAACTTTTGGTACATTTATTATTTATTGCTTGCCCCTAAAGCCCGCTTCCAAGTTCACACATAATCATTTTTTTTATACCCTTTCATTATTTAAAAGCTATCTATTGCTTTGTGTAATAATGTCATTTCCCATTAAAGATCATTCCAGTATTTCAAATACTGTAAACACTTCTAATGGGGCAATGCCTGTCCTAAGAGTCCTCTGTGCTTCTCATGCATACCAAGGTACTGGGAAGAGGAAATTCGCTGTCTTTTTAAGGAGCTAATTAGCATGATGGCACATTGTAACCTTATGTGTGCTGTGCTCTGAGAGGAGGTGACATCCAAGGACACAGATTAGAGACAACCAACATACTAAAGGAGAAAGGAAGGCCATTAAATAAATAGTAATAATAATAAAAAACCAAAACCACAGAAAAGAAAAAAAAAAGCCAAACCAGAAAACAAAAGTCAATTTAGTTGCAATGAAAGAAAGCAAACAGCAGCCATATTACAGGGGGGGAAATAAAAGTGCTCCCAAAGACATTATCATTTGTCAGAATTGCTTCTGCTCTTTGACACCATTGCATACACAGGAGAAGGGGGAATTCAGGGATTATCAGGAGAGCTTTAAAACTGGCTTCTTGTATCTGACATACACCAAGAACCAACAGAGCCATAGACACAAAGAACCCCCAACTGTCTATGAGTAAAACCTTAATTCAATATATAATTTATTTAATTTGGCTTCTGCTGCCTATAATTGCTTCAATCCTCAAGAACAGCTGGCAGGCACCAAGAGAAAAAATGTACTTAGGACAACAGCAGAGAATAGTTTAATTAATTTTTAAAATCTTTGTATTTTATTTAGCTTCTGCTGCCATCTACAGTAATCATTACAAATCTGCACAAAGACCAGGTACAGCACTAAGAGCAACAAAATAAGCCCTCAGCACAGTAACAAGCTGGGCCAGAAAGGCACCAGGGGACTTCCACTGTCACTGGAAGATCTAATGAACCCTCTTTATAGATCAACTTCCTCTCTCAGCTGGGGCCCTAACATTCATTTACAGCTACTTGTCAGCTCTGTAAATGAATTAACTCATCCACATAGCACACAGACACAAGCACAGACTTCATAAATCTGCGTGGATCAACAAAGCAGTGGTGCTGCCTCTGAACCAACAGAAGTTCTAATTTCTCTGGATAAGATTATGACACAGGTACCGACTAGCTCAGTATAGTTTCTAAATTTTCCATATGGTCATGTCAGGAAAAGGTAGACACCATAAGGAATTAATGTGTTAATCTGCTCCCAAAGAACCCTTTGTGTAATCAAAATATTTTTCAATAGTTATTAAGAGTAATTAATGGAAATTTTTACATTCCACATAACACTGCACTCCACAAAGCCCGTTTGCAGCACGAAGTAATATGCCCAAGACACGCTAGTAATTTTTGCAGGACAAAACAAAAGACTCCAAACAAGAATGCCCCATCTGTTTTAATGTTAAAATTAACTTACAAATAACTACTCTGAAAGAAACACTACACCTTAGAGCCTAGCTTATCTTTTCAACAACTAACCTTTGACACACCTGTCTCTGACAGAATCTTCTGAATTATCTGCCCACATCTGTTTAATGTTTGGAATGTTACAATAATGGGATCTTCAAACTCAAAGGGTATTACAATTCCTAATACAGAATTCAAACTATGTTCTTTGCTTAAAGTCAAATGTGCACGTTGGAAACAACATTAAATAAACATTATACCTTCCAAAACTTAAACTTTTCCAATCCCAAATCACAAAAGTATCTGCTCAAAGGAACTTTTCTCTAAGTTTGATGGGGATTTTTTGTGGACCTCTACAGCTTGACTGATCAGCTAATGCTCATCTTGCAAAACACACCTTATTAGGGATGGCCTTTATTATAGATCCATATATATTCCCTTTCTACATGCTTCTGATCATCACACATTTACTGTATTCATGGAACTTCCCTGCAAAGACACTGAAAACAAAGAGATAGACTACATTGTTCTTGACCCCCCCAAAAAGACTCCAAAAGACACCCAAACAAATTAGTCTTATATCACTCAAATGGCTTCAGGCTCCATCCATCAGAGCTGGCAGAACTTGCCAGAAGTTTCAAAACTGGTTTCAAATGCTGAGATAGACACACTCCTTTTTAGAACTAACTTGTAGAAAGAAATTATAAAATTCCATCTCAACTAGTACAGCACATTCCTTTTGGAGCTTTGAACCATGTACACACTGTGCAACAGAAATAAACAAAGAGCTGAACGTTTGTCAGATTCCCCTAGAAGCGTGATGAGGCAAAAATCTTCTACTGCTGATGGTGTAACGTAGGAGATGAGCACAGCTTCCTTTCTGGTCTGGGCAGTTCTCTGCTGGATCAACCCTTCACCACCACACAACGCCAATCCTGGTTTTCACACCAGTGCTGAGACTCACAACTGTTTTCAGACTGTTCAGTTTTCACCTTTCCTTCATCCAGCAGTCACTGAATTACCTTCAACAACTCGGTAACAAATAAAACCCCTTGCATCCCGCTAAAGATATTCTGAATATTTGAAAAAAAAAAAAAATCCTTACTATGTCTTCCCTTCTACTTAAATATACAATATACAAAGGCAATAAGGAGAAAATGAGACCTCAGAAAAGAATCACAGAATAGTCTCAGAAAATACCTGTTCTAGTGATCAGAAAGGTGAATCTTGCCTATATAAAATGCCATAAAATTAATTCCTACAGGATTAGGGATTATGCCCAACACTGCTTTGCATAAAACAGAAAAACTCTGACTTTTTTGCAGAACTGCTGGAAATTAAATGATCTCAGAGTTGATCCTAAAGTGCTTTTTCCCCTACTTGCTATGCATATGACATCCACGAGGACAGAGATTGCCCTTAAGCCAATGAACTGTACTTCTAACAGCTTGCTACAGTTTAGACATGAAACCTTGTAACCTAGAAGACAGGCTTTCCTGAAATAAGCTGCTTACAGCTGAGCTGTATTTTTAAAAAAAAAAAAGCAGTAATGTTTTATTAATAGAGCTGAAATCTGTACGCTTATGCAGTAAATCTACCAGAACTGTTCATATTTTGATCTGTTTGCACAAAAAATATACGCAGTAAATCTACCAGAACTGTTCATATTTTGATCTGTTTGCACGCTTTTTGCCTCAGCATGTTTTAAGGCCAAGTGTGTCTTCAAGACTCCCATCACTGAAACACCACATGAACTATGAAAAAACTTCAGACCTAAATAAAGTCTATTTATACTGTACTACACCTATTATATGTCAGTTTATCTATGAAAACAGTGGTAAGTGAACTTTATTAAATTATATTTGAAAAATATGAATAATTTTAGAAAACCAGTGAGTATATCTCAGTTAAAAGGACAAGCAAAGCTCTGTCCAAACCACATTTCTAAAAGCTTTCAGCAGACCGGTAAACTATTTCCCAATAAAAAAGTTATTAGTAAATATGAAGTGAAAGAGTGACATGAATGAAAAATGCAATTACAATTTCAATACGAATTTTTGTTGTTTTTTTAAGAAAATGTAATACTATTACAGATCTCTGTAGACATGGGAATCACTTTGTTCACAAAGAGCACCAGATACCAAAAGTAGTAATTGCTGATAGACAATCAAGTGTAGGAAATTATAAAATCTATGGGCTGCGGTTTTTACTGCAGGAAAAAGTAATAAAGGATTTTGCCGTTTGGGTTTGTTGTAATTAGAGCCATCATTATAAATTTATGACAGACTCAAGGGCTGCAAACTACCAATGTGTTCACATGTGTGTTCACAAACCACAAAATTAATGACAAACAGAAATTTCTATTGAAACTACTATTTTATTTCTTAGAAACATACTTGAAAATGTTCAAATAAAGAGAGTGGCGAGAAAGAAGATCTTGTGGTTGAAGTGATTCTCTGGTACTTAGAAAGTCTAATTAGTTACTTATTCTGACATCAGTTCCCAGAACAATGTTGCTTAAGCAAGTTCACCATTTCAGTTTCCAGTTGTAGAACAGGAAGAATGCTTTGTTCTACTTTTTCCTTGAGCATCCACTGTAGGATGAACTTGCTTGAAGACTATTTTGTTTAAAAATTCCTTTTTAGAGCATGTACTGCACCAGGCTTGCTGCTGCCATAAATTAAGACCACGACAAGAGTGCCTACTGCACGTGGGTTTGCTTCAGAAGAAGCTTGTGGGGCTATTCTGCTTCACAAGAAGCTGACTAAAGGCCTCATAGTTGGACGCCTCAAAGAACTCTACGAAGTGCTGCAAATACCAGAATTTTAAGAGGATTAATATTTTCACGTAGCTACTCAGTGAAGTGATACTAAGAAAAAGAAATTAGTTCTCAGAGGGATACGTTACTTGCAAATCTGTTTGTGATTCCAGATCAAATTAAAGATCGTATAAAAATTAAGAATACATTAAAATAAAACTGTGCTAAGAATAAATCACAAGAAATGGCCTATATTCTACAGAAACATCTGATAAGTTTTGCAATCTGATTTCAGTCAGACGCCCACCGAGCTTCAGGAAGGCGAGCAGCTCTGCCAGGCTGTGCCAGCTGGGGGCCTGGCAGGCACGGCCGCACACACCGAGCGCACAGAGAAAAAGGGGCTTGTGTGCTTTGTCAGTAAATACATTAAAATACACCACGAAAAAAGTCACCACAACAATCCTGAATGGGTTAAAATCCAACCAAACAAGAATAATCACAGACCTCTTATAACAGTGATTCTCCCCTCTGTTTCAAATGCTGAAACTCAAACATGGGTAAACAGCAAGTAGCTGTACAAAATTTGTACAGTTTGGGGAAAACCAAGTATTTCAGACAAAGCATGCTGAATTATCTATACAGCATGCATGAAGTCTTTATTACAAATTTCAAAAGATGTTTCTGATGAATTAAGTTATATAAGATATGAAACCATACTTTGCCCACATGTCACCATGTTCAAACACCCCTCTCTTTTCTAGAGCACACTCCAGTCAACAAGCAGAGCCTTCCCAGGGGCTGGCACCTGGGTGAAATCAGTGAGCAAACTAGTGTTTCCTAAGGACCAGAGGAAAAATAAACTAACCCTAAGGGTAGAACATACCAGCTATCAGAATGTGCTGAAACAGCACAGCTGGAGTCAGCACAGAAAAGCTTTGGGGGAGAATGATCTATGGATCATAAAATTAGGTAAATAGGTATGTAAATCATGGAAATAAATAGGTGAGTGTACCTGATGGTTCAGAGAAGGAAGATCCTTGCAGACAAATAAGACAATGAGAGGCAACCAAACACCCTACTAGTCTGAAGGTGATTTTTCAGTTCCTCCAGTGGCCACAGGGCTGGACCAACAAGGAACCCCTAAGCAAGTGCAGGTACAACCAAAATTAATAGAAGCTATTACAGAGACATTGCTGTTTCTGCAAACAGCCAAAAATTTCTGTCAAATTCCTTGACAGGAGTAGCTTGCAGACCACATTGGGATATATCCCTACAAGAGTCTGTAATCGGCCTCCCATCTTTGCAGCTGTTGGTGCTGTCATTAGGTGACAAATGCAGTCCTAACGACACTCCACAATAACAAACAGGACAGATACTTATTAAACCACGGACAAATCAGAGACTCTTAATTTCTGACTCAAACTTAACTTCTGGGAGAATAAAACTTCACACGTATTTGTCAGTTATGAGAAAGAGATAAAATGATTAGTCAAAGGGAAAAGCCCAGCTTCCAGCTTGCCCTGTTGAGCAGGTTGCAAAAGGGCTACAATTGAAAGTGATTTGTCACCCGGCTGCATCGTGAGTTGGGACCGTCCCTGAACAGAGCTATCCATCAAAGCTAACCAAGCTCCAAGGATGTTTGTCTAGATCTGTAAAAGTACTTTTTTTTTATTACAAGATGACCACTAAGGATCTGACTTAGAACCAAACAAGAAGGTGCTGATGGATGCTATATTTTTCTGTATTTTTTGAATCAGGATTTCAAACAATTAAATTATAATCTCTAATGTAACATATCAAATGTCTACTTCATTTGAAAAAGAAGGTGCATAACAGGTCTATGATTAACTTTTATGTTTTAGATGTAACATCTTGAGTCAGAAAGCTTGCCTAATACAGTTGAGAGCAGAGGGCTAGAGACAGCAATTTGCCATTCTATATCATGCTCCGACAGCAAGCTGACACTCTATTTTAGAAGTACTGAACAATTTGAAAGCTTTCCAGATAGCAGGGATTTAAATGTCCCTTTTAAGCTGAGATTTGCTCATCTTTTCCAACTCCATTGAAAAAAAAAAAAAAATTCCAGAAAATCATTACTCCCTTTATAATTACAAATGTGCTCATTTGTGGGAGGGTTAAGGCCATATATTGGCAGCTGCAGAAAAAACCTGCAAGTGTCATAGAGCATTCAATAATCCAATTGGTGGAGTAAGGGTTTTTTAGGTATTTTTTGCACATAAATCTAGCTACAAAGCATAACACAAGTAGGAAATGTCTTATTCATCCCCAGCTGCAATGTGGGGAGCAGTGGGGAATCACTCCAGTGATTCTTTACACTGGAGTTTTTAACAAGCAAAAGCCAAAACAAGCAGTTAATAAAAGATTAGAAACATTTATAAGGACATTGCACAAGAAATAAGAAGTCATATTATAGCTATAGCTGCCTTATCACACTAGCCCAAATCCGCTTCATAGACTGCTTTCCTATGTACTTTTTACTCCCTGCAGCTTCAAATGAGACTTGGTGATTAATTTCATTTTTGTAGCAGTAGCAAAAATATAAGTTCAACAAGAACAGGAGGAGGGGCAAACAGGGGACAGAGTGGGAAAAATAGCAAAGATACTGTAACTGCACTCTCCAGTACAGTGACATCTTTTGTTAGAAAGGATCTCAGATGGGAAGAAAAAAGTTTTGAAACATTAAACTTTAATGCCTAGATCAAACATATTGCTGTATCAACGGTAACCTAAGCCTCACAGGAAAGAAAGACAAGTTGTACCATCAATCTCAGACAGGTATCGTCCTTCACATTCTGAACTTATTACATTTATCCATTGTGTGTGTACATGAAAAATATCCCAGTAATATCAATCAATGCCAAGACAAAAACTGAGGTGAAAACCTTCCAAAGTTCCTTTCATCTGAAAAGCTGTTTTTCGCACCATATTTTTATGGACTCTGCTTCTGTGTCCTTCCTACACGAGACTCAGGCCCTGCTGTATGGCCAGGAGCTCGTGCTACTGTGAGAATAGTCTTCAGAAGAAAAGGGCACAACTCACCTGTTCTGTGTTGCAGGTGGAAACTTGTGTTTAATCTGCACTGCTCAGATGAGAAGTCAGTAAGTTCCAGTCACTTGAGCTACACCACCGAGCCTAACAACTGTCAGAAGACAAGTCTGCTGCACCCTGCCATCCTCTCCCCAGTATCCATACTGCCACCCAGGAAGTCCAAGACACACCATTTTATTATTGTTAAAATTGTTGGTTGGTTGGGTTTTTTTCCTACAGTTGATTGTGACTTCAGGAAAGCATTTCAGTCATTTCTCCTTAAAATTTAGATCAAACTCAGTTTGGTGTTTTTGACACCACCACACTGGGAGTAGTAGCTGATACACCAGAGAGTAGATACATATTTTTGCATGTGGCCTTACCTGAAGGACTTTTAAAAAGAATGTATCAAACATAGAGACACACACCTCTAGTGTTAACACTATCTTTATAATGCATGTTTTTCCTAAAATAATCTGATGGCCAAGTATCCAAAATATTGCTTCTTGGGAGATTCTGATGTTCTGCTGCCTTTGAATCCTTCAGATACCACAACTAGAATGGCAACTCCTCTTGAGCACAGCCCCATTGTCCCAACTGGATTAGGAACCGAGCATCACATTAGCAATCAGTCAACATCCCACATTATTGCTGCTCCCAAGAGTGCAGGAGAAGGGCAGGAGGCATGCAGGACAGAAACAGCTATTTGCATTTTTAGGAAAAGAGAGGCGTTTACTTAGTGCCCCAGTTTGAGCCACAAACCAGAAGTTAAAGCATCTTTGAGCGGTGCCTTTTCAAGAAACTTGAAACTAATGAGGAGCTGTGGTTGGTAATGCTGTGCCTGGCTACCAAATCCCACTCTTCAGTCTCATCCAGTCGTCTGGGAGGGGCAGGTGCTGGTACCTGGGGCTTGTATCATCACACTGGCAGGGTCTGCACAGCGGGGCCATTCCCACCAGCAGGGGTGGGACCCAGGGTGACACCAGCTGAAAGGTGCCAGTGATGCCCACGTTATGATCAGTCCCACAACTTTTTGTAAAGCTCTTATTTTGTTAAAGAATGTTCTAACGATTTTCCTATTGTAACTAAACAGGTGCAATTCTGTTCTGGAATACCATTATCATGTAGAAACTATAGTATTTTAAATCACAAATTAATTGACTATTTAAGGAATGAAACGCTTCTTTTGCAGCAATCTTTCATTGTGACACAGGCAATTATCTTCATGGATGGAAATCTATAGCTCCCAGAACTGCTGGACAATTAGTGAGAATTAATAAAAATCCACGCATGACTTGCTATTGTGGTCATAGATCAAGTGGTAAACTAACACTGACTACACCTCCTCAGAGAATAAGGTCTGCAAGTTTCTCTTTAAAATAAATCTGCTAGTAAAGTGGTTTTGGAACTCATATTTCATCATCACAAATGGCTCCTGTGTGTCACGCTGGAAATCATTTCACCCTTAGTTTAATCAGTGTATTTGTTTCTTTTGGGGCCCGCCAGTAGATATTTCTCCTTGTGCATGGTACACATCAGTGTATTTGTTTCTTTTGGGGGCCGCCAGTAGATATTTCTCCTTGTGCATGGTACACAGAGGTGCTTCCTGAGACCTGCCTTCTGAACCTTTTAGGATTTCATCTTCAAATTCAAATCTCCAGAAGCATCTGAGCAGCCCTAGAATGACTAACTCGGGGCTTAATTTATGCTCCCATATGATATCACTAATTACTTAGGTCAAACCCTTAATTCATCTAAATGTGCTCAGGCATAATGGGACCTGCCCACACACTTCCAGTTCAAACAGTGGACAACAACAGAATTGTCTAAAATAGCTAAATTACGAAGAAAAAATTTACTAATAACTTGGGGCCTGGTCCTATAGTCCACACACACTAAAATTCTCATTAAAATTCAGTGCAAACTGTAGAAAAGATCACAGAACAAAATTTTTAGATAAAAGAATGGTCCCAGAATTATCCCACAGCACAAAGAGCCAGGAGAGGACTAAGAGAAATCTGATACAGACTGAGGTGGAATCTGTATCACAGCGTGGAAGCCTGTATCCATTTAATGCTGTTTATCTGTAAATACTCCCTTTCTGGTCTCCTTTTTCTCCACCCCCGTTTCCCACTCTGCAAGTTCTGTTCTACACCCCGTTCCCCACAAGCACAGTATCTGTAAACGTTCAGGCTGCTTCTTGCCACAATCAAGCAATCTTTAATCAGTGTGAAAGGGAAATGCGGAGGTATGAAATAGATTTGGAAGTGCCACTTTGCAGACTTACCAATTTCAAGATGTGCCACTAGCGAATTTCATGACCTGAACTCGAAATAAGAGTCAGTAAAGAGCCCAGCAGGACAGAGAAAGTCTATTTCTGTCCTGGCTTTAATTAATTGCAGTGGCGTAACTCTTGGTTAAGAACATTAATAGGAGTTCACTTTCCTATGTATATGTAAAGAACCAGTTAATAAATGTGCTAAGCACACGGTGATGAAGATTATTCAACTTTAGGTTTCTGGCACTCATAAAACTTACTTTTTGAACACTCAAAATTGGTATTTACTGGCCATTTTTTACATCAGTTGTTAGCACTTAAATGCCACAAGAGCTTTCAGCATGAGTAAGCAACGCCATTTAGAAAATCCATTTACTTTGGCTGTACCAGCAATCGTCCTTCATTCTTTTCTATGAACATTTTAGGAAACAAATTTTATTTATATGGGAACAACCACAGAGAGCAAATAGGAAGTTAATACCCTCACGCCTGCAAAAAAGCAGTAATATATTTTAGATGGGTGGGATAATACTCAACTGAATAGCCAGAGCTGTGGCACAGATGTATTTACCCAGAGATGGATCTAACCACCGCCTCCACCATATCAAGCACACACATCTGATCCGTGCAAATATGAGCATATAAAATGCAATGATTTAACAGACACATTTAGATCAACTTTTTTTCAGGAGTGTTGCTTTAGACATTCTAATCCTGCCCACTTTCCCCTAATCTGACACTTACTCCCAAGTCAAAATTCACTGAAGCAGCTTTGAGGCTTTTTCTCAATAGTAACTTTAATTCAGAAGACAAATACTTTTTAGCTTCCAGTTTTATGGACATCCATGGAGACTAAAGTCTCATTAAACTGAGTTTTATTAATTTTCTATAGTTTGATGGCAGAATATCACATGGATGCTACTCTCAGTAAACTTACTCTAATCAATCTATAAATAAAAAAGTGATAATATTCTTAAATATATCAATGATAACTACAACAACAACAAAACAATCTTTGATTGGTCTGTGTTATTTCTTAGAAAAAGAGATGCTGTTTTTTTCTGTTCCAGTGACTATGTTTGAGATGTCACGTTCATAATCAACTTCAAAAAGCGATTTACCAGCCCCTCTCTTTTCTTTCATTTCCATATTTTTTTCTATTATTTCCTTATTTCTAATTCCTTTCTGAACTCTCAGTTGTCCCTTTTTTGTGTTTTCCTTCTCTCCTGCTTCACTGTTCTCCTTTGTATTCCACATTCCATAGACCAGGAGAGCAAAATCTTACCACAGAGCACTGCAGTACCCAAAAGACAAGGAAGCAAGCACCAAGAATGTAGAAGCCATTTAGAATTTGGACGCTCGCTACTCACGATAGCTCAGGTCAGTAAAACTAATTTATTCAGAAGACACAAAAAAAAACCCCAAACCTCAAAATAGAGGCAAACATTCTAAAGCAAAACCAGCAACCAGAAAATGGAGGAGGTGAGAGTCAAAACCCTGTGGCACTGTGTGTCTGGCTGTCATATCTGCTTTCTCTCTGCTCTAATTTACATCTGGAGCCAATTATTTACCGTATATTACAGGAGAGAGATGACTGGATTTGCCCCTCCCGGGCAGTCTGTTTAAGGAGGCGCATCTCCCCGCAGTGCCCTGCAGAGGGCATGTGTGCCTTGTGAACGGCACCGCGCTCCCTGCCAACAGCCATTTCTCTCAGGTAGCATCATAGCAAGTGTCACACCGAAATTCAGAGACAGATTTATCGATCACCCCAGCTCCAGTCTCAAAATAGACAAATACTATAACCATTTCTGCCAGATCTATTTTTGCCAGCATTCATAGCCACATTTTCTGGAGGCAACTGCCTGCCATAAACCTATTTTGCTCAGTGCCACCTTGCAATTTTATGAGACAATAATTTAAAAACGGACAGATTTGTTCTACAGACTGTGAAATCCCAAGCTTTTCCCTTCCTGTCACTGTTCCTAAAGAGCCAACAGCTCACTAGAAAGCCATTTAGAGACAATTCTGTGGACATATTATTACTACTTTCTTCTCCACGTGGAGATTTCACTTCCATTTTCTCATGACTTTTACATGACTACTATTTTCTTTTTTTTTTTTGGACTGTACAAGGTCCTGGTTCTTTACTTACCCATAAAGATGCTCTGTGATGACAGTTTCTTCACTTTATTGCAGGTGGAACAGTCTGCCCCCAGTATGTCAGAGGGGAAATTTAATCCTTCATCTCAAAGGGCTTAACTCCAAGATCAATGCTTTCTGGACCGAAACTTTGGGGAAACATTTTCTTAGTAGTGCCAGCAACATCTTTAGTGGCTTAATAGACTTCAAGATACCCTGAATTCTAGTCTTAAGATGGTTCAAGAATACAGGACACTGCATGAGGAAGAAATAGTTAGGAGGGAGGAAAGGACATGTAGGAGGAAAAAGGGATTAAACTGAACAAGGTGTTTGGAAGGGAAATCATTAGGAGAGATCACCAGACATAACACAATTGAGAGTTAAGCTTCAGGATGCATGTATTCCATGAGGATTTTGTATTCCAGACACAATCTTCTAGACCTGCATATTTGAATTCTACGCTAGTCTAATATAAATAGCAAGGTTCTGCTGCATTCCAGGGCAAATTAAAGAGCAAAGATTGTCCTAGTATATTAACAAACTCATGACATCATACACTGCTGTCATCTGTTTAGCAGATATATACAGCCATCCAGAGCCACTTGCTGTTAACTCCAAAGAGGCCAGCCCCCCGTTTGTGAGGCACAGAACCAGCTTGAGCAGCTCAGTTACCTGCCAGTGAAGTTCCTTTAGCCGATGAGTGTCTATCTATTCCCCCCTTCCGAGAGCAGCACTGCACATGGACAACTCATCCTTTTCTTTGTCGTGGGCTTTTGGGTACATCCATCATACAGCAGATTTCAGGCGCTTGAAGAACATGTTTGTATTCTAGGAAGCTATTTCTTGCATTTCTCTGGATGCCAGCTACACTATGCTCCATCCATCACATTTGTAGCCATCTACTGCCAAGAAGTAAATACTTCATTGAGTATTTTATAGCTATTGCATTTTGCAGAGACAAACTGTGACTACCTTGATCAGAATAAATAATAGCAATAAAGACTTCAGTGATTTGATTTTCTTAAGCGCACCCAAACCCTTTCACTTTGGAAATAAGACAAGACATGAATACAAGGCACGCGCCTGTCATTTACACCACAAAAATTTACCTTATGTAGCCTACTTACTTTCTTCAATATAAACTAATACTGGTCCCCGAGGTGGCACTGTTCATCTCCATCATTTAAGTTCTTTTCTCTTATTGTAACAAAGTCAGAAAAATAAATGGGTTGGATAATTAATAGAACTCCATTGTGAAAACAAATAATTGCTCTATTCATTAAGTGCTTCACTGGGTCAAAAGGTCTGGAATAGAGTAGGGATGGCTATATTAGAAACAGAGTGAAGAAAACTCAGTTTGAAAGTGGCATTTCACAGACTATCTGCAATTCTTTGGCTGGTTACTTATGAGCAGTACATTTAGTGTACGTGAGTAAAAGAGTAAACAGATTAGTGTTGAAATAAGTAGGGATTGATTAAAAATTGTGAAATAATCCAGAATCCTATGCCACTACAGTAACGTGAAATCCACTAACTTCAAGTTTTTGGAAGGGCTACAAAAGTAACTAGAACAAACTAAGGAAAATATTATATCAGAACACTGGCTTATTTCCTTTCTCCAACTTCCACACACTGACTTATTTATCTGCAGGGGGAAAAAAAAAATATTACAAGGGAATCTCAACACCTTCACCCTTCGATGGTCACTTCTCACAGCCTTATAACAAACTGTTCAAACATGTTAGATCAAATAACCATCACTACAACCCAATGAAAGCAGCAGCAGCCACAACTCTGTTCTTTAACTATTTCAGTAACTTAGCGGACTCAAAGCAATCCTTACAAAAAAAAAAAAGGCCCTATAAAGACCAAAATAACACTCGTTGCTTCAAGAAGCCTGCAGTAATATCAGTTCTTGATCACATACCCTTCAAAAAAATTAAATACAGCTATATCCATAAAACTCCTACATATTTATGTCTACCTAAATGCAGCAAGCATCAGGGAATCAAAACTGGAATCACTAGCACCAGCAGCATTAGAGCAATGCATCTAATGTAACTTCAGAATTCGCACCTCTTATTACTGGGACACACCACAGGAACAACAATCACACTTGATAAAATATTGGAAGCATTAGATTAAATAGTTGGGCATTGTGTCAAAAAATTCCTTAGCAGTTTTTCAAGTTTCAGCAAGGATAAAAGGTAACAAGGAAAAACAGTAAAATCTTTACTTGAGTCCTGATACGGATCCAGATTTTTATTTAGAAATGCTAAAATATTTTCATTCCAGACATACTGTCGGCATTACTAATTCTAACAGCTCATAAAAGGAACATTCATAATGAATTATTACAGAGTTAGAGCTGCATTTTAGCAATAAAATTTGTAACAGGAAATATTTTCTTCATAACGGCAAGAATGTAATCTTTTATAGCCCTTATCCCACCCGTAACAAAGCATTTTGAACTCCAAAATTAGAGGAAGGACAAGCAAGGTTTTAGGAATGGAATTGTTCTGTACAATTTTTGTTCAATTTAAGTGAACAATTAAAAGCCCCACAATACAGGCAATGTTGTTCTTTCAACCCTTAAGTATTTGGAGTCAGATAAGGGAACCAATGACTTCATTTTCTCAGTCCCCAAGATGGAGAATGATCTTAAAGCATAAGCCACAGATATCCGGCTTCTATTTCAGGACACTGACATCTTATGTGGCCCAGAGAAAGCAACTATCACCTCTGTGCCTCAGTTTCTTATTATGGAAAAAAGTAAGTTTCATGCAGGTATATTAACAGTTACATAATGCTTGACTGTTGTAAAAGTATTGCAGAAGCCTTATGTTAGAATGTGCAAACAAATATTTACTGTAGTATGCTAAAGTACAATGGTACATCAATGAGTGAGATTGGAGTAAACAGTACTCAACAATCTGCAGCATTATAAGTGGTGTTTGTAGGATAATAGAACAATTTCTTACCACATACTGCAGAAAGTTTCTCACGTGTAATGCTTCCAAAATTTCTCCATTTGTTTTTTAAATATACATATTCTGTAATACTTTTTATCCAACATGACATTTCCAAAACCTTCCCAGACTTTGGTGTCAAACAATTCAAATAGGTATGTCCAAGCTTGAATATTTCAAAAAGTGCTAGCAAAAACATAACATTTAAAGTACACTTTTGCAGTACAACTTCTCACACCTTGGCTAACACAGGTACTGTTCCATGCCCCAGCTCCCACGGCCAGTACCCCTCCTTCTACATATCATCAATGCAAAGCAATTGGAACAGCAATATCAGAGACTACTTGCAACATTGTTCTAAGCACTTATCAGGTGTTTAACTGGAGAAAGTCTAAATGAGGGCCACTAAGATGGCTGGGATGCTGAAGAACCTGACATATGAGGAGAGACATGTACCACAGCATTTTTCAATGCCTTTCTGAGTTTATAATACAAAAACAAGAACTGCTCAAGAAAAATTTACTCTCTTGAAAAATTTGTTCTCTGATTAACATTTTAAAGCCTTAACTTTAAAATGTTAACACAAACATACCAGTGGGCAGTGTTGTCTCTCCATTCCAGAGAGCTCCAATGCAAACGTTAAACACTGCTTCCACATCTGCTCTGCACAGCTGCCCTGCTGTCCCTCTCCATGCTTTCCAATGTTGTCACCTGAGTTCAGCCAGCGAGGACCACAGCTGCATCATCCAGTGCTTGCCCACTTGCATTAAGCTGCGTTTGTGCTTCCAACAACTACGGAATGATTTGTATTCTGACAACAGACACATCTGGTCTCCAGTTTGCACCCACAACTGCACAGGAAACATTCTATTACAGGCCTAGGAAAGATGTTAACCATCTCTGAAGTCTTCTGTGAGAAAACAGTTTACACCAGTATAAACCCATCAGTGCACCATGGACTTAAAGCCTGGGCTGTGGGGTGCATGTGGAAGCAGGACAACCGCGCAAGCAGCTGTCTCTGCCACACATCCAAATGCTTCCTATGTCTGGAAGCCAGTCTGGTGCTGCTGCTGCTGGCACCAGGAAGGGGAAAGAGGCAGATGAAAACTGCTGGGACAGAGGAGCTCTCACAGCCTAGATCTCCTGACAACACCGGAAAATTTCAAATCCTTTGTTAATTCCAGGTACGATTGCTCAGGCTTAAGGAAAAGGCAAAGCCTGACGTGATGTAATTTCCTAGGCAAAAGCACAGCCTGGCACTAAAATAAAATCAATGCCAAACTCGCAACAAAAAGGCAGCATGGATAGCACTGCAGGCTTGGGATCCAACTTCCACAAATGACCCGTGGCCGCAATTCAGTGCAATGAGAAATACTTTGAAATGTCTGTGAAAGAGGCTCCAAGGCTAACCATAGGTTATGGACAAGAGAAGGGCAATCAGGCAGTGGGGGGAACCCACTGAAAAAATAAAAATTACCTTCTACAGTGAGAAAAACTTGAGGAATGTATCTCTGTGAACAATTTCTGTACTTCTACATTTTATTTTAGTTATGCCCTTTTCAAAAATACATGTGAGAAACACTAATAGCCCAAAGACCGATCTCACGTAAAGAAGGTCAAAAGCAGTAATTTGCTTTAAGCAAATGATATATCTAGTTGATTAAGGTGCTCTGCTTCTGAAAAAGTGTTTGCTTAATTAGGCAAAGTGGGTAAAATCATGCTGACCACTGTGTTACTCATGGCTACACTCAGTGCATTGAATGGGGTTTTCTTCTGGCTAGTACTGTATAAGTATCAACTTAATCACAGGAAAGAGAAAAGTTGCTAGTGAGAACAGTGTCATATACCTCTCAAAAAAGCAACAGAAGGAAAAAAGACTGCAATCTCCTCAGGCATGCAAGTAACACAGAGTGGTAAATCATCAAATGCACACATGTATTTTAGCTGAGACTATTGTTACGCAAGTACATACAGCAATAATACATGGTATCTTTAGGCTACGACTACACAACTACACCTGCCATACTTACAGCATATGTTACTTAAAAAAATAAAAGAAGAAAAGAAGATCAGACTAGAAATTAATATGGGAGGCCAGAACAACAACTGAAGTGCAAAAGAAGTATCAAAAGGTTTTCAGACCTAGCGGGAAAAAACTCTGCTGAATGCCAGGCTTAAAAGTGAGAGAAGCACGTCCAGAAAGCACTGCATGGCGCAGGTATGAGAGATCTAAACAACGGAAAACCAAAAACCCAAAGGAATCTGGAGTTGTGACAGAGTAAACTCACAATGACCATCCTCAGTGGGTAGAGAGAAGAGTCTAAGATTGTACCAGTTACCCTGAAGCCCCGGCATAGAAACTGTGGCATTAGGTCCTCATAGCACCACTGTCACTCAAAATCACAGCACCTGTAAGTTACTTTACCCTCTAGTAATTCAGCTGCTCTTTTCCACTGCTTCCTTTCCAAGCCATTTATTAAGACTTGAGCTACCTAATCCCCATCCTAATTTACATCTACTTTGAAAACTGCTTTATTTTATTTTGTACTGTATTTAATAATTTGTCATCGCAACTTTAATTACCAGCCTTAATACAGAAAATTTCTCACAGATGCCGATAATTTAGGCAGGAGAAACAGTAGCCACATCTGTTAGCACAGTCACGCTGTGCGGAGTATCAGCTGGAGGGCCTGTGAAGGCTGGTACATCTCCAGCTAGCTCCTGATGTGGCGGGCTGACAGAGGCATGTGCTGGGTATACATATTTTCTGCTATTAGTCTCAGAGCCAAGTAAATTAACTAGATGATTTGTCAGGCTCTTAACTATTTGAATTGTTGACAAGAAACTAGCATTCATCAGTAAGTAACAATGCAATCTAGTTAATTTTTGAGGAAGAAAAGATATCGGAGAAACTGAAAGGTAGAAGCATGATTGGCAGCATTTTTATACACAAAATCTTTATTTTAAACGCTTTTTGTAGTATTCCAAGCAAAGCTCAAAAAATTCCATTTTGGCCCTTGGGCATTTTTTCTAGTAACTACAATTATTTTGGATTTAAGAATATCAAAAAGAAAGAAATACCAATCATAGCCAGCCATCTCAAATTTGCTGTGTGCTTTGTTTGGTTTGGTTTTTTTCCCCATTAGCACTACTCTTTGTTTGTTGAGGGTTGGAATTCATTTAGATAGCACTTGGGACCCTTTTCATAAAGGAGTAATTATCATTACATTGCAGTAATTTAAATTAGTATACAATACAGCACTTCACAGTATCTGTGAGTCATCACATTTTCTTGCAAGTGATCCACAATGGGCATCTACCATTATACAGGAAAGGAGCGTGCCACTCCAAAATATCGTGCAGTCAGCAGGATAATGAGCATGAGCTATACTGAACACATTAAATGCACAAATAAAAGAGAAAAAAATTTGAAAATGAGAGATGGCAGCATATGCAGTAATTGATTCTTGCAAACCCTGCAGTTTTCTTAGGTACTCACTAAAACAGTACTGCAGAGCAGTTAATGCATTAAATAAAACCAAACAAAAATGTTTTCACATCTAGCTCGCCTCTGAACTTCGGCAACCTTTTAACTAAGCTCTAAATTCAGGGTGAAGACTAGAGTAATATATTTTTTAATATTTTTAAGGTTTTGGGTTTTTTTTACTGCGACAGAAGATATCTTGCAATTATCATTATACACCAGGCTTCTGTTAAAGCAGTGGGCCAAAAGAAGCAATAGTCCTCACAAAATTGCTGTTTGAGGCGTGTCACATCTGCCTGGAGCTTCAAAACCAAGACAGTTTGATTGGAAATACGGACCCCCTCTGATATTTGCATATCTTGATTTTAATTGAGAAGATGCCTTCTTACAAAATCATATCAAAATAAACAAGTCATAATAAAGCAGCCACAGAAAAAGTCCATTACGTTTCACCAGTTTGGGAAAGAACAATAGCTACGTGACCAATTTAGCAAGAAAATGCACAGTTTCCATGAATAAAATTTTTGTACAAGATTTCCAGAGCTTCCCAGGGGACTTGGGATACCCAATTTCACTGCTGGATATAATTTATTCATTTTACCATTGGGAAAAATGTTATTCCAGCACAAAAGCAGAGAGGAACCCACGTTACTGAGAGAAGTGACAGACATGGAAAAATACAGCATTCTTTTAGTGCTTATTTTAGACCATGGTTGGGACTATACTCATTCCAATTAGCTCAAGGAGTCCTTCAGGTTAAATGGTTTTAACGAGGGAAATTTATGTAGGCATTTATTCTCACCCCACACAACTTTAAGAACAGAATTCCACTGAATAACTTAGTAATTAGATGGATAAATGACCAGCTTGAAAATACAGGACCACATAACAATACTGCTTGTGCTAACAATGATCCCTTATGCTGACAGCCATCGGGAATTCCTGATCCAAGTTGTCTCTACTACTTTTATAAAGGCAATTCTACTTTGCACAATAAGTAAGGGGAATGAGAAAACAATAGAAACACACTAGAAGGGGATGAGAAAACAATTCCATCTCCAAATGACTAAAGCACTGAGAGGAATGGGACCACTATAACAGGTGGAGAGAACTGCCATTGCTACTGCATTTAATAAAGCTTAGTGGTTTATATCACATAATTACTGGATCAGGTACTTACCTTTTGTCTGGTTTAATAAGTATTTCATTACCTCATAGTGTTTAATTTTTCACTCTTCTGAGTAGCCACAGGTGGAAAACTGGTCAGTCTGAGGTCCCCTTGTTACTGTTCCATGGCACACAATGTGACAGCAGTAGCCCAGCAGCCTCCCCCACAGCACCCAGCTTTGATACCAATATGAGTTGGCAGGTAGAGAATTCTCCTGCAGTAGGATACAAGCTCATACCTGGTCTCTACCTGATTTATGTCAGATCACTAAGCAGAGTGTGTGCAAGCGAGGCATTATCCACAGTAGATGGAGGTAGGGAGCACTACAGTAAATTATTCATACAAGCCTATGTCATATCTGCCTTTTAAGTTCAAACCAGACTTTTTTAAGTGCAAAACACTCTTGTCCTAGTTTATGCAAATTTTCTGCTAAACAGATCCTCTAGAGTTTGGCACTGAGGCCATGTACTTAGGTAGTAACTAGATGGAAAAGGACCTGTCAGGTAAAAGTGTTAAGAAGAGATCCCATTCTTTCTGCTGCCTCTGTATATTTCACTGTTTAAGTGGTCTCCATTGAGTTCATGGATTGCCTAGGCATTTCAATAGCACGCTTTCAATCTCATTATCCAAGTAATTTATATATATAATAAAATGCTTCAGTCTTGACACTAATTCTTGCAAAATTTTACATTGGTATTAATTTTACTTCCTAGATTTTAATTGAAGGGAGTATATTTTGTCACAAGGGAAATAAAACATTGGTTCTTCTATCCAACAGCCATGTAGCTTCATTAGAAGTTACATTAGTTCCTCATTAAGCAACAATAATAGTGTAGAGTTGAGATCAATAAAAAATACATTGCCCTAAGGTGTTGAATAGTTTGGTTCAATTATACTCTCATGGGTCAAATACTTCAAGATTCAGTACTAAAAACCTCAAAGATTTGTGAAATGCTCGAGAAACGTCTTTTTATTTTCAAGTAATGTAGATTCTGGTTGCAATGAAATAAAAGCACATGCTCTGAGTTCACAGCTCTGCATCCTCCAAGCAAAAATTTGAGAATGAAGAACTTGCACCGTTTTACAAACTTGCCCCACAAGCTACAGTATGGGTACATTCTGTATCATCTTATAAACTGACAGAATTAACTGAGATTCACACCTGTAGAATTAAAGCACTGAACATGGTACGCACCACCTTTGCTGTACCATTTAACAATACACTAGCACATATCCAAAGGCCAGCTGGTACACACAGTAAATCCATAGTATCACATTTCAGGGAAAAAGGCAAAAAGAATTAGTCAAGTTCATCCCTGGGAGGGGTTAAATTCTACACACCATTATACCCCAGGACTGGACAACAGCCCACTGATACTTTTTGAAGGCACAAGATGTTTAAAGCGTGGAAATGACAAGTACAACAGTAGAAAAATAAAATTGCAGAGATGAAGCTCATAATTGCAGAGATGAACTAAGGATCATGATTTTATTCACTCTCAATGGTACTTCTCAGACATATAACCAATTCAAATCAGAAGGGTTCTGCGAGGAATGTGGCAAAATGTCTCAGGCAACTCCCCTCTGTTTTCCAATGACCATGTCTTTTCCATCTGTATTGCCAGATAGAAAACCACAGGGAAATATTGATCTCAGTTCTCTTTATGCTTTCTGTAACCCAGTAGTCCATGCTATCTGTAACCCTCTCCCCTTACACTTCACAGTTCTTCCCTACACGTGGTATTTTAAGGCAGAGTAGCTGGATCTTGATATTTGGGCTTGGAAGATAACTTGAAAGAAGGAATGCTGTTAAGTGAATAATGCCATTAATACGGCTAGGCCTATTATTATGGCTAAAATTCCAAATTTGAATGAGAATACACATTACTTTCATGTTCTTATTAAAGGTACATGAACTTACTTGACGGTAACTCCATAACAACATAAGACAATTTTCAGTAGAAGGAGATTCATAAGAAAAAGACTTCACTTCTGGCATAAGCTGACAGCAGATGTGAGGTGGTTCACTAAAGAGCTGAGAGAAAAAATTCACAATGGCATGAATTTCAAAGACACGAGAATATCACTAGCTAGAGATTCTGGGTATACCAATGTCCTCCCCTTCCCTCCCCCCAGTTGATAGTACTCAGCTATTTTTTGTTTTGAAATACGTGGTATGATCAACATTTCTAAGTATCTTAAGACTTTGGTTTAGGAGTCTGTAGCCCATGCAAATTTGAGAAATCACACAGAGGGTGTGTTCACACAAGGTATATTCAAAGTCATACCTTGTGGCAGAATTATAAATCAGACTAAGGATTAAGTTTTGACCTGGAACAACTGACAGTAATGATAACACTCTGTGTTTTGTGTATTCTTGTATAAAGTGTCTAAATTTGAAATAGATCTTCATAAATAAAATACTAAACCAAACAGAAAATACAATTTTATATATAAAGAATTTTACACATTCTTTACTGTAATTTTAAATCTCTTTTTTGTGGTCAAAGCTTCCTCTTTACTTACTATTCTTCAGATATCTATACTCTGAAGTAATAGCAAAGCAAGATTCCAGATATCCTCCCATTGGTGCCCACCTAGTCCTGGGAGCATCCAACTTTGCACATATATACCTCTGGTACCCAAGTTTCTTAAGAGTCCCTGCTGATATACAACAGAGTTCAGTCCTTAACTATGAAATGGACATTTGCATAAAACGAAGCAAACCTTCCAATCACTTCTGTCAAGTGAATGAAAAGCTTCCAAAGTATGATGTAACTTGCCATCTTTGAATACATGCATTTAGGGAAGCAATTGCCCAAGAATAACACATACAGGCACCTGACTCCTTCCCCTCCAGAAGTCACTGTTTGCATTTAATGTTCACTTTAATAACAACAGGTTTGTGACCATGTGTAAGCCTCCCTCCAAGAAAGACAGGAATCATCCCTGAAGCCGTAGAATTCACAGTGTCATAGAAAATGACAGCTATTGGGATTGTGATCTAGAAGGGTGGAAAAATGCGATGCAAGAAAGAAGACAGACCATCAACTAAAAAGGACAGAAAGAAGCAGAGAGCAACAAAGGGATCCCTTCCCATAGGGTCCCACCACACCAAGTGTCATTAAATGCAGTCCGACACGAGTTTTCTTGCTTAGAGTAACAGAGAAAATTTACACAATTCTTATTTCAAGCTCATAGGGCTTAAAAAGAGCTTTAATTATTAAAATAATATGACATTTATGATCTTTGCATAATAATTCATGAGCTTTTTATCTCTTCCTTTTCTCCCCACCCTAAACCAAAGTAACTGGAGAATGTAAAAGAAAAATGTTTTTCCAAGTGATCAGTCTCTGAACTCTAATTACCAGTCTTTGATTAAAAGGACAAAACAATGTCCCGGGATTCTTCAAAACCTGTACTCATTAATACAGTAATCCCCACTGTTTGTATCTAAAGGTTCTAGATATATTGAGATCTCTTTCAAAGAACAGTGGGATAAAGTTTTCAGATATCTTCACAGCTGACTGAGCACACCTA
The DNA here is from genome assembly GCF_001431845.1 of Calidris pugnax. Taxonomy (NCBI): domain Eukaryota; kingdom Metazoa; phylum Chordata; class Aves; order Charadriiformes; family Scolopacidae; genus Calidris; species Calidris pugnax. The sequence goes on from NW_015090794.1 coordinate 11,625,513, forward strand.
CAGACCAAGAACGTATTTCTCTCTCACTTAACTAACAATTCAGGTATTAAAAAATCAAATACTGTTACCAAAATGCCATTGATTTGCTTGCTTTCAGTGAAGCTAATACTTAAATATTTTTAGAGATGCAGAGTATATGAAGCATACTAATATGTCATACTTCCAACAAGCAAGCTACCTACTTTTTTCCCCACCTTCACTCAGCACCATTATGTTACAACGTGGCAGCTTCACTACATTATTTGAAAAAGTGTAAACGTGCATTATGAAGATTCTTGTGCTCAGAAACCCTGACCAGGAACACGGTGTCATCACCGTTCTAGCTACTGTTCAAACACATGGCAAGAGACAGCCTATGGTCTGACGAGTTTATAATCTAACTAGACAAAACAAACCAAGTGTGAGGAAGCGACTTGCTCAAGGACAGAGAGCAGATCATCAGCAGAAGAGCAAAGAAAATCCAGGTCTGCCAGCTCAGTGCCCTACTCAGCAAATCGTATTGTCTCTGGAAATAAAAAAAGTATAATGAATCTGCAATTGTAATAATTCCGTCCTTTTTAATCAGTTTCTACTGAGAAATTGCCTGTACAATCTTCCCGATGCACCCAAAAGTTCATTTACTTAAAACAACAAGACTTATTCCAAAGGGAAATACTCCAGAGAGGTCTGATTCCCAAGAACAAACTGTTAAGCAGGTCTTAATACAAGAGCAAACAGAAACGTGTTGAAATTTGGAGTGCTGAGCAAAAAACCCTATCCTTATAGTAAAACTCAACTGAAAAGCAGGAAAAAAAATATTTCTTCCATATTAGAATAGGCACACCCTTCCACTCAAATCTGTGCTCTGTATGTACAAGCTGAATCTTGCCAACGTGTATTTTTATTAATGATTCTTGGGACTAGTCATTTCCAATAATTTTTTTGGTGGATCTCAGGCATTTAAGTTTCCTTGCAAACCAAACAACCTATGCTTATTACTAAAGCACTTAATCTGCATTTAAAACTTGACTGCTCTGTGTTTGGCCAGGTGTCAAAATATCCCTCTGGATGTACGTGAGGCAACAGAAATCCATCTGTACCAGCAGAAAGCTCTTGCTACCCTTTTATTTTTTTATATCAGTTTGTAATTATTTTGCTCCTTCTGTCTCTTAAATGCTGTAAACTGTCTCACAGGTGGATTGCTCAACAGCTTCCCTTGTTAAGAGGTCAAAACTAGCTTATACCTATGGCCTGGATACGGACTCCTTTCTATCCCAAACCACACAAGCCTTGGACATTTCAAATGATGCAGCATCATTGTTCTATGTAATCACAGGTTGTAAGCCTGTCTGCTGACTTCAATTACAGTAGCTTGAAATCTGCTTTCCCTGTTCACAGGCACTAGGAGTCTATGCCAGCGCCGTGAGACTTTACGCTGGAAAGAGAGAAACTCCAAAAGAGTCCAAGCCAAGTTCAGCTCAGTCCATCAGGACAGGATTCATGGGCTGAGAAGGCCAGAGCAGGAGGATCCAAAATATAGCCCTGTCTGGTCTATTAAGAGCTATGCATGAGGTTGGCTTGACCAAGCTTTTAGGTCTCGACCAAAAGGTTGATTAGAGACATAATGTGAAGTACACCAAAATACAAACATTGTTCCCGCCTAACTTTCCTTTCAGCGATCAGTTTACTGAGGTGAAGCTTGAACTTTGCAAAACAAGATCATCTGCAGACAAAGATACACTTTGAATTGGAAAAACCCTGGGAATCAAGTTGGATTTCCTCATTGTTTTTCTTAGTGTTGCAGGAACAAAGATTAGTATTATGCAAAGGTGTAACAAAGACATAAACCTTGCCCCAAACAAACACCACTGACTTCAGGAGAGAAAAATACAGTTCTTATTACTCACTCTATACTAGAGAGTAATATCTATGCTCACAGACTCTCTTCAATGCTGAGGAACAGTTAAAGGTCACAGCTGTTTGCACAGCACTGTTCATAATGGACCACTTCTAAGATTAAAAGATAATGCAGCCTGCCAATTTAGTCTTTTTTCTTATTGTCAGTAACAACAGCAAAGATAGCAGTCTGCCAGCTTTTCTGAGGAAGAAAACAGGCAAAAGATGGTTTAAAATACTACTCTCATATCATTACACAAGATTCAAATACTGTGTGTTCTCTGCATGTTTGACACAAGTTTTTAAGTTAGCCGAATTCAAAATTTTAAGTACAAAAATTAAGGATTGTAGTCACATGTGTTTTTCCTCCACTTTAAATTAAATGGAGTTACACACAGGAGCCTTGTTGTGTTCCCACTGCACACAGATGCAGAATAAGTACGTCCTTTGGATGCAGACAAATGACTACTGAACACTATTTTGAAAATTAAACAGTATTAGGGCTCTAAGATGTCAAATAAATGGAATCTAGGACACCAAATTAGTTCCAATATTTGACTAGAAAACTTAGATAATTGGGCTCTCAATCTGACAAAGTATTAAGCTCCATTGAAGTCAATGGAATTTAAAAACATGACTAGAATTCAGGTTTAAGTGGTCTTTTGTATGGATTTCTGAGTAAAGGACTTAATTAAATAAACACATCCATTGAACTTTTTTGAATACCATCAAGTGCTATGCTAAAAGGTCCCAATAATGAACAAATGATTGGTTCTCTTCTTGTATGATTTTGCAGATATATACATTGCCTTGTATCAGGAATGCTGCTGCTTTTATTTTCCATTAATTTCTGCTAACAGTTCAGACCATCCATTAACACACCTTAACAACCTTGCATTGTACCTGTTATGATTTAACTTTCGCAAAGCTTGCACTAATTTTACTGATGAAGCATTATTATTAAAAATGCCTTCTCTTTATTAGAACAATAAAGAATCCTCAAATTAAATGCCCATTTTACTACTCGCCAATCAGCCCCCTAATTGTTGTAAAAGAATTTTTAATGGGGAAAAAAAAAAAAAAGTGTTCTTTTAGCATTAAGATTCTGCATTAAATAGGAGATCGGAAATACCAAGTGGAAATACGCTGTAAATCGACAAATTAAGCAAGGCATACCTTTACTATTTTAACTACCTCTTAAACACAATAAACCAAAACTGTTACAGAAACACTGCTTACATGCAGCTCTAAAGGCAAATAGAGAAAATGAACAATTAATATTCTACAATTACCATCAGCCTCTTATTCTGCTGTTCCAAATAATGCCCATGAAGTCAGTGAATTTATTAACTACAGTAAAGTAAATTGGGATTAATATCATGCCTGGGAGGCAGCAACTGCTTACCACACTGAAACACTGATAAAAAAAAAATAAATTCTTCAAGAGAGATATATTTGGATATGGTTTTATTAAAAATCTGGATTACAGTTAAGAGGCTTAAATCATCAGGAGGGAGTCTGTAGACAAGTTTACAATTTTGCTTAAAAACTAGTTAGAGACTTGGATTAAAAAGAACTGCAGCTAAGAAGTGTCCAACTTCCAAAAATTGTTATAAATTTTAGGACTTATCAGTGTCTGACAGTAAAAACGTAAGTGGGGAATGAGACTAGCCTAAGCTACATCACTCCATTGACATAATCAGACAAAAATTAATACAGCAGGGATTCATGACTATTTCTAATGACTTCTAAAGATAAAAATCATTCAGGTCAGAGGGGGATCTGTGAATCTCAAGGCAGGGTCAGACCAGGTAGATCTTTGAAACCACCAAGCACAGAGATTCCAAAGCCTCTCTGGGTAACTTGTTCCAACGTTTAATTATTCTTAGAGTGATATTTTTTATGTTTTCCTTATACCAAACTGGAACATCCTCCTCTTCAATTTTTGGTTAGTCTCTCATTCTCCCACCATACACTTCAAAAAAAGCCCAGCTCCATCTGCTTGTTAACTCCTTCCATACAGTTCAACAGCTGTTAGGCTATGAGGTCTTTGTTCAGGCTTCTCCAGAAAAAGCAAACCCAATCATCTCAAGTCTTGTCTCGTAGTTCCTATCCTTCAACCCCAGCCACCCTGGTGACCCTCTTCTGGACTCACCCAAGTTTACCTACACTTACCCTGTACTGAGACAACTGAAAATTGGGCACTGTATTCTAATGAGTGGCAGGTAAAGGGGAATACCAGCTTCCCTAGCTTCATTGGCAGTGCTTGAGTTGATGCAGCACAGGATGCTGTTTAGCCTTCATCACTGCCAGTACACACAGCTGACTCATGTTTATCCTTCTGCCCACCAGAATCCCCTATCTTCTTCAGGAGATCTGCTGCCCAGCCAGTACCATTGCAGGGTTTAGCCCATTTCAGCTGCAGGAATTTGTATTTGCCAGTTAATCTCCAGGAGACTTCTGTTCCTCCAGCCTTTCTAGGTCCCTTTGAGAGACAACCCTAAAGTTCACTAACTGCACCTCAAATTGCTGTCATGGAAACTTGATGAAGGTGCACTACATCACCTCCTCCAGATCACTGACAAAGACACTAAACCAAACAGTTCCATGATAGACCTCTAAGGGCTACATTTGCAACTGGCTTCCAGGTAGAATATGAAGCATTAGAAATGGAAAGTCAGAGCAGTTTTACTTTCCCCTCCCTTCGATTTTGGTTAATGACTATCACTAACATGCATTTTTTTTCTTAACATTAAATAAAGCCCTTTTAATTCAATTAATAAATACACTGTCTAGACTCAGTCCAATATAAGTAGACACAAAATAAATTTTAGCAGTCACAGGTGGAACATACCTGGCTCTGTTCAACAGCACAAAATGCAAACACAGAGACAGTGATATGAGCAGGTTCTACAATCATTTCAAGACAGCTTACAGTACTGGGGAACATGCTGTCCCCTGTAAATAATGGCTGCCACTATCACAACCCTTACTCAAATGTGCTAATTACATCCTCTTATCAAATGATGATGCAATTAACTAGGATCACCATGCTGCATGCTCTTTTAGTAACATAAAAGAATAAATTTAGATACATTCCTGCTTCTTAAATTTCTAAAGTCATGACATACAAAGGTTCCTCCATGCACTGACATGACTTATGGCTTCTTCTTGCCTAACTGAGAAACTGCAGATCACCCAGGCCTGTAAATTACAGGACTTAAGGTTAAGTAAATGAAGCAATTTATCAGAGACCTCATACACATCTTGAAATCTTTTTTCTCAAATTCAGAAGATGACATAATTTGGAGGACGCAATCTTCTTTCAGGGATCAAGTCATACTGGTACATTTTCCTAGGGTGTCAATTGCTATAAATCATAGCAGCTTCCTTAATTTGATAAGATTTTACGTGACAATTTTGCCGTGCACATTAAGAATGGTTTATTTGTGAACTTGTCACAGGTAACTGCTCCTGTTTCTGACTTTTTTTTTTCCCCAGGAAGTCTGCCTGGCTTTCATACTCATTAATTCTGCAGTCTCCCAGAGCTTTGTGATACTCAAGATAATTAATTCCCAAAAGAGCTTCCTTTATGCATAAAGATGTAAGCTTTGAGCTCATAAGACAGAGACACCTGTGGCCCTCACACCCCCACCTCCTGAAATAAGTCAACAAAAAACCCAAACATATCACCCCTCAGCCTTCCTTTCCCTTAGCACTGCTTAGGGCACTGACTAGTAAACAGTTCCTCAACATTAGGCAGCCAGACCAAAGCAGTGGCTCAACACACACAAATATTTGTGGTAGAAACATGTAGGACCAAATATCCACTGGCACTTTGGTAGATACTGAATATACTGCAAATGCATGGAGTGACAAAATCACATTTATCATTACTGGGCATTTTCAAACTCTTGAATATGCTCCCACCTTACAAGATTCAAGTAAAGCATCCTGATCCTTGGCATCAGAAACTCCACTGAACAGAACTGAATCTTAAAACCTCTGTAGAGTCTAGGATCTGATCCCCGGCACCTCCATGCACGATTTACAACTAGCTCTTAATTTTTACACTTTCAAAATTAGGAATGAAGCAACATACTGAATGTCATGGAATAAGGCAAGTCATCTCATACCAACGTGGGCAACCAGGGGAATGCATTAAAAATATCAAGTATCTATGTAAAATGCAAGCTCTTTCTTCTGCAGTTGTATCAGCATGTAATAATATTAGGGCAAAAGCCTTAAATCCCAACTTGTCACCGCTGCTTGGAAAGACAAGGGCTCCAAAGAATCAAAAACTCACAAACCTAAGAAATCAACTGATATCCACCTGCTTGTCTTGGATAAGCCACATTGTGCCTCTGTCCTGCAGGTTGCTTGCTAGTCCATAATAGCAGAGGCACTCACATTAACCTTGAGACAATATTTACAGCTGTTTTAACAAGCTGGATGGTATCACACTAACATTAGCACACTTGCAAGACACAGGTCCTCTGCAGACATTCAAAACAAAAAAAGCAGGTCCTGCCCTGAAGAACTTTAACTTCAAGAGAAAGGACAGGCAAAGGAAAAAAGAATGCTATGAGAATTAAAGCCCAAGATGAATGGAAAATTTTGCCCAAGATGAGACAGACATTTAGTGGGAGGGGCCTAGTGTTTCCTGCATGTAGTCCAGTCCCAGAACACAAAACATCTTTGCTTTATACTTCATTTAACTGGGTTGGGTTTTGTTGGGGTTTTTTTCCACGCAGGGCTAACATATTCTCTGTATTTCCTTAAAAGAAACAACGTGAACAACACCTACAACCTTGAGTCCTGCTACTGAGGGATACACACAGGTCTCAACTACTGCAACTACCATGCAGCTGTTACACTTTAAGGAAAACTAGGGCTCCCAAGAGCACTTTATTCTCAGTTCTCAAACGCAGTTACCACATACCATTCCAGTTTTACTGTTGTTCATGTATGGAAAATAATAAGATTAATTTCATCCATTACATCATTTTTCTGAAGTAAAGAAAAGCAACACCAAGAACAAACCTGCCCTAGCAAAACAACTGAAGTGAAACCCTGTAGCTAAGCTGTAGCTTAGAGCAGTTAGATGCTACAAGGTATTTTTCCTCCTACTGTTGGGCTCAGTTGAGCAAGTTCCAACCTCCAGACAGTAACTGCTTCCAGGAGGACATTTAACCAGGCAAGAAGGGAAACAGACCACAGTTGTGGTCAAGGAGACACAGTATCTCAGAAGCCACTGGACTTAACAAAGAGAAAGAGCACGGAACTGATACTAACCCAGTAACTTCCCATACATTGATAAGATTTTCTATATGCAAATACCTTGCTTACTTGAGCCAGCATCACATAACTCAGTCTGGTGGTTGCTGAAGGGTTCACAAAAGCCACCCAGGCAGGCTCCCTGCTGTGCAGCTCTCTGAGGAAGACCAAAACCTGAGGCACACTTGCAATGGCCTCTCTGCTGCCCTCCCCTTCCCAGCCTGAGGGAACTGGGAGCTAATAATTTCTGAATGGAAGCACCTGAGGACTTATTCCCCAAACTGTGCAGCTGTTAAGAGTTTGTGCCCTGGGGTAGGAGGCCAACCCAGCTGTGAGGAAGGCAGTGAGGCTGGCCAGCCCTGGCCACCTGGGGCAGGAGGGGGCTTGTAAACTGGCAGCACCTGTGAGGGGTCAGAGCAGCCATTGGGAAGCAGCTTCCCCACAGGAAGCAGCTCCTCAGCTCTGCTTCTGGGGTCATGGGACAAGGCCCAGGTGGTAGTGGTTATTGGGTTGTTCTATACCTGGAAGCTGGTAGCAAGGGGAGTACCACCAGGTCTGTAGAGGGACCTGTCCTGTTTAACATCCTTGTGGATGACCTGGAAAAGGTGATGGGGTGCCTTCTCTCATGACACCAAACTAGGGTAGGGGGTAGAGTTAGTCAGTACACTCAAGGGCAAGGCCACCACCCGGAGGGATGTAAGCAGGCTGATGGTATGGGACAATAGGAGATTCCCGAAATGCAACAGGGGAAAAATGCAAATGTGTACCTGGAAAGGAAGAACTCCCCGTGGTTATGCTAGCTAGAGAGCAGCTCTGCTGCTCAGTCCGAAAGTCTTGCTGGACAGTAAACTGAAAATGCGTGTCTTGGCAGCAAAGACAACCAACACTATCCCAAATATTCCCCTGTTGGCTGCTCCCAGGCTCATCTTATTGGCAAACAGTATGCATGTATCAGAAGCAAGCTGACCTCCAAACTTCCTTTAAGCAGTGCACCACCTCTCCCTCTCACCCTATTAAAATGTTACACTTTCACAGAGCTTAGCCTGCAGTATCATGTTGCTGCACGGAGAGAACTAATTTTCCTTTTCAATCAAGCTAAACTTCACATAGCAGAGTTTTAAGAAACACAACATGGTACAAAGCAGTAAATTTACTCTAATACATTTTGTCTGAGCAAAACAATGATGACAAACAGCTCCAAACAATTTACATGTTCCCAAGAAAGCATATATAGAAACATAATTCAATCTTACTACCTTTCCTGAATAAATAAGAGATTAATTGATGTCTAAATTGGTATATGAAGTGTTTTCATAATAATAAACCCATCTCCTACCAGAAAGGCTTTGAAATGCACTCAATCAAGATTCTGTTCAGATTATAAGAACAGATTACATAAAAGCTTCATAGCACATAAATACATAAAGCAAGAAATTAGTCGTATTGGTCTGAACAAACAACACCCAAAGAAGTGGCCTAAAGATGATAATGGAAAAAATTAAGGGGGTTGATTATAATCTGTCATTTTTAAGTTGTTCAGAGAGTATGAAAACCTGTTCAGTGAAGTAAGTATGATAACACAATTAAATCCAAGAAAGGAAAGATTACATACGATTATGGAAAAGTATCTTTAGCATTTAGTGGCTTGTTACTGAGGAATCTAGACAAGGATTTTAAGGTTGGTCTTACCATGTATGTAGTCCTGCAGGTAAATAATTTTCTTACTATTTTTATACTGCTTGTCTATTACTACTACATTCAAAACATTTATTTCAGAGTATGAAGATTATGTAGTGGGCAACACATTCACTAAGATAATATTGCAGTTAGACTGCTTCAAAAACAACAACCACTCCCCAAACTCAAGCAAGTAGCAAATCACTGAGACATTGAATAGGGTGTTAGCAGTTTAATCCTGGAGTAGATCCAGGAACATTAAATAGTCCTTTCCCCCCCCAATGATAGTTTTTACAGTATTTGTAGTAGTTATTACAGTATTTGTAATAAACAGCAGAAAAGGATCCAATGAGACTATACCAGAATCAAAACTCCAAAGGCTTTCAGGAAGCATCTTGATTTTTTTCTAGTAGTAAAATGGGTAACACATTCTAGTTCAATGTAAGTTAAAGATGTGAATCATTTCAGTTGGAGTTGTCGGATATGGATTGCATGTTTAGGCATAACTTTTGACAAGTGCCTCTACAGCACCGAACTGCACAGAACTATCACCACAAAGCCATCAGTTCAGGACTACCACATATCATGGCCAGTCACCTGTGGCATGATTGCTAGACACAGTAATATGGAGAATTTGGAATTATACACATTATGGCTAGTGCAAGGCCAGAAGCTGTGATTCTTTCAAAGAGAAGCTCAGCAGAAGGCAGGATGCCTTTCCTTGCTCAGAGGCAAGACGTCATTGATCAGATGTCCAGCCATATTTTGTAACTTTGAAAGGCAGAATCTCTTGGCTTCTGAGCATATTCAAGCTCTAATCCGAGAGGAAAAATACAACCCAGCGCACTCCCATGGTTGCCAAATTTAAATAACTTCATAAGCAAAAATATCTCTAGACAACTTGTGTTTTAAAGAATACACACCAGAAGCAAAGCTGAAAAAGCAGCAGTGTGTCCTAAAGGCATGACTTACTGTGCCGTTGAGTGGCAGTCACACCCCAGCAGTACAGAACTTGTCTGGAAAACAGGGTACATTAACTCCTGTCCAACTCCATGCTAAGCACAGACAGCAGTATTGATTTTAGTCCCCTGGTAAGGTTGGGTATATGAACATTAGACTTCACATTCAGCATTGAATGCAGGATACATATAATATTCTAGAAAAATGCATATCATATTCTAGAAAAATACACATAATATTCTAGGAAAAAAAAACCCAACAATTTACAACAGGCAAGTGATGTGAGCAGCCAGAAACGTTCCCTGGTTATAAGGGGTGGAAAAAATAAATAAATTACTGAACAAAAAGAAAATGCCTGCCAGCCTGGGAACCAGGAACATCCCTGTAAAGTGCCGCTGGCCTCTCTGAATACAGCTGGGGTACCTACAACTGGAGACATCCTAAGATACCATTGACAAGCACAAAAACTCCCAAGAAACCGTAACAACAACTTTTTGTCTGGAAAAGTGGAAACAGTCTGGGGAAATGAAATTGGTCTGAAAGAACAGAAACGTCACCAGCACTGCTTGTTACAGGTGAAGAACAGAAATTAACAGCATCTATTGGCTGCTCCAAGTGGTGCAGTCCTATGCCCTCTTATGTCTTTATGATATAGAAAGGACTTAATTTTTATCCAAAATGAAAGAAAGCAAAATATTTACCAAACTAAGTGAACTACAAGGTAGATGGGACCTCTTAGGAGCTTATTTTTCCACTGCAGCTAGACACACAGGCATAAGCTAGACTTCTGAAGGACAACTCTAAAATTTTATACATATATATACACACACACCACAATTATTTAAAATTCAGAACTTTCTGTAATCTCCTAGATAGGGTGAGCACTCTTGAGGTGGAAGAAATCAAATCTGAAAGCCCTTCACATAGATAAAAAGTTCTATATATTATTTCAAACCTACTCTGAATAGCTCTTACTCTTCTTGAACAAGGACAATTTAACTACTTTAACAGGGCGAAAGAGATTGGAAAGTACTTCAGCAGAATTAGAACAATTATGTGCATTAGGCCACTATAGGAGCTTAAAGCACTTTAATGGGATAAAGAAGAATTTAAGTGCTATGCACTATAGGACAGTTTAAAAAATGGCTCATTTGATAAAGATTTAAACTAAGTTAATGGATACAGCAGCAATTATCTACAGACTGAATTGCTAGAAACAGATTTCAAGAATAATCTTCTTTGCATGAATTCATGGGAAGAGATTTTATTGCTATAGAGTACTGTCCACCTTTAACAATTTAGTGAACTCTTTCTTTCTTCCAAAACCAGAATGAAATTAGCATAGATCCACCTAATGTAGCCTAGGTGGTTTCTCGTTTTCTAATCATTTGTACAATGGCAGCATTTTTTAAGTGGCATCATTAGCAGGAATCTGCCAATGTTCTTCCTCAGCCAAATTTCGCTGCACAAATCACTTCAGCATGAACAAAGAGCAGATGAGAGGAGAAAATTAATTAGTTCAATGGCTTATTCTCTCTCCTGCATACACATAGTTGATACAACTTGCACACACAGTTATGAAGCTATACAGGAAGAGGATCTCTCTTCAGAATTTCATCTTTAAACTACACAGGCCCTTCTCATAGCTTCTGAACAGAGCTATCACCTCCTTGTGTCTATTTTCACTGCTATGACTGCGTGAATAAGGAAGCATACTACAAAATTCAGGAGTTACAAGTTGCTTAGAGCTGACTAAGACATTGAACAAACGAAAGAGCAAGGGAGGTGACAGACTATTTGCTGCTGAAGTTTCTTTGGCACCAGGTAACAGGCTTTCTGCAGAATAATATCTCTCCGTTACCCTCTTCACAGATCTAGTGATTAATCTGCTCCTCAATTTTCACCCTTAGTGCTCTCAAAGCCTGGTAGGGAAAAGTGGTCTTTCTTATGGGCCAAGGCAGACATAGGGCCTAATGTCTTCACAGAGGGAAAATGACCTGGAAGTACACACGGTGGTGGTGAAGTAGCTGGTGAAAGAGAGCTTTGTAAAGCATGGGATCTTACACATTTTTTGGAGGACATGTCCAGACGTTTTAAGGATCTTTGATTTCAGAAGACACTGAACTCTCCCATCTGAAAATGGCACCTCTATTGCATCTGAAATCAGATATCAAACAAGTTGGGTAACCAAAATAATAAAAAAAATTATATAAAATTAGTCTTCAAGTAAATTCTTGGCTTAGAATTTCAAGTATTTGAAGCTTCCAAGTTAGATTTCCAACCAACACCAAACAACTCAAAAAATGAGTAACATTTCATAGAAAAATACGGTTTATAAATCTATTATTGTTAATGTTAAGTAGTATATAAACCACATCATTACTGTTTCACAAACACTAAACAGAATGCTACTAAAGCCTCTAGTCGTATAACCTTCTCAAAGAGCAGTATCAGTATATTCATCCTATAGGCATCTACTTCTAATGCATTTTTTGAGAGAAGTTTTTAAAGAATAAATATATTGACTTTCATAGGCTGAACTCATTTAGCGAAAGCCACATAAGTATGTTTAAGTCCAAATCTGTGTTATTTGCTTAACATTACTTATTTTTTCACAGAGTTTCTTGCTGCATTTAGTTTTGTGGTATAGAACTGAGGTTTGAATCCTGTAGTTTGAGTGTAATGAGGTAAGCACAAAACCAATTAGTGCTTCATGAGATGAAGAACTTGGGGAAAGACCTTTCTATTTATTTCTACATTAACAACCATAGGATAGTTCTAACGTATACCAACTTCATACATACTTGCATAATATATTGTAAATTTTAGAGAGAAAGCACTAACTTCATTTGTCAATTGTCCCATCTGAATCACACTTGCTGTATTACACAAAATGCCAATTTAGTGTCTCTCTAGTCTGTTTTTATTACCACACCAGGCTATGAGCACGAAATCATGTTCAGATACATTGACTTCCTTCAACAGGGAGTAGGGAAACACCACAAGAAATTAACACTAATCTTCTAATTCAACAAGAATAAAATATGTAACTGATTAAATCTTAATTAACAGTTCACAAAAAGCTGTTTAATGTCATGTGGCATATGCATCTTAATTATCTGACTGCTCTATCTCTGTTTGCATGAGGGAAAGAGCCTGCAAATTTTCAAAAGCTTTTAATTTCTGCTTCCTTTGATTTCTGTCTTCCATTTTTAAAGTAACAGAAACTAGTTTTAATTTCCTAATGGTTAAGACAGCTGCATTTGATCTCTTTCAAAATGTTATTTTCTTCCTGTTCGTAATGGTCTTGGCTCTTGCAACTGCTCAGATCTATACATATCAAACCCACCTAGACATACTTTTCCCAAACTGTTACAAGATCAGGCAAGCCCAAAAGAATTCGTCACTTTGAGGCCACCTGAATACATGTTGCTAAAGTTGCAAAAACACTAACAATCTGTGTAAACTTCCTTAATTGCACAAAAGTTCACAACAGGTATGTTTATGCTATATTCATTTTCATACTCTATCAACAACTGTTGAGTTTTATTAGGCGATTGATCACCTAATAAGCTAATTTAAGTCATAATTTTCCACAAACAGCAGCAGAAATTTAACAAATAACATTATTTACCTAGCTTTATTTGGCATGCCTAAATTTTTGCAGCATGGAATTTATTCTTCCCTGATTTTACTTACAACACAAAGTTTATGCAGGTACTCTAAGATAAGTAATTGCTTTATCCTCAGACGTGTTGCTGTAACTTATGTCAAGAAGAAATTCTTGATTAGGATGGGTTTGCAGTTCAATTTAACTTTTGGACAAGAACTTGATTTCTGTTAACTTGAAACGTTTACAGAATATTCTGGACTTATTTCATGCCCAGTGCTTATGCCAAGTAAGGAAGACAATGTGGCCTATGCGTCAGTGACCACATAAATCACCTAGCAGCATTCTGAGCATAATTTTCTGTGTATGAGATTCCTGATGAAAACGGACAATAAGATCAAAGTACATATTTGCTTCTGATGAGCTCTTCAGGCTTTCGAAGAAAGCAAACAAAGTAGGCACAACCCAGCTGAACATAAATGTATTTTCTTTGAAAAAATAAGTACTTCCACTTTTGCCTGGACTGAGAGTCCCAAAGCCCTGTATTGCCAGAAGAAGGGAATCTATAAATTTCCGAGCTTCTACTGGACTAAGTTGTAATTAAAAACTCTTCAACACTTTTGAGAATTTAACTCAAAATATCCCAGTTTTAACTTTCAATATACTAAAGTCTATCTGGAATGTTTATGTCTCCTATCAGTAAAGCCACCTACCATTTGTTATGAATTAGACAGTTTTTGCATTCTTACCTGTTTGGAAACACAGATCTCAAGTTAAACAAACACCATCATCTTGGATAGCCCACTCTTAGCAAGATTTCTTTCAAGTTTCAATACTTCAACTTTAACTAAGATTTTCTGCAAAAAAATATCCTAAAGGCTGGCCATTTCGCTCCCTGAAACTTCTATTGTGAATTCCCTCTAAGAAGAAATCAGTTTAAGATAAAAATACAGAGCCAAAATCTACATACATGTGCATACATACATATGCAAAACCCACTGAACTTAACAAAACGAATGCATAGGGTTGCAAGGATAAAATTTGGTTCCCTTTGTCCCGTTCAACTTTTTTCAAAATTCAGATGTAAAATCCCAGCATAACTGCTTACCTGCACGGAGCTTGACCAGAACTTAAAGACACTGGCAATGATAACCAGAACATTGTGTTCCTGTGTGCCCACAAGATATGTTTTTCTTAGAATAGTTTGCTATTTTTGAAAAATAAGCTATTCAATGACCCAGGAACAAGGCTGCATCTGTGATTAGGTTGTGCTAATAAAGTATTTATGTTATATGAAAACCACAGCTTAAAGGCTATTGCAAACAAACAAGGTGCTTTAGCAGGGGCCCTCACACAGACAAGCACAGAGCTGGGTAAAACTGGGTTTACGGATAACAGAAGGAGCAAGGGAAGAAGGAATCCAACGTATGTAAAACATACTGTAACTTGGCTATAACAAATTGCTAACACTCAATTGATAATTGAGGAAGAGCAAATGGCTTGAGCTGGCAAACATAAACCAATCCTGTACAGACCCAGAAGGTGGGAAGGAAGAACTCCCCTACCATTAGTTTCATACTCTTCCTGATAAGTAACTTGGGGCAGTGACCCCTTGCCAGAGTGCCCTTTCACAGAAGTGAAATTTCTAACTGCTATTACGTACATACACATGGCTTCTCTTCAAAATGTAAAGGCATTTTTGGATGAAATTACACTCAACAGCAAGCAAGCTATGAAGGGGGTGGGGAAGACATCACATATAAAGAAAATTATTTCTGTTTTTGAACAGCTTAAAAGAAAAACTGTTTTGGAGATTACCTGTATGAAAGATCATGAAAAACTTACAATATGTCTGTCTTTTAAATAATCATTTAGCTAACCTCCAGGTTGCTTATTTCCGCTGTTAGAAAAACTGGAGCCATTATAAACACAAGAAACGGAAATGAGCAGCAAAACCCCTACAACTGTTGCAACTGGCACAAGATTTGTTTGTTTTTAAAATGAATACATAATTAAATTGCAATTTTCAGAAACTAAGCCAACTAGAATCTGGACAGTTACTGTTATTTTTATCTTTCCTTCTGTCCCTGGCATTAAAGGACAGCACATACACAATAAATTTCAGCAGATGTGACAGATCTGACTACGGAATATCTATTGTCATTGCAAAATATTTTTGAAGTGAAAATAATTATGCAATCCACCACAAGGGCTAGTGATTACAAATAACATTTCCATTTTATTTCAACTCCCAGAAGCTTCTCCCTTTCTCACTAATAAAAAAAAGCCCAAACACTAACCAAACCTCTTAAATCCTACTCAAGCAATGTGTCTTGCTATATGACAAAGCAATTAAAGAATGAATGCCCCCCCCCAAGAAAGCCAGACAATTTATTTAGTTGTATCGCATTTTTCCCACAGTTGGCATTTTGTTTAGATCTCACTTATACACTGTATTGTATTAAAAAAGGTCACCGATATTTGAAGGACAAGCATGGCTCAAATTTATTTTAATGAAACAGTAATTTATCCTCCTCTTCCCCTGAAAAAGTCAAGAGATGCATAACAAACTGAAGAACTCTATCAGCATTGCGTTGCGTCTCCAGTGTTAATGGCTGATGGAACTGAAGGAACGTGAGAAAAAAAATAAACGTAAAAGCTTTATCTCTGTTTTCATCAGCAGTAACTAAAATATAAACATTGCTGTTGCCCCCCAAGAGTCAAAAAAGATAAAACATAATCAATATCTGTACCCCAACAGAGTACAGACACTGTCATGCATTTACTGTGTTCCAAATGAAGTCTTTTCCAGGGACTATTTCACTGTAGAAGGAAAACAGCTGCATAGTAAATGTAATCTCCAGCACAATATCTCAATGGGCAAAATTCAGTGGGAAGGCTGTTAATAGATGATACTGGTCTTTTAATGTGTGTTCTTATGAATCTTTTCATTCCCTGATCTCTTTCCATTTTCTGCCCAAGGTGAATCTCATCATGATGATGCTTTCTGAAATGCTAAAAGCATTATAAGTAACGGAGCACATTCCATTTCTTAATTTAAATTGAATCCAAATAAGTGAGAGAAGCAGAAATTTGTGCCAAATTAGATGCAATTCAGTGCATTCAGATAAGAAAAGCATAACCATACAAATTTCACATCTCTAGGGTCTACATGTAGGACAGAAAAGGGTTAGATTGTCCTGATACGTTTTTAAAAAATTATTCTTTTGCATTACATTAGTTAGGCCCTACTTAGTTCTGAGTATGTTACTAGTTGCACTTTTCATACAGCTTATTTTGAATTCTATCAGTGCCAAAACCTATTAGCTGAGTCAAATCTGCTGATATTTTTATCTTTTATTATGTTCATATTTAGCCTCTTTCACATTTTACTGAACATTTCTCTTCTTTGAAATACTACAGTTCATCCAGTGAAAAACTATGAGAAGAAAAGCAGGCCTGTACAATAAACGGCAATCATACACACAGCATACATACCCATTTACACAACACACACTGATATATACAATTAGAAGTCACCAGTTATTTTTCATTCCAGAAAATAGGAAACTTGTGATATTTTAAATGCAACCCCACAGTAACTTTTAAAAAATAGCTATTCTGTTTGAGAACTCTTGTGAATTACTCTCTCACACTCACTTGTGCAGAAATACAAGCAGGGCTAATGAGATTAATGCTTTGTTCTGACAGGTTTAGTTAATACTAAACAACAGTCCAAAGCACCTTGCCACTGTCCCATTTTCCACTGCTCCCAACCCACATACAAAATTCAGTCCATGTCGTTGCAATCCTACTTTATGAAGCCAAACACCACCAAACCTAAAATCAAAGTGCCGCACTTTTCTCCAGATGACATACTGGGCCTTACCAGGTTGCAAAATAAAGCTAATTATATTGTGCAGTCCCCCAGTTGAACTATCTCTGCTTCCAGGAACGCAAGCAGAAGCAGCAGGTATCTGAGTATGCAGATCATGTCATCTTCCAAGACTTAAAAAGAAAATAATTATCCCCTAGTAATTGAAAATACAAAATGAGGTTTAACATCATGTTCTGATCTTTTTATTTCATGCTGTGAGAGGATTAATTTACTGAAAATGGAAAGTGCTCCCAGACTGCTGTACCTGGCCCAATATATCCCTCATGCTCAGTGCTGCTAAGGTGTTTGGGGAACTAGATACAAGACTCCAAACCTGACCTACTTCAGTGTATACAGGGCTAAAAGTCAGACTTACCCATTATGAGTGCTATACAGCTTTATTCAAGTCATTTGCTCTCACTGTGTCTGTTAATTATTCCATGCACTAGGATAATGACCCTAGGCTATTTTGAAGACATTTCACATTTTTCTGTTACTGCAGAGGTACTTTTCCAATCGAAGAAGATTTCTCTGGCCTGTTATCCAACTGTCAGTGAGCAAATCTTTTCCCTTCTCTACACAAATGCAAGATTATCCCTTAGTTAAGATTATTGTAAGCCCATTAATAGGTTTAGATGAGACCATAAGTTTGCCAAAGCTCTCAAGGAGATTCTGCTTTCATTATTTCTTAGACTGAGTAACCTCCCCACCTGGGGCTTCATAAACTAACCTCTTTCAGTTTGATTTCAGCCTGGCAATTCACTGGCTTTCCAAGCCACAGACAACTCTACACAGCCCATTCTCAAGCTCTACAAACCATCTTTGTCACCTCTGAGGTGAGACTTCATGTTTGCTCCCTGCTTTGTCATAATAACACCTGAAGTCCCTCCTGTTTCCACATGTAACCCCATGTCTATGTAAGTGCTCTGGAGGGCAGTGATCTCAAGAGCAACATGTATTTCTAACCCATTAACCATTCCAATGTGATACAAACACACAAACCTAATACCCAAAGCATACAAACCAATATCCACCAGGTAAGTAAATCAAAAGGTAGTTTGGGGGGATTTCAGTGGGCTATAATTTGTTACATAATTTAAAGTAAGTAGGGTAAACTTTGACTTGTAATGAGGCACAAGTCCTAAAAGCCATATACAAAAATATATAGAAACCTAAGTTGACAAGATACCTTTTGTTTTTGTTTTTGAGGTTGTTTTTTTTTTTTTTTTCACTTTACAAGGCTTTACAAAGGTTTGGTCGTAGATACCTCTTTGCATTTTTACATGCTTTCAGTGTGTTTCAAGCCTGACATTAACTCTTCAAAAGTTTGTGATAAATCTTAGTATTTCTTGACTTTCTGTAAGTTTTCACATTTTCTGAACTCAGACATTACCTATAAAATGATTTTCTGACTCTTTAAAAATATTTTCTAAATACCTTTTTAATGAGTCAGAAAAACACTGTCATTTAACAGCTGTCAAGTGAAAATGAGGGGCTTCCTCTCATTTCCAAAGTTGCCCAGTTCAGAAATGTAGCTGTAAAGCTAAAAAAACCTACTGGCAGCTTGACCAAGGTTCTTCAAGACTAATAAGTTTCTGAAAAACAATGACGTTTTAAGAAGCCAGCATTTACAAACCAAATCATGTTTCACCAAAAAAAAAAAAAAACCTCAAAAAAAAAAAAAAACCTCAAAAAAAAAAAAAAACCTCAAAAAAAAAAAAAATTCTCAGGAAGCTTATAGCCTGATGTGACTTTTATTCAGCCTCATAGGAAGCCTGAGGCAAAGCAAATGGAATCTGTATCTTGCTGGCTGTAAATTCCCTAACTGCACTGTCCTTTCTGCCCTGCATTCACAGGGAAGTGATTATGTGTGCTTTTTATAAATAAATAAATAAAATTGCCTTTTCAGTAATTACAGATTTGTTCAATCTGATTTATACATATGAAACATTAAGTCTCACTGAGCCTAATATCTTTCAAAAAAAATTTCCATACGCAATAAAGAATAATGCTTAATAGCTGTGATATATTCTGTCATTTTAAGATGCCTGCATTTCTCAACTAAGTGCAAAAGAAATTTTAATCTGGAGCCCTTGGAACAGAAACAATAGATAAACCGTTCCTCGCATTAGAAAAAAAGTTGTTTGCTAAAAATGGAAAGCTAAATAGGAAAAGCATTTTTCCCTAAGTTTCCTGGGGTAGCCCTTGTCCACTCAGCATCTTGTAGATTTCTGGTAACCAACGTATTTATTGTCACAGGTACCTTTTCTCCAGATTCTATAAATAAGTTCTCAAGGTTAGGAGAAACTTGAAAAGGTTTGTTTAAGAGTATTTAGAGAGTTGTCTGCCACTCAGAAAGTCCGTAGTCACAAAAGGGTGCTCTCTATAAAATATTTCTCCCTGTAAAAATATAAATGTGACCATCATTAGTTGGTGTTAAGAGTCCTTTTACTGCAGTTCGCACAAGCCTCCAGTCACTGCAAAGGAAGTTCTATCCCCACCTCTCCTTTAGTGTGTTCATATCTTTCTTTTCTCTCTTCATTGATCACTACAATCTGAATTCAATTATGGTTTAAACCCCCCCACCTTGCCACTATCTTTTTTGGCCCCATATTGTTCTATTTTCCTGTAGCCTGATGAATACTGAATGCATCTTGAAAGCTTGCCCGTTTTACTTTTTACATGGCTCAAAAAGATGCAGTGCCTATAACTGTCCTTTTTTGTTCTTTAATCTTTGATCAAGAGAGTGCTATGTAGAGAAGAAACATCATATAAACCCCATGACATAGGGGGGGAAAAAATGTTTCTACTGACAGAAGGTATCAGAAATGTTCAAACTTCACACACAGTTTTTCTAATTTTGCTAAATCTTATGCTGCCAAAAGAAAAAGCAATGAGAAGTGTTCCCGAATCACAGTTTTTCCCATATTCTGAATCTGTACATAGCTCTTAAAAGCTACAATCTGGCTTTCATTTCTTTTATTATCCATTTCTTTTATCTCCTGAATGACTATTCTACAGTAAGCCACAAAGCACAGACTAGAAATGTTCTTATTTATAAAAAGAAAATAAAAGGGTATAGTTAAGAGTCTTGCACAGGTGGAACTGTACACCTGGGACTATCCAAGAATATCTCTAGAAACAAAGATCTTAAAAATTTGAACTTCTTGGCTTTAAAGCTGACAAAAGTCAAAGTAGTATAGACTTTTAAGCACCTTTATCTACTGAAGTTCACTAAAACCCAGGTTTCCAAGAGCTGCCATCACTTAGCACATAGATTTGAGGAGCAGTTGGGACCTTAAAGGAGTATCTGCTTCTCAACTCCTTCAGCACATGCATTTGTGGAAACCATCTTTAAAATACATGGCACCCAACAGGTTACCAGTGGTCTAAACTAGCATATCAGTGATGATTGAAAACTACAATTACCACAAGTTGTGTATACATCATTAAAAACAAGCGCTGATAGTTTTTACTTAGGTTAGAGATGGCAGTGTTTCATCTTTCCACTCTAAGAATTCTGCACAAATAATTATGTCAAAGCTGCATGAAAGAGAAGCCCAGATGTAACACCATGTGCAACATTCAGACTGGCCACTATCCCCCCCTTTCCCCTCACAGGCAGTGGCCTTTAACTGCAGCAGCCCCACTGCACACCTTGCTATGCCTTGTGTCACACTGCAATCCTTGCCCCAAAGAGCTCACCTAACAGAGGAGACAAAGACCAAGAAGTAGACAAATGCCAGAAGAGAATTACCTGTAGGACAAGGCTGTAGTAGAGACAGATATATCAGAATAAATTTAACAATACTTTAGTCAAATAACACGGGCATTAAAAGGGATATCAATCCTGCTCAAATGCAATTTGTAGATACCCTGGTATGTCGGTGAAAGGGCTGGAGAAGAGTATGAAGCCCTTTTGCCAGATGTGTTAAACAGCAGGAAGATGAGTAAGAGTGCATGCAAAAGCTGTGGGAACAAGGACAGAACTCAACAGCACATGGGAAGTTAAAGTTTGCAGTCAGATATAGAGACTAAAGGCTGAGCTAAAGAGAGCACATAAATAAATATCCAGTACTGCTGTACCTACATAAGTACAGTTTCCAACAGTAAATCATAAAAGGATTTTACAGAGAAAGCCAGTAACAGCTGTATCTTATAACTCTGTATTTTAAGAGATCCATCTATAGCTGACGGCAACGAAAGAAACAACAAAACTTTCATGTTACCTTTAATTCTCAGAGACCCAAAAAGAGAACCTACGACTGAAGGCATATGTGCATGAACAGGACAAGCCTGGTAGAGTCTCTCTGGCTTTAAGACAAAGAGGGATGAGACATATCTCTTAATGGTTGTTGGATTTTTCAGTTCATCAGGGTTTAATGTCAGGAGCTCACAATGCTCAAATGGAAGCCTAGTCTGCTTTCTGTCTCTTTCTGAGTTTACAGTTGGCTGTATTTGATAAGAATAAATAGCAGTAAATGCAAGGAAGGAAGAGAAGAGAAATGTCCCAGAATTGACTCAGAATCCAATATCTAAACCAAATAATTATATATAGGTCAATGCAATTTCTCTCAACCTGTTAATCATACTGTGGCATAAATAAAGCAGATTGTCCTTACCAAAAACTTGCTTCAAAATTTCAGGCTAGAAAGCCATACACAAGGAAACAAGATAGATTATCAAAAAGTGGAAAAAAATTTTGCATCAGTTCATTACACTCTTCACAGAAGGCTTTATTGATACTTTAGCCATGAGCTGGGGCATCTTTGTTGCCCAGAATGTAATCAAAAAGTAACATTAAAAAGAGCAAAGAGATGTTTTTGCAGCTGTCCCTTACTCTAACCAGCTTATTCTCCAGCATCAAAATCACACTGTACCTGTCCAAGCTTTTGCTTTTCACACAAATCATCTGCACAGACACATTACCCATTTAAGAGATCAAATTGATGTTAAAACACTTGAACTCTGGTATTAGATTGCTTAAAGGAATATATATAATGAACCTATATAATTACAAAGAGGAACTGGCACAAAAGAAAACTCCACAGCATTGACTCTGTCCTACCATCTTTCCTCCCCAACCATGCTGCTCCCATATAAACAGGTGCCATTTTCTGACCCATTTCTGCTTTGGAGACTACCACACCTGCCCTCTCCTAGATGAAAGGCTTCACTGGCCTCTGCTTTCCTCTCCCTCCTAGAAGCCTCCATTATTCTCCCTCCACAGTAGGACTGAGCCTACATCCATAATCCACATCTACTTATTTGTGGGAGAAGCCACTCTGAGTGTCAATACAAACGCTCTTGGGAGGGGAGTCAGACACGGATTAAAAGACTGCATAGTTTGAAAGAGTTGCTCAGTTCCATTGCTTGTCTGAAATACCAAGGGCTGCCACAGTGATTAAAACTGTTTTCTGCTTTAGTTTTCAGACTTGCCCAATGCCATAGCTGGTTCCTAACTGTGAGTTGTAGATGGGGGTGAAAGGCGTAAACTTGTTTCCTTTCTGCCCATGTACAGCTCACAGAAATATAAATTCAGGAGCCCAACCCTAAACCAAGTGCTTTGGCCTGAAAAACCAGACTGGAACAAAATGTTTTTTACAGAAGTCTGTACTTTTCTAATACAAACAGACTGGAATAGCAATGATTTGACTTTTTTTCAAAAGGTAGTTCAACTTCTGCAACTCCCATTCCATTAAGGAGAAGCTGATGGTTCTTCATACTGTTTAAAAACAAACCAACAAAAAAATCCCACCCAAAGTATGATCTTTTTCGTAGAACCTTTCATAGAACTCAGAGGAGCACATGTAGTTCTACAGCAACAATAGTACAGAATTCAGGAGCAAATATGGTCAAAGTGGATTGCAACTCATAAAACGAGGATGCTACCATTCCCAAAGCAACCTTCATCTGCTTTACCTATTCAAACAGTGAAGAGTTTACACACAATCAACACACCTACCACCACATACACCACGTGTACCATATTCTCCAATGCCATGACATGACACTGCATCTTGTGTTACTTATGGCAACATGGAGGCCAAAATATTATTCAAATATGCAGGCTAAGTAAACATGAAATTTAATGGAAGTGTCATAGATGACAACCAGGTTTTGAATTCCTGTTGAAAAAGAAGACTGTTTTACTATTACACATCTTTAGCTATCTCTTCCAGTCTTTTAACCACATGCAGCCATTGACAAATTGGGATGCATTTTAATACAATCTGAGCAACCTTGATCAACCTAAATCATTCTAAGCTGCAAAGAATGTGTTTGCATGTCAACACAAAGGAAGTCTACAGATAAAGTAGGTTTTGAGACTATAAGTATGATACTCATTATATCACCATTATAACAGCTACATTAGGTTAAAGAAATCTGTGCTGCACGTGGAAACTCTGGTGTGCAAGACCTCAATTCCTAGTTTTGAAAAAGCCCTTTAGGAGCTCTGAAAAAGGCAGAGCAGGTCAAGAGAGGACACAGTGCAAAGATAACAGAGAAAGAAGAATACTTTTTTTAATCTGTATCTCAAGCATTTGACCACTGAGGCAGCGGTGTAAGACCAGCAGTGTAAAACCTTCCTCAATTCATTTTAAGAATTGCACGTGTAAGAAGAGATACACAAATCTTGCTCTTCTCAGTAAAAGTGCCAAGAATCAGTGAAAGGTCTTCTGTAAGTTTAAAATGTGGGTAATAAACTGATTATGAAGAAGAAATCATTAAAACTACAGGTCTGACTGAACAAAGCCAGAGACGTATAGGATACATGAAGCCCTGATTCAACTATTTTCCTTCCAGGTAGCAAATACGTATTCTGGTCTCTCCCAGAAGCTGAACACCACTAGTGCCTGAGCATTAGTCTGCAGAAGACTATTTAAGCACTGTGACAAAAAGATTTGCTAAATAGTGTGTATGGAAACTCTACTCAGTCACATCTCGTTCCCCCAAAATATAAAATGCTCAGATTCCATTGTAATAAAGAACACACTTTATGAATATATGTGGTTTAAATGTTTTCACTGAAAATCTTCTAGTAAAAAAGCTCTATTTTACAAAACAAAGACATGATTTTAATAATTTTTCTATGATTTTCAACTGAAAAGTACCAAGGAGTATGATACTATTTGTACTGTTGGCATGCCTCGGAGCATTTTATAGATGGGCCTAGAACAGCATATGCATTTTTAAGGCACAGCATACTCAGGCATACACAAATAGTAGGAGACAGATTTAATCAATTTGGACCATCTTGAAAAAAGAAAAGAAAAAATGCCATGCCTTCTTCCTTTTCTTGTCTTTTTTTTTTTAAGGTATAAACCAACGCTGCTCTGAAAGAAAAAGACAACTCATATTAAAATGTAGGAATCAGGTCAAAAATTATTTAATGAAACAAGGGTTGTGTGGAAGTGAAAATAGTAATTATTCTTGCTTTTATTTGTCACTATTTTTAGCAGGATGGGCAGTAATAAAAGATTTGCAGAAAAAGAACCACATTGCAAAGAAAGAATATCCAGTGGACAATTTTTCTACCTTTTCTGCCTGCATGGATCACCCTTTATTCTGTACCCAAACTCTCAGATGCATGATCCTCTCTATGACAGCTCCAGAAATCGCTAAAAAAAACCAAACCAAAAACTAACCAAAACCAAAAACCAAACCAATTAAAATACCCCACTCAACCAACAAAAAAACAACCCACAGAGGTTACTGCCTTCTAATGCAAACCTTATAATGAGGAAAAGAAGAGCTGAGTTGGCTAATCATAGTTCACCAGCTCTCTAATGACTGCATCATGTTCTGCACCTTGAAAAACCTCTACTTTTAAGCTGTGGTTCTTCCCCTGCCAAAATTTTGAGAACTGTAACTGCAACACCATTTGCCACAGCCTAACAATGTTAGCAACAAGAATAGAAAACAATTCTGGAAAAAGAATAGGAGGTTTCAGTTGTACCACACTGAGACTTCAGGATAGAGATGCTGTAAGAACAAGTACAGCTAAATTATTATGCAGTCTCCTCAAGTATCATGCTTCTCCAGTGATCCCAGGTAATCATATTAACAGCTTCAAACGTTGTGTAATGACATCATTCAAACACATTGCTCCCAAAGGTTTGATATTAGATCAGGGAATTACCATTCATCATGCATTTATGACAAATCTAATAGTATGAAATGATTTGTTACATGACACAGCTTATGTTAGTTCCTCCCCTAACAGCAAATGTCTTCTCTTAGCTTGAGCATCTAATCTTGCCTGGAGCTAAGACAATGTGCAGTAACCCTTAATTTGATATCAGAATTAAGAGAAAGACTTTACCTGAGGTCAAAAATCGGCTACTTCAGTAGCCTTTCAGTGTTTGATGTATGGGCTGTATTTTTCAAAACCATTTAAGGGCTTCAGGAACAGAAATCTTTTTAAAAAGTTAATACAATTTAGGCATCGATACTGCGTATTCTAAAAACCAGTACTGGCTACTCTTAAACACAACCGAAAACAAAACCTGACATAGATGGTCTCATGTCCAGAGTGAGAAACCCGTGTGCATCATTAAGTAACGCTGTATGAGCTCTGGAAAGCCACATGTATTCAGAAGATGAATTGAAATGGCCATCACAGAAGCATCCAGAGTGCCAAAGAGAATATGACGTGCCAAAGATCCACTAAAATACAGTTCTTGTGTCTGCACCTGCCCTAGAGAGAGGCTAACTTATGTAGGCTTGGTGGAATTCAAAATTGCTGTAAGCTAATATTCAGTGCCAGATATTCCAGTGCGTATACTCCCCGGGTGCGCAGCACGGACAAATGTTCCATCCAAAGGTAGAAAATAACAAAATCTCAGGACTAATTACAGAGTGGACAATTCTTACACATCTCAAAGACAGGGACTGTGACTGTTCAAAAATAAATTCCTATGTAAACATTAAGTACATAAATACCAGTCCTAAGAACTTTTCTTTTGTCTTAGTGGGAAATATCTTACTATCCCCCTTCTATTTCCATATACACTCCCTTCTGTCTCCATACATGGATGAAATATAAGTGTTCATTCATATTTAGATAAAATATCTGAAGAAGTTGAAAATGGAAAATACGCCTGCCAGTGTTACTTGTCAGTTTTACTTTTCAAGTTATGGTTATTATAGGTTCATTTTTTCTAATTCCACACTTGTTGGAGAAACAAGGGTTTGTTTTTTTCTATTGTTAATTTTTCCTTTGACTGTCTTTTTCTTGGCCCTTATTCTCAGGAATCTCCTAATTTATTTTACAATACTTCTTATGACTAGTGATTACTTCTCACAAGTTCTATGTTTTTCTTTCATGCATCACTCATGCCTATAAAATGAAGATGTGTGTGTTCAAGTGAAATAGAGGCAAGGACATAGAGAGAACCTGTACAGCCATTTGACCATATGCTTCATTAATTGCCTCAGAAGTGACCTCCTCCCTCTGTTTGTATTGGATCTGTTCCCTCCATCAGGAGAGAGGCTCTTCCTTTCTATTTTGTGGCACACTTGGGGCTATTCAGAAATGGCATCTCACAACAGAAAAAAAAAAAGGGGAAAAAAAAAAGAAAGCCCACTGAAATTCAGATTATGACACTTTTTGAAAGCTGCAAGGAAATGATGATACTTTACCTCAAACTGTCAGATACATCTTCCAAAATCCCTCATTGCTATGTAATGTATTACCATAGCAACTTGTCTCTCCACTGATATAGTACTCCCTATGGGCAGGCTGTACTTTGTCAACGCTGCCGCTTCTCTGATGATGCAAGGAACACTGAGCAGTTAAATAGCAAATCATTAAAGCAATGTTTCCCCAGTGACCACACTGAATCACAGAAGGAATAGAGACCAAAATTATGGCAGGGGAAAGGGAGAACAGAGTGAGAGGAGCTTGCAGCGCTTGGTGTAGGAGGAAAATAAATGTGATGGAAAATAATAAACAAAGCAGGAAGGCAACATCTAATGCTTGATTTCCTTAAGGAAAGGAGAGCACAGCATCACTATGTTGTAGAGCCTGATTTTATAAATCATGCCACCGATACACTTTCTTCATCAGTCCTCTGCTTCCAGCTTTGCTCTAGGTAACACAAATCTTGATTAATATTGATCTGCTTAATGACAGTTGTCACCTAAATGGCCAGCCACTGTATCTGTGACTTCAAGCATCTGGCTACATATTTTGCAAGGCATGAAAAGAAGATCAAGATTAAAATCTCATTTTTCCTCTTTTGCCTTTTGTATTTCTTATCTATGCACACAAAACTTAACATCTGTTGATTTCAGCATGCTGCCCCACCAAACACAAATCACTTCTTCCTTAAGAGAGAAACCCTATTTCTCATACAGTACAAATATATACTCTTCATATACGTTGCATGCATGCTGCCTCAATACGCCCTATCTGACATGCAGAGAACAGACTCAGAAACATCACTACTCTTCTCCCACTGTGCATAAGGAGTCAGCAGCAAAGGCGGGGAAAAACTGTTTCCCCTGTAAAATAAGAATTGATGTCATACAGCCTGGAAAATTAAAAATGCCTATTAAAGGGATTTTAGATATCTATTGACTACATGATCCACACATGCTTGAAATGTTTTGTCTTGCATTTCTGCATGATTGCAGAATCCAAGGCTCATTCTAAAAAAGGTTTTGTTTTTAGTAACTAGAAAATGTTACCCAATGCTTAGGAGCATGCACAGTTTCAGTCATTTATACAGTTTTGAAAACATACACCCTTCATGTGAAATGGGTAATTCTGTATGCATCAGAATAACAGAGCCAGGACAAGCTTTTTTATCCTCCTAAGCTGCAGGTACCTCCTCCCACACTCCCTGTGCACTTCACACGGGAATAAAGCACATCAAGAGGATGTCTCTAATTTCACATGGTGAGACAGTTGAGCATACATAACAAAGTCACTGCAGCTATAGCACACTTGATCTAACAAACCTTGGCTATGGTAGTGGTGGCATGCGATGCTGGACACGTGTTGCATTGAAGTCATTCTGTGCTCTCAATTGTCCCTGACCTACTAGAGAAAACAAATGTGATTAAAAATATTGCAAGGAAAATCACTTTCTAATATCTGCAGTTTACATGTGTAAGCTGGGAGCCTAAGATCAGACAGAATGCTGTTTTATTAATACTATGAGGCCTTTTCTCTCTTATAATCAAGTGCTCAGACTCTTCTTTGTCACTGTAAAAGGTTGCTGCAGATTTAATATGGTAAGGATTACTTAAACAATGGTGGTTCTGCTCTCCAAGTCCAAATTTGCCTCACCCCCTTTTGCTTGCTTTTATTCTTACAAAGCAGCAGCTTGCTTTGGAGAAAGCCACTCATTTCCTTTTTATTTACTTAGAAATAAAAATCTACCTAAGCTGAGTGCAGAACACCTCAAGGAAGAAATTCAGCACACAAATCAGAAGAATGCAAATGTCACTTCTATGTTCAAAAGGGAAAAGGAGGAGGACCCAGGGAACTACAGGCTGGCCAGCCTCACCTCAGCACCTGGGAAGATGATAGAAGAAATCATCCTGGAAAAAATTTCGAGGCATGTGAAGAACAAGAAGGACATCAGGTGTAATCAGCATAGATTCACTAAGGGTAAGTCATGCTTGACCAGCCTGAGAACCTTTTATGATGAAAGACAAGCTTGGTAGACAAGGGGAGAGCAGTGGATATTGCCTACCAGGAACACTTGACACCATCTCCCCATCAGATCCTCACAGTGAAGCTGTTGAAATATGGGCTGAATGAGCAGACTGTGAGGTGGATTTAAAATTGGCTGAACATCCTAGTCCACAGGGTGGTGATCAGTGGCATTAAGTCTAGTTGGAGGCCAGTAACTCACGGCGTATCCCGGGGGTCAATACTGGGTCCAATCCTGCTTAACAACTTCACTAATGATCTGGTGTTGGGGCAGAATATACCCTCAAGCATGTTTGCTGAGGACACAAAACTGGGAGATGCGGCTGGTACACCAGTGGCTTATACTACCATCCCAGAGGAACCTTGACAGATTGGACAAATGGACCAACAGGAACTTCATGAAATTCAAAACTTTTTTACTGTGAGGGTGACCAACTACTAGAATGCGTTGCCCAGGGAGGTTGTAGAAACTCCATCCTTGGATATATTCAAAAGCCATCTAGACATGATCCTGGGCAACAGGCCTGAGCAGGGCAGTGGACAAGATGATTGCAAGAAGTCTCTTCCAACCTCAATGATTCTGTGACTCTATGATAAGCCAGGCTACACAGACATTTCAGAATTCCATGTATTGTCTCCTAGGAAGTCTCCGACCTCTAGCTCTGTCAAGGTCTGAGTCCTGAGGTACTATGCTAATTTGGTTGCTAATGTATTAGCATTCTGCGTACTTCCATTTGCATCAGCCTATATGGATCCTTCATGAAAACTAATCTGCCTCAATTTTATAAATGCCCTTTGGTAAGAACCCTGTCAGCTCTAGGTTCTTTTCCTTTTGCTCTTTCACCCTGCACTAAGCACAGAATGTCATCATATTAAGTCACTTTTTCTAGAAAATATCCGCTAGGCAATTAATATTGAACTTCTTCAAATACTGAGCCCTGTATGAATGACATTTTGCTTGTCTTACCAATACCCATGGTGTGGAAAGACAGCTCATGTGTATAGTACAGGAGTCAAGGGACGTATAAATCCATTTGCTTTGATATCTGGAGAGACAAAGCAGTCTTAAAATATTATTAGTTTCAATTAAAATACAGCTGAGGGCAACAGGCTAAAGCATGACTGCGAGAGTAGCAGAGCTGAATGCTGACAGAAACAGGGATGGAGTGTTGGAATTCAAAGCAACTCCTGTAACTAATAAACGCAGTCAAAGGCGTATTCCCTTTGGAGCAGTTCATTAAGTTCAGCCAGTTACTGCTGTCTGTGTTCTTATGCTGAAGTCAGAAATTCCTTCTTTGTTTATGGACTGTTTTTATGTTAAAGAAATTAACAATACCTGATAGAGAACATTCCCTCCCTGAAAAGTCAGTTTGTAAACAGCATACATTACATACAGTATAGGCACATATCCAATACAAATACGCTCCAGAGACACTTCACCTTCCAACTCTGAATTTTTTTCAATTAAAGACTCTTTCCAGCTCTGTTGCAAGCTATTACATGACCTTCCCCTAGTCAATCACGTTCTTTTCCCTTATTTTACACAGCCATAAAAAGGAGTTGGGTTCTGACCTACTTCACAACTGATGTGTTTCTGTGTTCTTCTTTAGGCTGTCGGCAGTCATGTTTATGGATCACAGAGACCTGCATAGATGGATTGAAATATTTTATTATAGCCATTACCACTGAGCAATCCTCATGCTTGAGAAAGAAAAAATTATTTTCCATGCATGTTTACAGAGAAGTCCAGCTGCAAGATATATATACACTGATGTTTTTAAAAGACTTAAATGATTCAGGAAGAAAAAAGAAGGTCTAGAACCTCAGGGAAGCACTGCATCATCCAAAGGATGACACAACTACATGCCATCCTGAATACAAAGCTATCTACACATTGTAGTATGGATCAGAAGTGTTTAAATGAAAAGCAACAGAAGTTTATTCTGTTTCAACTGCACACTCTTACCTAATGATACATGAAAACATATCATCTTTACGTACTACCATAGATAATTATCATCTTGACTGTAATCCACTGGGGACAGAACCCGTTTCCTACATTCACAGAGGTCATTGTTGTGATTCCAGTCCTTATTTAATGGAAAATATACTACCATGTCAGGATGGGGAAATGGAAGTAAAACACCAATCTACAGAGGCAACTTTGAAAGAGCTGAAATCCCTCTGCTGAGTCCTAGCCCTAGTTCTAACTACATGACCTGTCTCCTTGTAATCATGTAATCTGTCATTAGTATCATGTTCACTTTATATGGATTTCTGTTATAAGTCTTATGTCAATATTTTTCCCCATGGAAGATGAACACAAAGCAGACAAGAAGTACCCTGTCCAGAAAACACCCCTTGTGGGAAGCTGCACCTTGGTCCATAACATACATGTCACTGCTTTCAGCTGGAAACAGTGAGGAAAAGGGCAAATGTGAACATGGGACTGGTTTTGGTCAGAACCAAGAAGTTTCTTAAAAAATCAGAAAAATGCATTTGACAAATAAGCAGGCAAGAAAAATACAGTCACAATAAACAATTGTGACTATCGTAACCATGTTAACCCGAAGGAAAAGGAAAAGAGAGTAAAACACTTCATTTTTTTAAGTGACTTATTTTCAAATTTCTAAAGAATATTCTTCCCCTCTTTAACAACAGAGGAACAGGAAGAAGGCACAGCAGCTTATCTTACACAGCCCTGCTCTGATCACCAGGCTAAACATTCGGAGTCCTCAATCAGCAGTGGCAAAATCCACATATATCCCCTGTTCATAATCATTTTTTTTTTAAATAAAGTATGATGACTTCAAAGGGTAGAAAAGCCACTTCAAAACATCCTGTTGCCCATCAAATCATGTGCTCTCCTGGCTAAGGGAAAGGTGCAGTACCAGGTTCATATCCTACGATGATGCGGGTAGTTAGTAATTATAACCAGACCTTCCCCTCACAGTTGCTCCTTACTCAAATATCTCCCCCTCCTTTGTGTGCTGGGCTATAGGATTAGAGGATGTGTCATCTTGTCAGACTCTGGATAACAACAAATCCCTTTCCCTGCAAAGATGGAAGATCAGAATAACTCAAGTTCTTTTTAAAGGGATTGCGACTGCTGGAAACTGGAAGGAGGAGGGAGGGAAACAGGGACAGAAATACATTTTCCGTTAAAACAATTCTGTAGTAAATCTAGTATTACTAAAAACTGTAACTTTTTTGGTCAGTTTAAACTATTCCCCTCCTCCTGTCTCCAGTTTTCTGGATGGTCTTCACACATTGAACTAAATAACCATCTGCATGGCTCTAATTATACTCCATTGCTGAAAGAAACACAATTTATTTTTACTGAAAAAGACGTACTTTCAGAAAGCAGGCAGGTACTGTCATTTAGATGACTGTTGCTGCAAGGTGGCATTTAATATTCTCTTCAGTGTATTTACTCATGCTGCACTAAATCATGCAATAATGCCAAATGATGGGAACATGCTTCTCCTGTTTAATGGTAAGGAGAAAAGAGGATGCTTATTCTTAGTAAAGGAGATCCAAATTCAAATCTGTAAATGATTCTTCCTTCTTTTAATGATTCTTTCTACTTTATCTGTCCTTGTCAGTGCAGCAGAGGAACAGCATTTGTGACAGTGATTCATTCTCCTTTTCTGATCTGCTATCTTGTGACTGAATTAAATTATGGGAATTATATATTTTCATTTTAAGAGCTATATAGACATCGCTGATGTCAGAGAATACCTAAATTCTCCATACTTATAGATGATTAAGTATTTGATTTCATTGCTCAAATTGAAAAGGTTAAATCCAGTCATCTTTCTTTATCTCAGTTGTATTGCTCTGTTTGAGGAAAATAGCAGCTCCTTCTCCGTTAAACACTCAGGAATCCTGTGCTACAAAATCAAAATACTCAGCTCTAAACATTCAAAACAAAGTCTTGTACAGCATGATAAACAACTAACAGATTAGAAATCATGGGAATGAACAGGAGGTCCTCTTACCTGCCTAAGATGACTATATTTTTCTTCTAAGTTCAAGGGACTCATATAAACCAGGCACTGTACTTTCATACTAGATGTAAGTACCCTTTTCCCCTCCTATCCCCCAAAAGGCTTTCTGAGGTGTAGCTGAATCTTAAAGCTTTTTCTATTTCTTCCTATTCCATGTAGTCCTTAGTACAGAGTATGCAACTAAGGCAAAGGACATGACCAGAGTTGTGCTGTCATATATATAAATATATAGATATATATACTATGTATATAAGTGGTATATAAAAATATATATAAATAAACGCCTATAAATACTTAAGGGGTGGGTTTCAAGAGGATGAGGTCAGTCTTTTGTCAGTGGTGCCCAGGGACAGGGCACGAACTTGAACGTAAGAAGTGCCATCTAAACACATGGAGGAACTTCTTTTCTGAGAGGGTGGCAGAGCCCTGGAACAGGCTGCCCAGAGAGGTGGTGGACCCACCTGGACACGTTCCTGTGCAACCTGTTCTAGGAGGACCTGCTTTGGCAGGGAGGTTGGACTAGATGATCTCCAGAGGTCCTTTCCAACCCCATATGATTCTGTGATTCTGTGGCATGGCATCTCCAGGACTCTGGAAAGGATCTAAAATCAAGGGGTAGTTAAGTACAATTTAGAGCAACACTAAAACTATTCTCAGCTTTTCCAAGGAGTGAAGCAGACTCTGGACAAGGCAGGAAAGTTCATAATATTAGTTGGGCACCACCTCTCTTTCCCATATCTGATCCTTGACTAGGTACAGCTGAGCTGAATGAGGCAATTAGAACCAAAAACTTTACAAAACAAAACAAATACTAGCTGTATTTCTGTCAGCAACAGGCATCAACTTGGGTTTGAAGCCAGGGTCTCTGGCCCACGTGTCCATCATCAGTGTTAACTGCCCAATTCAAACTCACCATGAGTGTGCATGGGTTTGCACGTTGAGCAGAAAGACCCTGCCCAGCCTCAGAGGAGTTCTACAGTTTCTACTATAGGAATGAGCAGAGTTAAAACACTTTAGGTTTCCAATGGAGAAAACAGTGATGTAAGATACACCCAGGGATCTGCTCTTTCAAATGTGCTTATGATTAGGAAAATTGACAATATAAAAACTAATGACAACACAGCATATCATGCAGAGATCTTTTTAATTCCTTGCTCCACAGCACTGCCATCTTTACTACACATAACAAGGTACCCAAATTTGAGCTCTAAAAACTACAAATCTTCAAGATGCACAAGAAACCTACAATTTAAAATAACTGTTACTTAAAGGAAGATTTTACTAATTTATTACAGAATGCTGGTTATACTGTACTGTTTTCGAAAGAAAAAGAAAGAAGGAAGGAAGGAAAGAAGGGAGAGAGGGAGGAAGGGAGGGAGGTTGTTTTTTTTTTTTATTTCCTCCCCAGGAGGGGAAAGATGGTATAAAATCAGTTTTGAGCCATCTTGGACCTCATATTCTGGACTTCTATAAGAGCAGCTAAGGTTTTCAGCCTAAAGTAAAGCATAAAAAAAAAAAGAGGGAAAAAACCCCTGCTAAATTACAGTACATTTCCCTTTCAGGACTGCTCAATGGTTGTTCTGCTACCTACAGCAGCTGCCAAGGCATACAACTATTAATGGTACAAAGGATTCATGCCTTCTTGCTGTCTCTGCTGAGGGTACAGTCTGAGTCATTTAGGACAGCTGCCGCCTAGATACTGCTTGCACTCAAGGATGTCCTCCCCCAGCCTATTAAATGGCCTTTATAGCAGCTTTAAAGGCTACAATAGAAGAGAAAATCCCTCCCAAAGGTATACTGCACTGTAAAATCACTCTATGATTCTTACTTACAAGACAACTGCCATAGCTCTCTGTGTAACTGATGCTTCCTTTAAAACCACCTTGAAGAAACACCAGAGTTCTGTGGCCAGAGTACACTGGAGTAAGGCTTCCGGAGCATTTGTTGGACTCAGGTCAGGAACTAGTGAGCAAAATTCTACAATCCGTGCTAGGCAGGTCAACAAGATGATCTTATATTAAAGTCTTTTCTGGCTTTTAGACTTTATGAACAGCAATCCTTTACAATTCATCTTACATATCCCTACATTAACTTTATTAATAACAGCAGGGTTTGGGTCAAAATATTCATATTCACTCTTATGGATTTATAAAATACCAAAGTAAGTTAAAGCCCTTGTAGGCAGGAATTTTAAATGCCAGAGGTCTGAGTGAACATTACACGTCTTTATGAGTTCAAGTTTGTTACATGCTTTGATTTATATGCAGTAGGTTATATTCTGCAGCACTGTAAACTTTATAAGTTGATAGAAATAGCATTGCTGAGCAGCCTTCTCCTTCCAGCATTGCATTTATAGGTAGATTTAATAGCAAGTGCAAGACTTTTTCTGGATGCATACAGCATATTTCAGAGATTTTGCTCCTGTCTTGCTCTTCATTTGTCTCCATGTCTCAGTACTAACACGTGACCCACGCCCATGGTATCATAGAAGAAATCAATGAGCAGTGATAGGATACCTTCCTGGTGGCTACAGACCAGGGTTCAAACCCTCAACCCCAGGCTCACCTCCATTTTACACCAGGCCAGTGTTCTTGAGGCAGAGTAAAGAAGCGGGATATTTCCAAAACCCAGAAGTGCCAGTGAGGTTTCTTCAGTTCAGCTCTCATGTCTTTAGCAAATACTTTCTAAAAAGATTAGAAGGAAAGAAAAAATCTATCTGATGTGATTTTTACCAAGGTAATACATTTTCCTGTGGGTAGAGATAGAGCAGTACCACTTAAGAAATGATGCCAGAATTCAGTATCCATGCAATGTCACAGCCATCTAATCAAACAGTAGCATAAATTAAAGCTGTCAAGTAAAATTCTGCCAAGATTCAAGGCATCACATCTACAGCCCTGTCCCTAGGAGGAGACCAGCCTTTCAAGGCAGAAGGGCCCACTGAACAATTTCATTTTAGTCAGCATGCTTTCTTCTAAATGCAATATAGAATTGATATCCAGCCTCCTTGCTGATTGGGGTTGCATAGCAACATTTACATATTCACTGCACAATTAACCATACTAACTGCTTGGTTTTGTAATTATAAGAGGTCTGTTATGACTATGTGGAAAACTGGCTTAATTTTAAACAGTTAATAGGTTAACAAGTACTAGTATCATCACAACTATCATTCAAATATACATACCATTATATTAGTGTTTACTGAAGCTGAAAACGCAATTGGCAGATAGAGCTGTTGTGATAAGGTCAGATTCTCTTCGGTTACTCAGAGATAGGGGTGAGGTTTTTTTGGAGAAAGGAAACATTTGTCTCGCGCAAAGTTTGATAGGGCAAAGATAGATGTATGCAACATTATTCATAGAAATTATTCTGAGATATACTGCGGGTAGAAGCACACAAGATTTGCAAAGAAGATTTTCCTTGACATCTTCCTGCCTTATTCTAAAGGCATATGCATCTACAAATCTGGGACACCTGAAAAGGAACACCACTACTGTCCTTAGCAGATTCTATGGTTTTATATGTTTAAACTTCAAATCAGGCCAAATCTAATTAAATTGATATTTTAAATCTGATCTATAGTGGCATAAATGAAAGCAGGTCATAGCCCTCTTTTAATCTTTTTTCCTACATGCCCAACTATAAAAAATTGTCTTTATATCCTTGAAAAATCTGTGCAGTTGCAATATATGACTTGTTAGAAATGAGTGAAAAATGACAATTTTTTTTCTTGAAAAATTTTGAAAAAGATGTTATCTCCATAGAGCTTTTATTTGCTCTTAGTTGATCAAATCAACTAAAAATACAAATGGACGGAAAACATATTTTTAAGCCTCTGTTTCTTCACTTTTGCACATAAATAACAAGAAATCTTCTGTGCTACAACTTCTAGAGCTATTTTCCATATCACATTCTGTATTACTCAAAATATGATTTACTAGCCTCTCCTAAAAAACTCAGATATAAAGTACTAAACATTTAAGTATTCCCTTTTTTCATTTAGAAAATACTATTGATAATATTATAGAATTGCAATTATGATTATATGTAACCATGCACAGTATCCCCACATAGATTATTTCCAATATGGATTCCCAGCCTTTCGGGAGCAACCGAGGAGGTACAGAAAGCCACAAACTGTAGAATAAACCAGCTCTTCAAAGGCTGCGGGATGGGACCAGAGGAGAAACAGTGTTGAAAAGCCCAGCACAGGAGAATCAGCTCCTGGAGGCAGACATCTCCGAGCCACCTCAACACATTAGGCAAGACATCCCCCAAAGCCCCCATATCTAAGTACGGACCAAGGGCCAGCAAAAGGGTCCTCTGGACCTTACCAGAGTGGGAGAGCTCAACGATCTGAGAGTGCTTGTCACAACCATTATGCTACACTGCTAATATTTACCATGACTGCACGCTGATGTGTTTTTCAGTGTCTACCATTGCCAATTAACATAATCTTATGTGATGCAATTATGATATTACCATAGACAAGCATAATTGACAATTGTATTTGCTTTTGTCATGCCTGAGTTATCATACTTGTATGTTACAGTCTATATAAGCTATTAAAGATCACTAGTTATATAGTTCATATAGCGACAGTTTCTTCCCTTGACAGATAATACTGCTGCAGTTTCCTTCCTTCCTGCTAGCACCAAGCCCACAAAGGGCGTACATGTCTGACATAGAGAGTTATTTGCTATAGATATACAGTAGATATGCTATAACACTCAATTTAAATACGAAAATAACGCCTTTGATGTAATACCATTAAGTAACTTACATTTTCCTTTATCTCATTAAGAGACATTTAAAAGGAAGCCATTAAATGTACACAGGGTTAAAACAAATGAGAAAACCCAAACTGCTCAGTCATTAACTCACTCACCCTTGCGCCTCCCAGGCCATTACTTCCCTTCTTATTACTGATTTGCAATAAACTTCTTTACTGCCTGGCAAGTTGCAAAAACAAAATGGTGGCTACAATGTTATCTGATTTCTAAATAGATGAAAGCAACGGCCAAGTGTGTATTACTTTAATAAGATTAATGTTAAAGTTTACCTAATATAAAAAATGATGAATTACTTAATGCACAAATAAAAGTCCTCAGTTACATTTTTTTTCCTGAAGAACATTATTTCTTTTATTGTGTTTATAAAGCTGGTTCATTCATCTGTGAGCCCAAGACTACAGAGCCTTTTGTGTTGACCTAATATTTAGAAGCGAGGCAAGTCCGAGTTAAAAGCTTGAGATTGTCCAAACAGCACCATTTGCAATGAAAATTATTTTTACAAAGTAATTGTTGGGTATAATATACATGTACTGTAAGCTATTTTCAAAGAGGTGAGAATGCCTTAAAAGAGGTTTACATGTTAATAAACATGAAAAAGACTGATCTAGCTTTCTATTCAGAGAAATATTAAGAATTAGTGCTATACTTTTCTCTCCTTCAAGATTGCTCTGTCTTTGCTTTTTAAGACTAACTTGATGTAGAGAGAGGTACCTTGAGAGAGGTAAGAAGAGGAAAAAGAGGTATCACTGACAGTGAAATTCAAGAAAGAGTTCTGAGTATTCAGAAAGGATTGGGTGACACATGAATTATGATTGAGAAAAAAGTAAACGTCTTGTGGAGTTTAGTGAAA
Source organism: Calidris pugnax (assembly GCF_001431845.1). Classification (NCBI taxonomy): domain Eukaryota; kingdom Metazoa; phylum Chordata; class Aves; order Charadriiformes; family Scolopacidae; genus Calidris; species Calidris pugnax. Next base: position 11,664,113 of record NW_015090794.1, read on the forward strand.
GTATAGAAAACCTGTCTTACTGTTTTTTTTAAAAAGAAAAAAAGAAAAACTGTTTATAATTGAAGGGAAGTGCATCTCACCTGCTACGGATTTGAGATAATTCTGATGTAGTCTCCTACATTCCTACAGCAATTCATCATAAAAATTTGATTTTGAGTGGACTGCAAGGTAGCTTATTAGACAATGGAATAATGGAGAAGAGACACAGTGAATTGATTTCTTTAGCACAATGAAAGCTGACAACAAGAAATTAAACATTGCTAACTTTATAAGAAAGTGCTAGATCAATACCTCTGAACAGCATGTTCCATTTTCCTAATTATATCAGCAGACCATGAATATTCTGATTGGTGAGAAGGAACAGAGTCTGAGATATGGAGGAAGAAAGGAAAAAAACTTGTCAAACAGGCTCTCTGAAGAGTCTGTCTGACTCTGCTGAAGCAAGCGCAGGACTGCTACTCTCCAGAAGATGCTGCCTGCAACTCTGAGCTGACTCCTTGCTATAATCCTTTACTGCAGTGGCTGCTACAGAAGGGTCAACACTTTGTAACATTACTAGGTCAGTCATGGCTGACAAGCCACCACTTCTCCTATGCGCAGATTAATATCTCATGTAGCATGAGGTAACTCTTGGCAAGTGTGCGAGCCATAATAAAATAAAATAATTCTAGACATTAAGCAAAAATCCTTTGTAATTGTCAGTTAAAATTTACGGTCCACGTTAGGTATTTGTATGGCCTCCAACACTCTAGCCCTGCAGTATCAATACAATTTTTGATGCATCTAGCTCAGATTTCTCTAATGAAATACAGAAGAGCCCTTAGCCTCATCGCTTTGAAAGATGAGAACCAAAGCACAGAGTAATTAAGTGATTTGCTCAAAGTCATCCACCAAAAGTCTGTGGAAAAGAGAACTGCAATCCTGTGTCTGCAGGCTACAGGGCTACAATACAAATTTTTGTAATCTGCTTAGTTCTCTCTGCCAGGAAACCCTGACTCTGAGAACCAGTCTCAGTCTACCAGACCAAGATGACATTTGGAGACAGCAGCACATCACAATGATGTAACTTGCCCACAAAATCAGGTACACTGAGTTCCTAAATAGCAATTATAGCAATAGGAGATAAAGCTAGTGCAAGACTACTATCCCGAAGACATGAAAGACAGAGTTACAAGAGCAAGGAGAGGGCAGAGGACGGGACAGAAGAAGAGCGACTGAATGGGAGAGAGAGGAGGGAGAGGCAGAAAGACTGATGGAGGGACAGAGGCAGAGAGGAGACAGACATACAGAGACCAAGCTCTGGCTCAGCACAGTGCCACTACTCCAAGTAGGAACACCTCCTAAACAGTGAAGTTTTGGTTAAACCTTTTTAAGTGCCACAAATATTCAAGGTAGCACAACCTACCTCCCAGGGGACACTGTTGGCTTCTAGCTATGTTGTCTCTAGAAGACTGGCTAGATGTTGAGCAGCACAGCTCTCCTTATGCAACACCAATCCCCAAACACATAAATCCATATTTAAGCAAATAATACTGTCATTGTCATCAGTAATTATTTAACGTAAAAAAGCTATGGTACTGTTTATAAGATTGAGTTTAAATAGATGAGCATGATATAAAAAAAGAAGTTTCTTTGTTATTCTCTGGAACAGAAGACATTCTTGACTAAATTTTTAATTTGCGTTATGTTGGGTTTTTCAACTCATTCTCCTTTGACATCAAAGATCAAATAATTTTTTCCTTTTCCTTCATCGTTTTTGTCTACCTTGATCACAAACTTTTCAGAGCAGAATGGATTCATGCTCTACCTTGGTCTCAAAAAGTGAAAGACAAAGTTGCCTACAATTCTGACTGGCTTGTAAGAGCCTTCCTTAACCAAGACAGGTTGCACAATATTCTTTTACAATATAAGTTATCCACAAACAAACAGCAGAAAGTACTCAAGAATTAGGTCAGAAGAGATTTCTCTTGGTGGATCTAGTGGGATAGTAAAACTTCACCAGGAACACAAAGGAAAAAACACAAATGAAATCCTGAAGAGTTGAAAGATTCCTGGCTATTTATAATGGATTTGTCTTTCCTGAACACCTTTAAAAATACTTTTTTCCCCTCCCCAAAGAACAAAAATTTAAGCAATGAATTGAAAAAGCCTTCACATCAGACCGTTTTCAAACTATCTGAATATTTTGCGTCTGTTCTGATAATTTCTTTCTTGTGCAGGGGGGAGAATAAATAAATGGTGTTTTCCTGTGATTTAATTTTAAATTTAAATTCTCCTGGATCTGATCCTATTCTTGTCAGCTTTTTTTTTGACTGTCTGCTTTCTAGATAAAATGGTTTAAAAGAAACATTCTTGATCAAGTAGGTGAAAAAATAAACAATTGCACTTAAGTTTAAAAAAGGATAAAAAAAAATCCAAACCAAAAGGAAATGAAGGCATCTCAGAAAGAGAGGGGAAAAATCAATAGTGAAGTGGTAAGAGCTATAAAAAGTGGGGGGGAAAAAAGTATCAACACCACACAGTGAATAAGAACTCACTAATGATACAGATCAAAGGAGAACAGGAACATGAATAAGAGAGACTGAAGCTGTTCTGAATGCGAAGTAAAATATCAATATATAAAGTATGAATAATTGTAAAACATCAAAGCACCACTCAGAATTCAAAAGTCTCAAATTTAGACTTGAGATTTATGAAGTCATGAGTGAATGGAGAACCATCACAAGCAGTAAACTTCAGACTGAATACAGAGGGGGAAAAGGTAAAAAGCAAAGAAACCGTTACAGAAAGTAGACAAGCAGGTCCTGGAAGGGCTTCAGAAGAACTAAAATTGAGAATGTTCACTTTAGGGACAGAGCATTTTATTAGGGGGTCAGGGATCAGATCAGAGGAGGTCATAAAACACACGTTGCTTCCTAATCAGTCTGTTAAGTTTTTAATCTCTCTGCCTGGACCCCATGTCAGCTTACAGAAAACTCTTGGGTTCAAGCTTGCAGACACTCAACATAAGAAATTACTGTAAGTATGCTGGAGAAATATCAATGCTGTTTTATACAGTACCTTGTTGCTTCTAACACAAATCATAGCTCTTCATTCATTCCCAAACTATTTGAAACCTTTCACCTCTAACCTGAAATCTGAAAATTCAAGTTACTGTAGAGGTTTTATCATTTCACAAATGTTTTGCTAATACTCTACATGGAATGGAAAATTATCATACTACTTTTTACATAATCTGTCTCTCTTACCTCTTGAAAGGCACGGAGAAAAAAAAAAACCAACTATCAGAGCTACTCTAACATTAGCTAGCTGGAAAACAAGATTATACTATTCAGATCTTTAAGAAACCTCTTAAAAGAGATAGGCCTGACCTGACTGTCTTTGAAGAAAATGGGAGTTTTCCCACAAGCACCAGCAGATTTCATTCAGACAGTTGGTTGAAGTACAGAAAATTGTCAGAGACTGAGTAATCACTGCTATAGTAAATCCAATTAGTAAACAAACACCCCTAATGCCAGAAGCCTGTTCCTTGAAAAGCTGATAAAATTGTTTTGGTTGAATGATTATTTTTTTTGCATCTATTCTCCCTGTTACTTGCCTTTTTAATATTCTGTTCATTTAGTCAAGTGGAATAAGTAACTCAGTAAATATTCAGCTGCTGTTTGCTAACTCTGGTAAGACAGGTTTCATCCACTCATACGTCTTCTGTGTAAAACACAGAAGGACTGAACTAGTCACAGTAAGCTAGTAATGGAACAGAACTCAGATGAGCAACCTTAATTCTGAATTAGCAAGTTTGCTGGGTAGTTAATTTATTTCTTGTTTTTTAAATAAACTTAGAAGCCTTATGGCTTAGTCTCCTGTGTTACTGGAAAAGTGAGTTTACAAAGTTATATCATAGCAAGACGTTCCAGTTGGTGAAATCTGACTGCAAAGCATAGGCAAATGGGCTTGATAATAACAGAGTGCGATAATTCAATGTTGATACATGTGAACTGATGCACACAAGAGAAAAAGCAATCCTGGATTGATGAAATCTGGCAACCTATTAGCATTTGGGAAATAAAAAATGGAGTATCTTTGAGCTATAATAGGTCAATTAAAATGTCAGCTCAACATTCAATAGCAGTGGAAGAAAATAGCGTGTTAGGAATTATTAGGAAGGAACGGAGAACAGAGCAGGAAGCATCATTATGGCACTACATAATTCCATGGTGAGTCCACAATTTCAATATTTTGTGCAGCAGGATCTACCAAAATTAACTTTAATCATCATTGATCTCCCCTCTGCTTTATCTCAAGAATATTTAAATCGAATGCACTTCATCCCAGAAAGGAGCAAACCTAAAAGGAATATAAAGCCAGTAGCAGCACAGAGAAAATGGATAGGAAATGGTTGCTCACTCTGTCCACTGACAGAAAAACTAGGGAGAAAATAGTAAAATTATCAGCATGAATGTTTAAAACAAACAAATATTGCTTCACGCTTCACTCAGATGCACTGTGGAATTCATTGCTTGAGAATGCTGTGGATGCAAAAAGTCATAAAAAAAAGTCTATCAACAGTTTCCATTTTCCCCACAAAAGCCAAGTCAAAAGAAATATTCAAAGTAGGAAGTTACTGAGACTGAATGCATATTTATATTCTTTGTAAAACCTTAAAGAAAGACTTGGTATTTTCTCTATAACAGAACTTGAGTAATTCTTAGGAGAAACTCCTGCAATAGTGATTGGGAGATTCATTCTCTTTAACATGTCCCACTAAACTGATGAGCTGCAGGAAAGGAGACCTGTGATAGGAATCACTACTGAAATAGGAAAAATGACTGTGATGCCAAAGATCTGATATCAGTTCCCAGCTTTGCCTCAGCCTCCTTGCATAACCTTAGGCTGATCATTTCATTTTTCTGTTCTCCAGTTTCATTTGTAAAATGAGAATAGAAATCTTTCTTCCAAACCACTACTCCTGATTTACTACGTAGCCTCTTTGTTTTAAGGCTCTCTTCCCTGGCACAAAGTGCCTTACATTATCTAGGACAAAAAGACCGCCTGGTTCTAGCTATTAGATACAGCTGTAATGCAAAGCAGTGCCTTAAGATTATATTTGACTCATATTTTTACATTATATTTTGACTTTTCTGTAAATCAAGAATAAACACTCCCATTCATTTATTTCCCCAGTCCAACTGCTGTTCATCTTCACAGCCACAGGTGCGAATCAACATGTTGCCAAATCCAGATAAATCAGACAGATGTCAAATGCTGTTTGGGTAATACCTGCAGAGAATACTTTGCTCTGTCTGCTAACTTTAATGCTCTAAGTACCTCTCAATGAGGCTAGAAAAGCATACTAAAGCCATTCACAGTGCAGCCCAGCCCACGCAGTTTAATTTTCATTCTAAAATACAAAAAAAGTGGTTTATCTTCAGATGCAAAACCTGCTTCCTTTACACCAGGGCTTGGGGAAGCTATTTAAATAGAAAGATCTGACATAAAAGATTTTAAATAACACACATTTTCATAGCATCAGGTTAAAAAAAAAACCCAACAACTTATTTTACATGCTCTGAAGGGCTCTGGTTAACATTAAGATACAGATAAGTGTATTTTATTTTGCTATGCTTCAAGCAAATACATTCTAATGAAGCTGGTACTTTAAAAGTCTATATACTCTGAATTACAGTGTAATTAATCTGTGCTCAGAAAGGCGTAGAGCAAAACATGTCTACAGAACCCAAAATACCGCAGAGGGAAGGGCAGACTGCTTATGAGGGAAAGGGCCAGATGTTCTCCATACAAATGCATTTGTACCATAAAAATCATGCAAAGTAAAAACAAAAAAACCTCAAACACCCCCAAAAAGTCCCAGTCAGTCTCCACAGACACATGGCCTTTAAATAGGTATTAAATTGCATATGGAAGTTTCAATAAATGGAAAGTATAGTGGAGTGTATACTACATCTCTCACTTCGAACTCCCATCCAGGGGCTGCTGGGGCACAAACCAGGCCTTTAGTTGCAATCTAACTTCCATACATACCGAAGGGTTATGCTTTTTTTGTTTTCTCTGTAAACAACCAAGCTCCTCCTTGGTAATACTAATCAAAATTCAACATCTCTTTATCAATAGGTAAGACACAGTGAAAGCAATGGAAGTACTGCATTTGCAGTTATATAGCCTAGAATTTGGTCCTAGGGTTGTAAAACTCTTCAAGTTGAGTACTTCTGGACCCCAGCAGCCTTTTACAGAACTGATGAAGCATGTATAAAACCTAGTAACATTCCAACCATTGCTCAATTCTCTACCTTCTGTTCTTGATCATAAACTGGAATATGATTTATTATTGCCTGCAGACAGAGTGACTGTTGCAATTAAATTCCTTGATCTCTACCAGTAATAGAGCTCATTGAGATGGAGTGGCTCAGGAAGCCTTTAAAAGGGTTAAAGCTTCCTTGATTTGCTTGTGGTTGCAAATTCCGGGTTCACAATGCATTTTATTCCAGCAAAGGTGATTCATAAGATGTTGAAAAATCTATTTTTCTTTTATTGACACCACCTTCCCTTTCTATTCAACATTAGTTTCAATTCAGTTCTGCAAATATCTTTATGTTAAAACTGTTTTGAATTCAAGCCAGTGGCAGAAATTTGCCGTAATTTGTATTGTTGTGGTGCTTGCAAGCAGGAACAGCTGCCCAACACAATTCACACACAAAGAAAAAGCTGGTGCCTCCCCGGGAAGTAGTGGTGTAATCGTAGAAAAACGAAAACAAACAAATGGGAGAACATAAGGTAATAGTGAGCTGACTATGAATATAGCATCAGCACAAGAGTTGCTACAAGAAACCTTGTTACCTCAAGTTGATCTTCTCAGACCACAGGGCACTCATTTCTCGGATGTTATCTGGAAGGCTACCCAGGCTGGGTTTAGAGAGTTTTCTTAGTGACTGGTTGAAGAATGGGGAAGGTAGCGTGAACCTAAAGAAAAGCAAATTTGTCTTCTTTGCAAGTGTACTACTGACATTATGGACAACGTAAACAAAATAGCAGATATCAGGATGGTAAAAAAGGATATATTTTCATTTTATTGTATGATCTTTAACGTGATCTCCAGAGAGGGAGAGAAAGCTTGTGATATTACAGCGTAACCGCATGCTGATACCAAAAAAGCAGCTAGTAGGTACTGCCATGGAGACAGAACGTTGGGTTTTTTCTATCATGATATTTGACATTTGCAAGGATGTCATATGGCCTAGTATTTGCACACCGATATGTCAGGGCTCAAAGACATTTCATGGTGTCTACCAAAGGCATTAAAAAAGGGTAAACAACCTCTTAAGCATTTACAGTTGCCCTAAGGCCCAGACTGTCAGTCAACAAACCATTTTATCAAGAGTCCCTGCACTGTTTGAATACATATATAGAGCCTGCAGCATCTGCCATCAAACCCAGGAACCTTCATGGCAAGACTCCCTCCCCGCCACTGCTCCACGTGTATGCACACATGCAACTGCACACAGCAATGGAAAAATCTCAACATTCTTGCTGACAACTTCTCTCAATAAAATAACTTGAAAAGGCTTGGAAAGGGCTTAGCAGGCACTTCACTCTGCAAGTCTGCTGCCCCTCTCTATGGTTTATGATCTCCAATACATCAATACTGTGAAAGCATTCCCGTGATGTATTACTAATACATCATTAGAGTATTGTCACCTTAGTGATGAATTGCATGAGCACACTGCTAAAGTGCTGTCCCTCTGAAGACATATTATATAAAAACAATTTCCTTTTTTTTTTTTTTTTTTTAAGGACTTAAGGTGCACATTCACAAGCTTATTCCTCAGTTGTTCTGAACCCTGTCTAGTACTTTACTCTGCACTACTGGATATATGAAACAATGAAATCACTATAAATCATTATTCCACAACTCGTAGAAATGACTGAGCAGGTAAAAGGCTGTGAAACCACTTCACCCCCACCCCAAAAACAACCCAATGAGCAACAAAAGCAGAATTTACAACATATTACAGTAATTACTGGCAGGGTACAAAATAAAGGTTGCTTGAATGCAAAATAAAGCTTGGACAATATGAATTCAGCATGGATAAACTGTTCCCAACTGGCTCACCCAAGAAAAACTTCAAACCGTACCGCAGATTCCCCTTTTTCACTGCTTATTTCACAGCAAGAGGAAGAAAGGTAGCTATTCACGAGCAAAGCTGGTTTTGAACAATTTCTAAATTGCCAGACTTGTCCACTTCCTATATTGTGCATCTTATGCCTCTGCAGAATTTTGTGAAGATGTAGGCATCATTATTCACGCTCATACAAAGGAAAATCAAGGCACAGAAAGGACAGCTGATTTATTGAGATCTTCTGATAGCTAAGGGTGGGAGTAAGGTCTCAAAGTCTCTTACCCACAGCTATCAAGACTATTCCTCACATCTTAAGTGCCATTTAATGCCATAGAAGATATTTATTTTGACACCTAAACCATTTTCCGTGTTTCACAAGAAACTCTACAAGACCTTGTGGCTAAGACGACACTTCTTTGAAGCACAGCCCTCGGCCACTGCAGAAAGGGCAGACTCTTTGCTCTTCTAAATTGGCATAAACTAAGATTCAGTTCTAAATTGGTTTGATTTATGTGGATTGGCTTTTTTTTTTATAACATACTTTCTCCCTGAATTAGAAGAAGTGAGCATGAAAAGTATCACTCCCTGATGCCCAAGACTGAGGGGGTCAAAAGATCTGCACAAAAAAGCTTGTCCATCACCTGAATGACCCAGCAAAGAAAATGACAATCCAATGTAAGTCAGTTCAAATCCACTTGGTTATAGTTCACTACCATCACTTGGTCCCAACTCAGTAAAGCATTTAGTTAAGCAGTGGGGTAACTTACCTCCTATTTACAAGTTCACTTACATGCACTTCACACACTTCCATGGTATTTTGGCTCTGACTAATTCAGAGGAATGCCTCATTTCAGGAAATAATAAAATCACTCTCAAACTAAACAGAAGAAGCAACTCTGAGAGCCTAGTGAGAAACAAAGGGGAAAAAGCTTGAAAGGAAAGTATCTTCAAACCTACTAAAAGCAGCCTTAAAAGACAAAAAGCTCTACTGCAAAGAGAAGAAGCAAAGCACTTAAAAATGCTATATTTATTCCAGGCAGAATACAAACTGTTTTCTTCCTTGCCAAGTCTCCTGCTTACATCAGACATTGAATTTTCCAAATATAGACTAGTAATTATTGATGGGTTTTGTTTGGGGTTTTTTCATGCCCAAGATAAAAGACTGCCAGGGACTGTTTGAGAGCTCTTCCAAAAAAAGCCTAGAATTTCCCTTTTATCAGAATTCGTATCTCCAGCATACGCCTCTTGGATACTCCGGTGAAAATGAATGGATGCTCATATACAGCAGCGCATGCTAGAAAATGCTCCATGAAAGATCCTGAAACATTAGAAGTATTCTCCCAGACTTTTATTTGTGATCCTTTTCAGACACTAAATAGATCATATTATATTTTGTGAAGGATTTAAGTATATGAAGAAAGCTGAGGAAGGACCTACCAGTAGAGGCTACCAACTCAACAAGCAGCTTCCATTCCCCATTAGTGAGATAGATAACCTTCTAAGTCAATACATTTCTCTGAAGGTTCATACTCAAAACAGGCCTTTGCAACACAATCTGGTTAGGAGAGAAATTGAGCTATTTGGAGATATTTAGTCTAGCTGTACTTTTCAAATCAAATTTGGGCATTGACTTTAAAAGCTCACTTAGCTTCTATTTTCTCAAAATCATAAAAGCTACAAATGCATTTTATTGGATCACAGGATGACCTTTAATTCTGGAAACAGTTAAAACCAGAAAGACAACAGGATTGAAATATGCAGCACTTGGGTCAGCACTACATCATGCTGTGTATTTGTGTCTCTCTACGTGCCAGGGAAGATGGGAGAGGAGGGAAAGGACAGGAAAATGATTGTTGTTTTCAACTTTCAGCCTGCAGTGCTGCCAAGTACCTTCCTAACTAAAATTTTTAAGCGAGGTGCTCAATTAAAGAAATCCTGAATTTATCACCTATGGGTTCACACTTGCTGCATTCAAGAATTCAAGAGCAACTGAACAAGCACATAAGATATATGTGTTCTACACATAGATAACACCCCTGATCTTACAAATAAATCGCATATACAAACAAATAATACTGAGATATATTTTGTTAAAATCACATTAGAAAACAGTAAGATAATCATGACTTCTGAACGCTGGCATATTTTAGTTGTAACAGTAACTCTTGCAAATGAGGTTATATTGTAAAAATTAGAGTTTTAGATACACCTATTATACTTCAGTAAATTCCATGTTTAATAATTAGTGTTTATTTAGCACACACAGTACAATAACTAATTCAATATAGATTTGCAAATCTCATTTTAAAGCAATACTGACACTGAAAGGACTGCCAAACCCTTTTTGTTCAATGCTGATTTTGATATCAATTTCTCTCAACTTTTACAACACCATAAAATTGCTTTTTTTCCCTACATCTTAATGTCACACCCAAGTCCTGTGTTTTTTCTGCCTGCACTCTCTTCCTTCCCACAGATAAGCTAATACAAAGTATTTGGTTAAATTGATTTCTAATCTTTCCAGAACCTAGACTTCAAGGGTTTATATGATTCCACATAGGCTTCATCATATCATGAGCATCAGTGAAAGGCAGGACAGGGCCAAGAGGGCAAAATTTAAAACCGGCATCAATTATTATAAGCACATACTGAGGCCATGATGCCACAATAACAAATGCCAGTTCTCTGCACTACTGAATCACCCACTAGTATAAATTTGATCTGAATCAAATCCTTATGCAAAAGGATAAACAATATTCTCTTGGTAAAAACTTGATCTTACATTGATGTAATTTGATCTGCCATAAAGCCTACTGGTACAAACTTAAGCCATTGTGGGGTTTTGTTTGTTTGTTTATATTAAAACAAATTTGAACAGAGTGATTAAACACCAGACCAGAATTCTCCCTCCGAAGACCACAGCATTTTTATTCCATCAATATGAACCAAAGCCAGATTTATTATAACAGCTGAGTATATCAGTTAAGTTCCTTCCAATTCAGTGAAGGTACTACCATTTGCTGAGCCGAGCTCTGGAGTAAACTAAACTTTGCACTTGTAAAGCACCTTCTATCCAGCGATGTGGAAGCACATTACTAGCATTATTAATCCTCTAGAAAGGGACAAAATATTCCTTCCCATTTAGCAGCTGGATGAGCTTACACAGCAAGTCAGCAATACATACACAGCAGTCTTGCTCTGCAGCGTTTGTATCTGCTGCTGAACTGTTGACTTCAACATGATTACTGTGAATCTACATCAGCGTGATTCTAGCCAGTCTTGATCACTGCCTTCCAGCAGGTTTTTAAGCAATTAAATTTAATGACATGCAGATACCTACAAAAAATGCAGCAAAAAAAGTTCTAAAAAAAAGCAAAGTGGAACTCGTGTCTGATCAGTGTGAGCCCTGACCACTAACCTTACAGCACAGGCATACCCTTCCTTCCTCCAGCCCTGAAAAAACCTGCCTGAGTTTTGTCTCCTTGTAAAATACTGTTCATATTAACATACATTATACAGGTTTTTGCTTCTGACAAAGCTGTAACAACCTGTATATGCTATAATTTCCTTTTTCTTTGACCACCATTGTTCCCTTCTCTTCTACTCTCTGGAGAGTTAAAGCACATATAAACCACCCAAAGCAAAGATTCATCTATCGTATTTCAGAGTCAAAGGCAGAGCTGTGCTGATCTGAATTGTAGGTGATTCCAAGTTGTGACAGTCACACTGTGCTGTGACCAAGGCTGGGACAAAGCTAGCGAGCTCACATCTCTTTCTGCTTAAACGTTTTCAGGTACCTCACAAATACCTCCCACGTGTCAGCACATTGTAAAGAAGGGCCTTGTGAGCTTACACAAGTGCTAGAGCAAAGAACTTACTAACTCATTTCACTGGACAGACATATTGTTAGAAACCCTTCTGACTGGATTTTATTACTTTTTTTGCCAGTGATTTTAGAGTTGCAGGTAATGCTGACTTACTGATGCGCACGATGAAAGAAACTTTAATGAAAAGTCTTTGATCTGTATTTCTATACATCTCTAATGACTAACATCTGAACTGCATTCATCTATACACCAGTCATTGTAGTTTTGTCAATTAGCGTTGTGCAGGTGTCAGCTGAAATAACAGAAATCGGGAGTACCAGAAAAGGGAAAATTTCCCCATTTGTTCATGACGTTGTTTTGAACATGGTGTTGGGGGATTTTTGTTTGGCTTTTTTAAACAAACAAAAAACTCCTTTGTTCATGATCTGAAGGCTACAGCATTCAAAGCCCAATCCTAGGCCCTTAATAAAAAATAAGTGGTTTCAATAAGATAATTCATTTTAAGAAATATTGCAAGGCTGAACCCTTATTTTTTTTTTCCTCAAAACACTGCAAGTATCCATCTCATACTACCTACGTCTGTCTTATCCAGTCAGATTACAGAGAGCTTGTCAAACAGGAAACAGTAATCAGACTACATTAAGTACTAATAACTGTACTTGACATTTTCCAGCAAATGCTATTATTCAGAATAAAAGTACCTATTCTAAAATGGAATTAGGTGCTCTAAAATAAGGCAGTATCTTTGCTAGATAAGAGACCCATACACAAGTTCTTCAAGAACTATCATAAAATAAGTCTCCACATGTACAAGCCTCTACTCCACAGTGAAACAATGCACAGATACTGAAAATATGATATTTTGACAAGGAACAAAACAAGGCTGTTACTTACACTTGTAACCACTGAGGAACACATGCAGAACACGTGCAGAGCCAACTGATTAGAAGCCTGGAGCTGACATATTAGCCAAAATTACCTGGGCAAATTACAGTCCATTTAATCAGAACTGCCAGCAAACAGGAGACAGGGCAAAACTGGACCTAAAAGGCAAACCTGTACAACCCATCATGAAATATGATGCTCTGCTACTGCAACACCGGTAGCAGTTCAGTAACTGAATTAAACTTTGCCGTAGTTTTGGCATGCCGGAAACACTTTCAGGGATATTATTTCATTTATAAATGAGATGATAGTGCAAACCCCCAGTGCATGTCTTCTTCAGAACATTGATCAATTTAAATAGTTATTAGAGGAGATTGTCAATTTATTCAAAATATTTCTCTCTCAAAAACAAGGTATAGAAATGTGATTTTGAAAAAGACATGTTTAGATGTCTTCATACACCGAGGACAACTATTCTTCTTTCATCTATCTGAGTTACTCTTCAAAGTGTTAACAGTTAAACACAAACTTGCAAACACCCTTTGAGAACACACCCCACTAAATGTATTTCTTTATAAATCTACATGCATCCGATCACTAAAATGAAAGACATCTGAAGAGACTGACAAGGAAAAGACCTGCCTGATAGTATAAAATGAGATGTTTAAATAATGTTTAGTATCTTCATTTGTCAAAAAGCAAGCAGTAGCTCTGCACATCAGATAAAGCACGTTGATAACAAGGCAAAAATTTGTAGAGTACATTGAGTCAAGCTGATTTGTAACATACATTTGCTTTGTACTTTTCAGCCTTTGAGAACACTTTTTTCCCCACTTTTAACTCTGATACAAATAGATGCATTGGCTCATTGTTTGGGGCATGTTTCTTGTGGATAATTTCACATACTGGAGGTGGAATGAGACAGTTTCAACTTCAGCTTGAAAACAGCAGCTTCTAAAGGAATATTTTGTATGATTTCTTTGAACAACTACTTATCACTGATTTACTTTCTCCTAAATGCAAAAAGGCACCATTTACACTGAGGTTTGTTCTACAAAAGAAAGAAGAAATTTCCTTAGAAAATACAATATTCAAAAAGAACTGGAATTACTAACATCATTGATGCCATTTGCCAACACTTGTTCATTTGCTAAGAACAGAAATGGGGTTTAAAAAACAAGTGGTATGGCAGGACTATATTGGAATGTTTAGGAAAAAAATCAGGAAAAAATTCAGTGTCTTTCCTATGTGTAACTGTAGAGAACATGAGAATACTTCAAGTCTACTAATCCAGTAGATCTTCATTTGTGAGAGCTTAATCCTACAGCTATCAACAGAGCTACAGTCTGCACTCAGCTCAGGAAAACTCAACAAGTTCTTCACGCCCATTGGGGCAGCTTAGCTCAACTCCAGACAAACAGGAGGCATGTGTTTGGAGGAAGAACTTGTGTCTGAAGTGGAGTAGAAAAGCTAACAGATGTGGTGGAAGCACACAAGCAGCACGTATTCCTGCAAGAAATGTGAAATCCAAAGGCTAAATCAAAATGCCCAGAGGCAGAACTATGGAGGAAGGGGCCGTTGCAAGGCCAAACCATCTCTGCCAGCTGCTTCTGCTTGCAAACCTCTGAAAGGATGCACAGCGGGTTTGACTTGTGAAAACTCATTGCTTCATTCAGTGTTTCAGTGGCTTTTTGGTGCACTGAGGCTGTAAAAGAAATCCATTTCTCACTGCACACTGTGGCTAGTCCCCAGAGCAGAAAATACTCTTCTCGCTGCAAATACTCTTTCACCTATGTGAAGCAGAGCAGATGGATCTGCCCTCTGTAACTTGCCCCAGCAAAACCAGACTTTTCTATCAACTCTCATTTATCCACCAGCAGAAGACCACCCACAGTTTGCCAGACACAAACAGCAGTCACAGAAGAGTCAGGCAAAGAGCTTTGGTGCTTTTCTTATTCTCCCTCACTACTGGCCATTATTCCTTTGGAAAAACATATCTTGAGTGTGTGGACATTTCTTCCTATAAAAATATTTGTGTTGTAGTAGCTGAGAGTTTCAACTGAAATGAAAGATAGTAAACAGAAGAATAGCAGCTATTGGAAACAGTTCCAAATCTCAGGGCAGTTGAGGATTCCAACCCAGAAGCTGTTAGTATATCTAAAAGTTGGGAAAATATTTTTAAAGTGTAAAGAAAGACATAAATAAAATGAGTGGGACAATCCAGTGAGATTTCTTTGACTTTCAGAGCCAAAGAACATGAAGAGCATGTTTCAAAAATTAATCTTCTATTTTTCCTCTATGGTTTGCTACACAAGCACAGATGAAAAACTACCAGGAAATAGAAAATAAACTGAATTTGATAATCAGGATGTAAGTTTCTAATAACTTACAGGCAATCCCATCCTAAATATAGTAAACTCTGAAATCCTTTAGGACTCAAGTTCAGATGTTAACCACAGAAAATATTAGATTTAAGTGCTGCAGGCTCGGTGGAAATTTAACATGAATTGACAAGTGTTAGGAATCGAGACAGTTCTGGAAATCTAACATGGAAATTCTATTTAAAGAATACACACACATAGTAAAATGTGAAAAGACTATAGTCTCAACAGACAGTAACAGCACAGATCTCTGGAGCTAATGAAACTGCAGTATTACCAGACCAATGAAGGAAAGCAGCTGGAAGACTGCAGATTGTTAGCATTTACTTTAAATCTCCTTGTGAACCCCTGCTACCTGCTAGCAGCAGAAGATATATGAGGAATTTTGCATTTACCCTTTTTGAGGCCACAGTATTTGCAACATGTAGCTTGCATAGGAACATCTGGAATAACTGAATGACATTTGGAAATCATCATATATAGATACCAGGTCTCCTCCACAGTCCCCTTTACACTCCCAGAAGCAATACAATCCCTGTATTATTTAGAAATAATGAACAGGGCAAACTGTCCTTTCCTTATTTCTCAAGTGTCTTTGCATTTACTGATTCCAGAAGCCAGAATCGAAAGGCAGAAAAAAACACAGATATGTTTTTTCCCTGTGTTATTTCTAGTTGACTCAGAAAAAAGGAGAACTATAATTCAAAATACAAGAATCTGCTGTTATAAGATTTTCACTTCACAGCCTCAAATTCAGACATCACAAGTGCTAACACAGCTCGCTCAAACACTAACAGTAGGACAATTTGTGACTTCTTGTTGTCTACCGTTATCTTGTTGCCTACATACTTTAATTAGTGTCTGCCTAAAAGCATGCAATCCTGTTGTAAAAGTTATCCTTGGACTGTCTGTGACCCTGCTTTGTAGAAGAGTAGAAACACATGGGACAAGGCAGAGGTAGTCACATGAGCTTCTACTGCTGATAATCTGGCCCTAGAAGCCTAAGACAGAAATGTAAGCTTTACCCTCTACATGTACAAGGGGAGCACTCCAGCAGGAACACGGGCCAAGTTTGCTAAAAGGTATTTATATTTCGCCAGCATCTGTACTTCTAATTAGAGACAGTAATTACATAAACTTAATGCAACTACATAATTTAATAAGGAGGAATAGCAGACATGAGAGAAAAAATCCCAAAAAATATATTCTTAGAGCACAAGGTTTTGAACAGAAGAACCTGCTTTCTTAAAGAACACACATTAACAACAAAGTCTTCGCTAACAGGAGACCAACAGTTATACCAGTGCATGTGCTCTAGTGTCTCCTGGCACATTTTGAGGTTGAAACTCAGCAAGTGACCTCTGGAGACAAAAATATCAGCACCTGTATGTGAGCTGATAACTGAGTCATTAGATAAAGTGCTCCAAATGCACAAAACTATGAAACATTACATAAAGATCAATGTATTAGGGGACATTTCTTTACTTTGTTCCCAATTTCAACACACAATCCTTATTTAGAAAACACTACAGCATATCGACAACAGGAGGATTTACGCGTGTTTTCTAAATATCTTAAGAGGCACAAGTTTATAAAGTTTTAATATTGCTATTAATATATATGCTCCATTTCTTATACTTCCAGGTGTAAGTATTTAAGCACTAACCCCAGAGAACCAGAACCTGTGTTGGGATTAGGATTTTGTTTTAAACAACAAAAACCAGCATGGAAAACTGCTAATGTATTGGTCTTTACAGCGCTCTCAAACCAGATGTAGGCTTTGGTAAGCTATTTGCTTCTGCAAACAATCTGCTCGATGAACTTTCTTTGGACAAGTAACTGAACATGCTCTGGAGGGTACAGTGATCCCACTACAGGGACCTGCATTTGCTGCTTTCTGCTAGTATTGTACTGAATGCTGAATAATCTTTAAATGAGAATATTCAAAATTAGGAAATTCTTAGCCAGTAAATCTCAGCCTGTTTAAACAGCTTGCTACAGTTTTCTCTGGAAGAGCCCAATAGTTCAAATGATCAATGGCTGTATCATTATGATCAAATGGCATCCTAATGATATAGAAGCACAGCCCACCTGTTTTTGATAGCAGGGTTGGAACCTCATTGACCAGCTTTAATATCTTTGCATCACTATGCTGGCTGTCCCACATTCACTAATCAATGTAAAGAACACTAAAATTATAGCTCCAGTAAATTCCTGGACATCCTTTGCCCATGCATTGAACAGAGGAGTCAGAGAGCTCCCAGTAGCCTGGAAATACAGCCTTATTTTACCTAACAAGCCTTCAGGTGCTATACAATATAGCAAATATTGATTTGAATCTAAGTTTACAGAAACTGGTAACAGCTACAGGCTATAGTATGATTTTTTTTCAGGTGTCTACAGTGCACAGGAAACACTGACTTGGGAAATCATCATAGGTTATAGCAACTGAGATGAAATAGAAGTGATTTTCCAACAAAACAGACATATTTACTTCCCTCAGATAAATTAACATTACTTCTTACTAGTCACAAGTTAACAAAATAGGGTACCCCTCCAAGATGGCATCCTTCTCATGTCAAGCTTATCTTTGTACAAAAGATTTGCAACTGCAAGTGCACTAAGATTGTCTTTGAAACTCAGACACAAAGTTGAACTCTATGTCTTCACTGGAAAGTCAGTAATCCTTTAAAGGTAGGACCTTCTATTTAAATATAAGGCATCCATCTCTCACAGTTACACACCATGAATTCAGAAGTTCTGTAATGAAATATATGTTACCTCTGTACTGTACTAAACTTGTAGTAGCTATACATTTCTTTAAGGTACAGCTGTGCTAGATCAGTTCTACAAGCCTGCATAGCATTGCGCAAAATATTTAGCCTTTCCTTTTCAGGTTCTCTCCAATTATATTCTATATGGTTGTTTTCATAGGTAACTTGCACTCAAGTCTTGAGAAATAAATGCGGTACTACAGACTTGACAAAACAAACTAGTACATAACAAAAAGGAGCTAAAGATATGTCCCTTGAAAGAAACATTGTAAATGACTCTGAAGAGGTTTTACTGGTTTGATCAAAATAAGTGATCTAGTGCACAGAAGAAAACAGATAATTACTTTTCGCCCCCCTTTCAAGTTTCACAATATAGTATTAGCAGCTACCGCCTCTGTAACTATCAGAAGGAATATGCAACAGAGATTTATGGTTACTAAAGTTGTACAAACCTTCCCATTTCTGTTTTAAGACTCTGAATAAATACACTCCTACAACTGTGGGTCCTTGTTATCAAGCATATGGTAAGCCTTACAAGCAACATTTTTATAAATGACTGAATTGTGGAAGTGCAACCTCATTGTTGATCCAGAGCATCAGGAACTCAGTTCTCCTTAAATCCGGTGGCCTACTGACAACGACAAAGGTTTCTGACTTTGTCTTACACAAGTTTTTATCCTGAATTCACTGTAGAGGGTTTGCCATGTAGAACTCAGTCATCAGCTGCATGTTTTCTACGGTTCCTTTATTTTGTTTCTTTTGCTTTCTTGTCTAAATCTCATCCACTGAAAGTAAGAAAAAAAAAAATCTTACCTATTTACGACTTTTTTTTTGTTTAGTCATTCCATTGTGCAGACAAGTTATAAATTAGTCTGATGATTTAGATGGAAAAACTCAACAGAGTTTTCACCTGCGTGTACCACGGAGAATATCTTTGATCAAGGTTTATAAGCAAAGTCCTCTTCCCAGGGATGCATGCCAGCTTCTTAAAGAAAAATCAATACATTCTGGGAGGAAGAATCTGGAGGATTAACATTTTGATTTAACAAAGCATCCCTCGCTCAGAGATTTAAGTCTGTTTGAAGCTTGCAGATCTTAAATCACACTTGAAAATTAAGAGTGAGTTTAACTGTTTCCAAATCCAAGTCCTAGGAGAGCAGTTTTGCATTTGTAAATGTAAAGGAAAACATTGTCACATGAGTTGATAACTTTCAGATTTTCTGTTTTATTACATTCAGATGCAGCAGAATTATTTCGTCTTTCCATACAACATTGAATTATTTCACAGTAAAAAACCATCACGGAATCAAAATATTTACCTGCACTAACAGAATTAATGTAATCTGTTAAGAGAAGGTTGTTAATGTTGAACTAGCCAGTGCTTTCTTTACAGTTGTTTGAGTGCCTCTTTGTGCATTAACATACTTTTCAAAGGCATCTGCAAAAGGACTGTTTGTCCCTTTTCTTTCCAGAAGGGCACCAACTTGATGCAGTGCTGAAGAAGTATAGAAAGGAACAAAATTATGTAACATCTATCGAAACCTTAGAGTTTAAATTCCCTTCCACCGGGGCTGTTGAAAAAAGCAATTTTTATTGAGCTATGAAATCCAATAAAACTCCAACATTGCAAAGGCTCTGGTACTGCTTTCAACAATAATGTATGTACGACTAGGAAGTCAGTTTTTACGCCACACGGACTAAATTTTCTTTATTTTCAATCCAGATTTTAATTTATCTTTTCTTCAGGCAAGAAGTTCATAGAAAGATTGTTACCTAATTAGAAATCAAAATCTTGTTTTACTGTCAACAGCAATCAGGCACTCAAATACATTTGAAGATCTGGAGAGAATTGACTTGGGAGTACAAAGGCAGCTACCTTCCACTGGGATGTAAAGCCTTATGTACGAAGATCACTTTTGAAAAGGTAGCTGAAGTTTACAAATAATTTATATTTCATATATTTGTTCTATAAGTGAAATGCAAAATACATTATTGCTAACTGTTGGCTTAAAACCCAACTATTTTATTTCCTCTCACCAAATGCAAAAAGCCTACATACTGGTTTTGAATACTCCTTTTATAGAGGGTCTAATTTATGGAGATGATTGAATGGCTTACAACTACTTGTGTCATATCTGATGAAACCTGGCAACTCACTCATTCTCTGTGGCAAGAAAGTTGTAATAATCAGCTTTTTCCTGCTGACCCATATAATACTTTTTCTACAAATATTATGTAATCAAATTTTTAGTAATGAGTCCTACTCTAAAAAGAGGCTTGATTTCAGCTGCCATGCATAGCAAACAGCAATGAAAAAGCGTTGTGGTATGAATTTATTAAGAAGGCAAAAAGGTTCATCCTAGTTTCTCAGCATTAACAGTTTCTAAAAGAAAAATGGAAAAAAAACATTATTGACAGCTTTTTGAGCAATTCCCAAATAAGAGTATTTTGGTATCTTCTGATACCTGGGAAGTATGAAACAGGGAACTATCCTGCACTGAACTGTTATTGAAGTTTAGAGAAGTTCATCTCAGGAAAAAAACCTTCCCCTTCAGAAAGGCAGAGCCTGTAACACCATCCCTACTCTCTTGCACTGTCTGTGACCATGATCTATTAACCAGGTCTGGTGGCTACAAACAACTTCTGCAGCTGCACTCTACAGGATGTTTTGCTTTATCTCTCTACAGTGCCTCTCCATTGCAGCATTTCAGAAATTTTGTCCATAAGGTCATTCAAATTCTAAGCTGACTCCAAATTGCCTTTTCTTTCAAAATGTACAACAAAGAAAGCCCTAGGTTATGGAATAAAAGCAAAAAGGGCAAGGAGTGACTCTCAGATGTTTATAGTCTTGACACATCGGCTTCCCTGCTCTAGACTTGGAAATGGGGTATTTGAATTTCTCTTCTTTAACAAAAAACTATGTGAGTATCGCTCACACTCTTGAAGAAGTGTCTGTGCAAAGTAGGAAAACTCCTCTCTCAAAAGCTAGCATGGGTAAATGAGCCTTAGGGGCAGCAGCAAGTAAGGATCTATAGAAAAACATGAAGAAAAATCAATGCTGGCCTCCATAAGAGCAAAGGGGAGATAAGGAGCAGAGAGAGTCTGCAGCCTCTCTGCAGATGAACAAAAAGCAGAAAAACACATTTCCAAGCCTTTACATTTGAGCAGTACGTGCTGAGCGCTACTCTCATACACTCTTTTCTCAGTGTAATAAGTATTTGCCTCAGTGTATGTAAGTGGCAGTTTATGAAAATATTGTGCTGTACAGGATCACTTATCCATGCAGACGCTGCTTGTGCTCAATCATCAGCCTCATCCATGGATGTCTAATAGGGAATTCTTGCATTCAGTAAAAGCGCATAACTTAAAATCTTGAGTACTCATTTATGACATTTAGTTGTTATTTCATTCTGCTTTTAGTCTTTTTTTTTTTTTTTCCTGAGGCATGGGTTTCTTTGACTTTTACAGAGAAACAATCCACTAAGGACAACACAGGCTATCTGTGACAAGGTAAGGTAAGGCACAACACAGCACTTGTGTTTCATGTCTACCCCTTGACTACATTCTACTTGAATTTTTCCAGTACCATGCAGAACAAAAAGCAATTTCAGATACTGTAATTCAGGAGGGAATAATGAGAAGCAGCATGCAGTACTAAAAAAATTAAAAGGCACATTAACTTAGCATCTTAGCAAGCCCAGTCTTATCACAGAGTTTCAACTTCTGGATGAATACGCAGGTGTGCTGCTTTCTGAGCCTTTAGCTTGGTGATTACTGAATACATCTTAATAAAACAAGAGTGCCAGAGGCAAACACTACCTCTCTCTTCACTGAGCTAATTGGGAGGTGATAAACTCAGCTATTATCACAATGTTTGAGCTTGTGCTAATTACATTGCTCTAAACTAAGCACGTTATAGCAGGAAAGTCGAAGAAGTGCTGCTTAAGAACACCGTCTTGGGCTGAGAATGGAATTTCAAGACTACACAAGAGCCTTCAGTGCCTCTTTCTTGGCCAGGATAGGGGAGAGCCAGATTTGGACATTTTTCCAGCCTGCCACAAGTTCAATTATCTGCTGAAATTGTCACATATCATATAAAAAGAAGAATTGACTTGCCATAGATAACTTTTGGCACTGCTTGGCTTCAAGATATGCTCAAGTACATGATAGGAATTACATAAAGCACACATCAAACTTGGACTTCCTACTCTGTAAACACAAACTCAAATTACTGAATACTCTGAAGCACATCTATCTCTGTCTGACTTTTATTTAGGAGAAATATTAGAAAAAAGATTCCACTATATTTCAAAAATAACCTGGAAACTTAGAATTCACTAACGATTGTATTCTAGCCAGCCCAAATTGCTATGAACTCTACAGCGTTCAATCAGAAGACTGGGATGGAAACAGGCAGTGATTTCTTTCAGATGTTGGAGTTTTTCATTGGAATAACTAAGGATTCTTCAGTAAATTTTTAATCAGAGAGTGGGATAAGTTACATCACAAGCAGCCTCATGGCTACATCAGCAGCATCACCTCTGTTTAACTTCAAGCGGACTTCAAGGAAATAAATTCAATCCCCCCCCAATAGAAACCCATTTCCCATCCAACTTTAATGTCAAATTTGACATTCAGAAATCAGTAGACACTCTAGCATAGTTAATCCAAAGTGACTTGGAAGCATATGATAGCTCCTTTGATCACTACTCCAAAATTGTTTTAAGATCTCAAGATTTACACTGACAGATCTTGTCAGTGTACTGCCCATGTATTTTAACAGAAGCAGCAGAATACAGTTAAAACAATCAGAGCTTGAAAAGGCAACAACGTAGAAAAGTCATGCTTTAAATAGCAAAACAAACTTTAAAGCACACTTCTGCAACACAAGAAAGATCAGTTTTCTTTAAAAGGCAATTTATGCATCATGATAAAATCAAGTAAAACCCGCACCCTTTTCAGCACACTGTATTCAAAAGCCACCCTCTCACATGTATTTCTAACTACAAATGTTATTTCCTCTGGATATACTAATTCTGTGTTATTTGGATCACAGCTACAATACAGCTGAAGTTTCAGTATTTATAGGCTGGGAAAAAAGTTCTGAGGGCAAGACTTGATTTTTTTCTTTCCATATATTTTTAAGAGTCATCATTACAATCACCTAACTTCTCAGAAAAATATAACATTACTTTCAAAATAATGATCGCTATCTTAAGTATTTGCTCAGTGTCAGATATGTGGCCAAGAGTAAGCTATCAGTCAAGCAAATAAGCATCAACCAGACTACCTTGAAAAGGGAGTTTATGCAGACATTATGGCTGCTGAAGCTTCAGGCACGAGCAGATTAGATTTGCAATTACACCTTCCATTTCTATCAGGCAATGAACCATTTGTGACTTCTTGTAATTAAACCCCTTTCAAGCCACCACATCTTTGGATTCCTTTTACAAGTTGCAGTAAGTCATCTCCAAAACATAACAGATAGACATTAAAGCACACTCCATACTAGTTAACAAGAGGTTACTGCTTAAAGCAATAATTCATGAAATATTCTTGAAATACAGCTCATAATTCAAGCCTGTTCTCTATTCCCATTACCCACTATTAGCCAAGAGAAAAATCATGCTACTTCTTGTTTCCTTTCACCCTGTGTCCTTTCCTTTCTTTGCTACAAAGCCACGCAGATTAAACCAGAGGAGATGTTGCTCACTCATACCCTCCTCACCCAAATCAGAGCCTTGCCTATGGCCTGCTGATTAGGTGATTCTGATTAGGTGAGTAAGCACTTCTGTCTTGCTAAGACTGCTTCAGCAAAACCCTTCAGAATTTTATTTTGCCTCAAGTCTTCATCTGGACCAAGACTTAGCTTCTCTCCCCTCCTCTAGCTAAAAAAAAACACTCTAAAAATAACCTACTGTTCAGAAAGCTGTGAACTCTGATACAGACTGGCAAATGATCTTGACTTTTTTTTTTTCTTTTTTTCTTTTCTTATATACAAGCTCATTACCAAGAGCATCATGACTATAGGCAGCTCCTGCTGTAATTGAAAGACTTTTTTCATCCAAGGAAAACACTGCCTTTGGTGTAAGTCAAATGCAACTCCAAAAAGTACTTAAGTGTTTGGTGTCCATAAGGGAAGTCGTGCTATCATTGGAACATTAGCACTAATGGTTTTACTCTAACGATCCACTCTAGCTGGGCCTTGCTATTTGCTAATGAAGACATAGCCAAAGATAGTAAGTTTTCTCTATTTCTAATCATTCTAGGATTCATTGCAGCAGAACAGGAGTTTTTTTCTACTTGTAGAGTATAGGCTCAAATGCAGCACAAGCAAGAATGTCTGATTTAATGAATTAACAAACTGAGATGGTCTTGACAAACGTTAAGCCACAAGAAATGTGCAGAGGATATAGAGCATCTCACCTATAGATTATTTGGTTAGATCCAGCAGCATTTCCACAGAAAAATGAAATTCGGAGATGTTTCCTGTCATTGAAATACCACATAGGGAAACCGTGAAAGCTCTTAGTTATAAAATAAGATGAAAAAATGTTTTGCCAATAGTATATGCTGGTATGACACATTCGGTACAACTTAACATTCACTTAAATATAGTTAGTAGTACCTATTGCTCTTTCATTATTATTTTAATATTGACTAATTAAGTAGCATTTAAAATGCAGATGTAATAAGATTGCAGTTGCTATTCATTTTGTGCAGGTCAAATACACAATTAAGTTCAGATTCTGGATCACACTACAGAGCATTACACAAGTAGCAATTACTTCTATATCACACATTCTCTGGCATAGCACTTGAATTACATTTAATTAGTTGAATACCAAGGATTTGAGGCAAGATTTGTGATGATGAAAACATATTTCTATACATACTTAAACATTTTCCAGGTCTTATGTACTAGAAATGCAGGATTCAGGCTTTTTGCAGTGCTTACTGAAACGTTTACACTTATTTCTGTTTAGATATCTGTAGTCCCAAAAATACCCTTAATTCAGTCTCCGCATTCAACAAATTCACCATTGGTCATAATTTATAATGACCCATAACTGAAAGAACACTAGGTATTATAGACATATCTAATTTTGTACAGAAAAATGAAACAATGATTCTAACCAACACTTAGAATCTGAAGTGAAATAAAACCAAACAAAAACCAGGCATACCATATGCATATTTTTGAACAGTCTGAGTGATTTGCCATGAGAAAAGCTTCTCAAAAAAGGAAAGGATTCTCTATCCAGTCTGAGTCTGACACAAAAATAAACACCGAGAGCCTTCAGACTGGAAGCAGCACGCTTCTGTCAAAGTCATCTCACCAGACTCAGTAGAATGGTAAGTACAAGTCAAAGGCCTGTAATATTCAGAAACTAGTTTTAAATGACTAATATTCCCAGTTTTACGCCACACAAAAAAAATCTACAATCTTTAACTCCATGAAGACATGTTCATACCAGGATCTCCTCACATCATTGCAAAGAAGCAATAGTAAGTACAATACAAATAAATGCTTATACTGAGAAGCACAGAGCCCAATTCTAAGAAGAGAAAAAACACTTTTAAATATTCACTCAAACGAGCAATAATGGACGTATAAAAGCAACAGGAATCTCACTACTAACTACTTTTGATTTTGCACTAGATCCAAAGTGCATGTTATCATATTTAAATTCTAAGCAGGGTATATAACAAGGAGCTAAAATGACTTCCCCATAACATAGCAGAGAAAAAAAAATCCCAACGAATATTAAATCCAGAGATTTTATTTGCACTGACTTTTAAAAGGAGATATGGTCATGCCATTCAAAGGAAAAACATTTGCTCAATAACAGTGAATGTCAGCTAAAGATTTTGGGTGCAATATTAAACCTGAGAACATATATAGTAAATCTCTAAGCATTATTACTCTGTGATTAAACTATACACGTTGAAAAACAAAAAATTCTAAAAGTAAAGCTGATTCACCATATGGCAACTCTAGTAATATTATACACAGCCTAACTGTGTGGCCTTCCACTTACCAGGGGATGGTCTTTAACATTCAAAGACAACAGAATACCAGTGAGACTGAAGTCTACTTTGAGAATCTTGAAAGAGCATTTGAACCACACTAACCAAATGAGATTTGATCTTTATTTTTATGGACTACAAAGAAATTTCAGTACAATTAAATGCATGCCATTTTTCAAAGAAGTATTTCAATAAATTACTTTTGCTGAGAATCTTGCAGCTGCTTTCCAGAAACCAGCTCTTCTGCATTTTGCATCCCTGGGGAGTAAATTACAGCAAAGGATAGGTTTTTGTGAAAATCCCCATTGTTCTGCATGTAGGATTGGCCTTAGTTTTTCAGATAAGAAAGGCCTGAAAGTTAGATCTGATAAGCCTATAAATTTCAGCTTATAAAACTGGGCCATTTATGCTGTCGTGTGAGTCAAAAAATAAAAGATTTTTCAATGATAAAGTTGTTATTAGTCTGGAGTTATCTCTGCATAATAGTGCAAACTCACAAGCATGTTCACTTTCACAGTGTCTGCAGAACAAGGATCTTAGGAAAGCAGAGATCGAAACAGCGCCAAGCATGAAATAATTGATTTGCAATCTTGTTATCCAACAGCACAGTTTGTGAACTAGATTCTACAGGCTCTATAAAGTGCAAAATTAGTAATCAGGCATTTTAACATGGTAGAGAAACCATTAATACACATATCTGCATATTATTATTAGACACTTGAGTAATAAAGTGGTTTCATAGATCAGCAAATATTGAAACCAGGTGGTATTCCTATGGGCATCTAATGTATCATCCAGTGATTTCTGTACCTGTGTGAGCACATTACACTCAGTATTCACCTTATTTAGTCAACTGACTTTTAGCACAGCCAAATGCTCTCCTGTTAACTGACTCAGGAGCTACAGATTAATGTTAACCTGCTAGGAGATGAACACTAAACTTGAAGCCATCACAGTCTTAGACATGAGATATTTCTTAATAGCACTGTAAAAGGACAGTTTATTTTTTCTCTAAATGTAACAAAGAAATCGACCCATTCGACAGAAACCTGCAGGGACTTTGAAATGAAGACCAAAAGCAGCAGAAGGAAACTACTTCGAAAAGAGTTTGTTTTGTAACTATAGGTTGAATTCTAGATGCATTTGTGTCACTTTTTAAAAAGTGTGGACCCGGAAATCACCTCACCAAGAGCTTGCCTAAGTTTGCCACCATACAGATTCAAAAACTTCTTGATATTATTTTTCCTGTACGTTAAGCAGATGGATATATGATCCAAGATACTATACCTTAGAAACACTCTGCTGCAGTTTAAGACATATTACTTTCTTCACTATGCCCATGACCCCAGGAGGAAAAACTGTATTCTGTTGCAGTACGCACAAGATTCTCTCTACTCTTCAGTAAAGCAATGAAACAGGCACCTGACTTTGAGGATGTGATTATATCCACCCTATTTTAAAGTATTTTTCCAGTACCGCTGATTTAAGTGGAACTTACACAGTACCACAAAGCATGCACAAGTGCTTTCCTAGGCTAAATCAAAGCCTCTGTTGGAAGAAGGGTAACCCCTTCTCATCATGACCTTACAAATATGTTCTAATTAGTTATGGAGAGCCAAATTAAGCTGCGTGACCATAGGAAAGAACAAAAGCAAGAAAAGACAACTTAGAAATATCTTTATCTGACTGTAAATAGCACAGAAGTAGACAATACACAGAAATGAGCAACAATAGGAGTGACTATAAGAATTATTTACAGTTTAAAAAAATATATTAGCATTTAGTATTTCATAAGCACAAATTTTCAGAATGGGGTACGGCATTTTCTGTAAATGAGGCACTATTCTGAAATAATATTAGCATTATTGCCACTGGAGAGAACAACTGTATTCCCTTCGTCAGGCAAGCTGTGGGAGAGAGATCACTGCACACAACTTTCACTCGCCACTACAATAGGCTGTGTGACCAACTTGGTTAAAGATAGACAACCATGAACTAAGGAGCTTTTTTTCTTGATTTTATCTGATTTATCCCCATTTTTTTATTAACTGCTTCCACCTAGAATTTTATTTCAAGAATTGCTTTTTCAAAGGATTTTGTCTTGATCTGTACAGTATATTTTTTTTCCTTTGAAAAATGGAAGTGTTGCACTTAAGTAGCAGATTCTGCTAAAAAATGTAAAGAGGTTAGCCATTTCATTCCTCAAAAAAGTGCTATGACTCTGAATTATTTTTAAAAATGCTGATTGCATCTGGTTCACCACTTCACAGATGGGAGGAGCCTTTTGTTCAATGCAGGTGAGGCCTCTGCATAGCGAGTCCATTAATGATGGCACACAGGTAGAGTGCCATCTACAACATCTGGCACAAAACAGTAATTTGTTGTTGAATGAGTTATGTCAAGATTTTCTTGCTATAATAGTTCCAAGTTTTTAATCAGCCCTTTCAAACTACCTAAATCTTTTAGAAAGAACAACGGAAAAAGAGAATTAAGATCTTGTGCAAAATGGTCATTCAATCTTAATCTCAGTAAAAATGAAAATTTCTTTTCAAAGAACATTCAAAATAGTGACAGTAATATTTTAGCACTTGTCCTCAATACCTTCTCAAAAAGAAATGAAGTAAAATTCCTAGAAAGTGCTTCAATTCATCCTGCCTCAAATGTTCCTCAAGTTCCTAAAATTATTCTGGAAGACTACTGAAAGCAACGAAATGGCCCACACTTACTGTCAACAGCTGAACATCCTGCATTTTGCTGAAACAGGCTGTGAGCTCATCTGCCTGGCAAGCCAGAAACCAAAAGGTTATGAATGAAGAGGGTAGACAAAGTCATTTCTCTCGGTAAAGCCTGATCTGGCAATTCATTTACAGCTGTCATTGACTTAAAAGAATTTTCTTTCAAGCAAGTATCAATGCTTCTAAATTACCAGTTTATAAATCAAGACTATCATTAATATTTTGGTTTATTCTTGAAATTCCATACTCTGAAGTGATGGAATTATTTCAGAAACTCAGCTTTACTAAAAATTCAGCTTTTAATTTACATTCTTGTGTAGCAGTTTACATTCCTGTTTGCAGTCTTACAGATAAATCTGTCACTAAAATTATCACCCAAAGAGTTTAAAATGTAGAACAGAAAAACTGGATCTAAAATTACTACTTTTAAAATATCATTATTGAAGGCATATCATGATTTGAAAAGAGCATTTTACTTACAATTTTATACTTGGAATGCGTAATCCAAGAATAGCTTTATGATAAATCCTACATATTTGTTAGAAGATTTGGAGAGTTTTCCATATATAGATACACACACACACTTTTCTCATAGTAATAGTATAATTTCTTGCATTCCTTAATGTTAAGCCACTGCCATTTTTTATAACACTTAAGGTGACATTTGGCAGTTCAGTCCCCACAGACACAACTGTCCTTACTCCTACAGAAACTAATCCTCCCCCATCCCCCTCTAAATACGTAGCCCAAAGAACATGATAAATTACAGAAATAACAGTCTCGGGATTATTTTATTTCTTTATTCTTCAAAGTATGTAGTGCTGGATACTTTGCTTCCCACTACAGTTTTTCAGCATTTACAATGAAAAGATAAAATGGTTATCTAGTATTTAGTTTAAAAAAAAAAAAAAAAGCAAAGTAGACACACGATAAAAGCAAACTCTAAATTCAGCCTCCTTAATCACTTGAGAAGATGAAAACGTAGGCATCTTGTAGATGAATAGGCCATTAAGGTAAGCAAGTCAGTTCTTTAATCAGAAGCTTTTTCTTCCGGCTACCAAAGTCTCAGAGGTGAAAGCCAAAACTCCGGAGAACTGTGCTGGATACCATAAACCATTCAATGCCCTGCTAAAGAGGGAGATAGAAGGGCAGGAGGAATGCTAAAAAGAGGCAAGCAGGAAACAAGACCTAGTCATAGGGGATTCCTAAATACCAAGATTCTAAAAACAACTTCAGAAAGGACAGCCAGGCTGAAACATTGATTTGTACCCTAATTGAAGGCAATGTGATAATGGCCTCAGCACTTTGGGTTTCAAAGTTTCTCATGTTATTTTGGGATATGACCTATCTATGCAGAAGCACAGTAAGACACCTTTCACCAGCTCTCACAGATCACTGTGTATTGCTGTCAACCTCTGAGGGCAGTACTCCCCAAGAGTATCCAAAATTCAATCTCAACAAAACAATGAGACTTTTTGAAGTACATACATTTAAAAAAAAAAAATAAGAAGCCAATGCTAGTTCTCATTTAGTAATTATAAGATACTGGGATGCAGACTTACTACCCCCACCTCCCCCAAGACAATAAAGCTCATTTGCAATGAAAGCCTGCCGTGTAAGTGGAGCTTACACACAAAGATATGTATCGGAGTCACCAATAACAATTTGGTCATCTCCAGCACGCCAGCTTATTGTTACAACTAGATAAATTTTCCAGGGAGTGATTTGTTCATCCTACCTATCTTTTGCACTTCATTGGGAAATGATTACTTAGAAGCATCTCATCATATCCTGCTTGAGGTCACTTCTTATGCTGTATGGTTTCTGACCACATTCTACAAGGCACCCAACATGCTACAGAGAGGAAAGGATTTCTTTACTTTATGTTGGCTGTTTCATCTCCACAAAAATTGTGAAGGAATCCCTCCCCAACCCTGCTGCCAATCTATAAACTGAAGGAATTAACAGAAAAACCTTATTGGCTTCAAAATGAATTTGGAAATGCAGTGCAACTAAGTTAAACACATCTTTTTATCTGAATTTTACATTCCCTCTTTACTAACACCTTACACACACTTAAAATCCTGTGCCTGTATTTGGTACCAAATTTAACATGCAAGACTGTCCCTTGGTAACTTTTCCACAGACGTTTTTCTGTATAACTCAAACGTACCTGATCTAACAGCTAGAAAGAACAAAAACTAAGCATTGTTGAGAAAACTAGTTATGATAAAGGAGGGATACCTTTAGAGCACTTTAGGCAGTGTAGCTCTTTCAGTCTCAGAAGGTCCACACTTTATCAGAACTATCTGCTACATCTTCCAGAAGGCCAGAGCTAGAACCAAGAGGCCAGTTTCCCCCCCGGCACAGCCACATACATTACAAACCACCAGTTTCCCAGAAGATGCAGATGCCTCATTTTGCTTTCTCACTGAACTAATAGGTTTCTAGGATTCTAAACAACGTTAATGCAGATCTGTGTCGCTCCTTGTTTGAGAGGTGGATTCGATGCCTGGCTTAAGCCACTATTCCTATGATGGAACAAACTCCTGATTCATACCTTGAAGTGATGATTTCCTCCCCTAGATAACAGAAATCCTGTTCCAATCAGAGGTATCCTAATCAAATTTTAAAGTCTGAGAACAGCTGTTGCCATCTCTCCGTAGGTTCCATTAAATTTTGTTCCTGCTCCAGCACAGCTACTGGCTACTAATTTGACACTATCTTGATGAGAGACGGGTGAGATGCAAACATTTAAAGCAGCGTTTTAAAGACCATTCCACTCAGTCGGTGTGACTTCTCAATTTCATCTTTCCCTCAGTGTGTGTAATCTTGCAAAGAGCTTTGCATAAAACTTGGGTGGTTTTTAAGTATTCATCAGCCCCTGCTGCTCCCTCTCCACCCAAAGGCATGACACCAATTCTGACACTGCAATCATTTACACAATAACTAACTGCAAATCAGGGTAAAGATTGTGCCTCCAGGTGAGGAATGAGCAGCAGGATCAGATGAACTTTCCAGATCCCATTTTCATGCACATGCCCCATACAATAAAGAGCAAAAAAAAAAAAAAAAAAAAAAACAAAAAACAAAACAAACAACCAACCACATAGTTCTCAGACTTTTTTCCATAAACATGAAGAAAAAACACAGCCTTTTGCTCTTTTCCACCTCTGTCAGAGCATTGAAAAAGGCTGTGGGTACCTTTTTAGCTCTGGATACCCTTTCACCTTCCTAACCCCAAAATCCAGCCTGACAAAAAAAAAAAAAAAAACAACCAAAAAAAACAAAAAAAAAAAAAAAAAAAGAAAACACACAAGAAAACAAACATCACATCTTGCTTAAGGAAATGTTTGTGTCAGTTCTCTAGGAGGTATCAAGGCTCTTTTAATACAAGTGCACTTTTACTCTAGTCTTAGAGGGCTTTAAGTTTGAGGCATACAAACAAAACAGATTCTGGTTCAGGTCTTGGGAGATTTAGTAAGATCCCAACATCATCTATGGAGTCTTCACCGTCTCCTCCAGTTTAAGTGAAAATCAGGACATCAGAATATGTCTAAGTGTTATACAGAAAGCAACCATCTCCCTTAGGCCTAAACTAAAGGAAATTAGTTACTGTGTTTGCAAATCAAACTCTGCTGCAGTCATATTGAAAAATTAATTTTGAAGGTGAGTCTGCTTGGCCTTTGGAGGGCTTCCTGGCACAGAATGCAGACCAAGATTATATTGACTATGACCCCAAGTCACCTTCAAGCTGTAGCTTAACATATAAGCTGTTCAGAAGAAACTGGGCTTTTATTATCAGCAATAATAAACACACTTCCCAAATTTACATAAGGCCTTTCATCAGAGAAACTCATGATGCTTTTCAAACTTTAATTTAGTTGAACCTAATGGAGGCATCCACGTTAACATGTTATTGTTGCCATTTATAAAATAGATAAAATTCCAGAATATGAGAATTTTAACTCCTTGTTTTTTATGATACAACTAATTCTTGGTAAACTGTGCTAAAAAAGCCACTTTTGGAGTCAGGGGACCCTTGACTGAACTAATGTAAATACAGCTAAAAGTAAGAAAATTTTAACTTATTTCTAGGTTAAAGATGCAGGAGGAAAATTACCATGCAAAGGGAGAAATAAAACCATTAGTCAGATACACAGCTGCAGACTTTTTCTTGGTTTTCTGAGGAAAAGTGGATCTTGGGACGCTAGACACTAAAGCATTGGCTTCTTCCATCCATCTACAGAATGGATGCCAACGCGGTGCCAACAAGTTAAAACAAGTTAAACCACACTGACTTAAGAGTCACAGTAAGGGTTACCCAAAAGTCCATTTATTTGAAAATTTTCTTAATCCTATTGCTGACTAAACGAAAAGCCATGCTAACAATGTATTCTCAACGGACTTACAGTAAATGGTCTCTCTACCATCTGCCAGCAGGAATGACGCTCTACATCCCCAGAAGCGTCCACTCTCCTGCTCCCAGTGAAAGAGAATATAGAAACAATTGCAAAAGTTCAAACTAAAAAGGAGTAGAAAGAAAAGATTAGTGACTTTTCAGAGTCCTATAGACAATGTACACTTTGAAATGGCAGGAAACAGATCTTATATCCAGAAAGTCAATATTCTTTTCAGACAATTCCTTAGTCCAAGGAGTAGGGTCAGTAATTTAAAAAGCTGAAAGCTTTTGTTTATAGGCCAAACATACACATTTCATTTCCAGGATTCCTTAAGTCAGCACGCCAAACATACATTAATGGAGTAAGGTATTTTGGAATTTGGGCTTAGAAAAAGCAAAATATTCCTGGTGGTTACGGAAACCTGATGCAAGACTAAAGTAGCAATAAGGATGTGCATGAATTTGCACAATCCCATAATACATAAGTAACTAATTCAATTCTGCAGCCTCTGTAAATCGGTATGGTGTTCAAATCTTAATACTAATTTAGTAACCTGTAACAGCTACTTCTTTAAAACCTCCAGATGAAGGGCTGAGGATTAGCGTGTGAATAAGCCCCCTTTCTTTAGTAAACAGATTTAAGAGCAACACTTTCAGCAATTATGCAGCTGGTATAAAAAAAAAAAATCTACTTGAGCAATTTAAGTAAATGCTCATTTTATGAAAACAAGCTTTGAGAAAGTAAACAGATAGCAGGATGCTATCATTTGCATGTGTGTAATTCCAATGAAAACTGCAATATACTGAGAAAACAAAGCAATTGGTATGATACCATTAATTGATGTATATTTTTATTTTCTCTTTACTAAGTGGTTTGAGCAAAGGTATTGCTCTGTGGCGTTATGGTTTTTTCCTAGTGGCAAAAAAAAAAAAAGAAAAGTCATGGATCTGTTCTCTCAGCATTACCCGGCATTCCACTTCCCTAACCTTGTGCAATAGCTGCTCCAGAAAATGAACTTCCCAGTCTGTGAGCCTTTAATGTTATCGTATAGCTCAACCTGTTTCAGCAGAGGCAATACTGTATGTTGCAGAAACACCACTAAGAGAACAGTCTTATGGCACAGAATAAAACTAAGAAGTTGCTGGACCTCATAGCCAAACTGCCATCACTCTCTAGTACCACTGTACGTCATCCTCTTTAAAGGTACCAGTAGTCAAACTTGTATATACAGCTACCAAGTGAACTCAACTCTTCTGTTTGCTGACGGTCCCTCACTGCTTTCCCAGTGACCATTCCAGCCACATCTGGAGGTGAGATTTCCTTTATCTGGGATTTAGACACCAGCTATACATCTTCAGTGAACGGGTCACTCAGTTTTTTCTATGAAATACATAACTATCTGATCACCTTCCAGCAGCATTACACAATCCCACTACAGTGACCATAAATTGAAGAACATATTTACCCATAATTAATTTCAGCCACACAGCTGTTTGTTTGTGGTTTGTTTTTTTGGGTTTTTTTTGGTTTTTTTTTTTTCTGGTGTGTGTTTGTTTTGATTTTGTTAAAAGCTTCCCTGCTAAGAGCAATCCATATTGTACATATCCTCAAGGGAACAGCTTTAGCAGCTACCTTACATGCAGGTTATAGACAGGAAGTCCTGAAACACCAAACAGTAGCTTGTGTCACAAATATGTTTGGCTTTTTCTCCAAACTGACCCATCAACTAGGATGATTAAGGATCTTGGAAAGTAACCCTTGGGGCAAGATTCATCTGTCAACAGATAACAAGATGACATAAATTCAGTTTAGACTTCTTGGCTCTATTACAGAATGAAGTATTTTTGAAAAAACACCATTCAGCATACTGTAAAGGTAGGAAGTGGCTGCCTAATTTTGCACTGATCTAGGACAATTAGAGAAATTAGAATACAGCTCAGGACTATGTAACAGAATTACTACTGACAAGTGATGGTGGGTTATGGAAAATAAGCATGGTCGAACTTAAAGTGACTTTTGATTCAAGTGGTGCTATTCCATTTATAAAAATATTTATTTATCATATACATCAACAACTCTGCAGTACTAATATACGTATCAAGATTGGTTTAACTGCACAGCTTCACAGCACAGTTTACAATTAATTAAAACCAGTCACACGGGAAAAAAAGCAGCATGGTCATTCCAATTAAGATGCCTCTTCAGCTATGGCCCACAAGGGTCTGTTCTTCCATTACTATTATTCAGTGATTATTTTTTTTTTTTCATTGAATTGGGGAAAGTGGGTAGGTATAAATAAGGTCACTGGTGATCTTCAGACAACTTAAACCAAACCAAATAGCAGTGATAAATTCATGGCTTGTCTGATAGAAATGCACTTCCATGTGGACAAACTCAGAATCATTTGTGACAAAAGCAGGATGAGGGTATAGTTCTGCTCAGCGGCAACATACCAACAAGTTCACTAACTCATCACAGTTGTTGGTAAATGAACCTGAAATCCACAGCAGAGCAGTACCTAAAGCACTGAAATATTAACATGGGACCATCCAGCAAAATCAGCTTTCTTCAAAAACACTGAACGTGCAGAGAGCCAGAGAGGGTGGAAATGAATTATTTCAGATGGGGAACACAGATCTTCAAGGCAGAAAAAGTACGTGGATACCATTACATAGTTTATAAAAGAGAAGGAGATAACTTTATTCCTTGAATGGGAGTCAATAAGATCTGGTGCAACAAATCTATACAGGATGGGATGTGCAGTTGAGCAAATTCCAACTGCGGGAAAGAATATATATGTTTCTACAGTGAAAAGAATTAGCTACTGCAAGAAATTTACCTGGATTTGATGAACTGTCCATGACCTAAAGCCTTTAATCAACAATGGTTGTTGCTTAAAAAATATTATGGAGTTACTGTTAACTTTTAACAGAAACCAGGGTCTAGCAGACAATTCTAGCCTCAAAATCTAAGTGTCTATATGTTAGTGGCCAAGAGTATCTTGCCTTTGTGTAACATATTACATAGACTATTACAAGAAAATATTGCCACATAACCAAAAACTACTGTGCCTGCAAGACTTGGAAACCAACCTGTACTGAAAGGAAAAAAAAATTGTTCTGCTGTTTTTCCAAGAACTAGTCTTCTTTTAAATGTAATGCAACATGTCATTATTTATTTTAAATTAAGTAAAAAGTGATTAATTGCTCAAGCAGCATTCTTTCCATTTTATATAGACTCTTTTAATTCACAGACAGTTTCTAACATAACAGTCAATGATTTTGCCCTCTGGAGACAGTAAAAAGATTAGATTTTTTAGTTGAAATGTATATTTTAGTTAAAGGAAAAAACCTCTCAGCATCTCAGAATAGGGGTTACTTCACCACTGTATTATTGATGAGAATACTTACTTTCCATTTAGCTATGGCCCAACTCAAAGAGCTAACAATCTCAGCGTGGTGACAGTTTGGATTTTTACATACTAAATCAGTTTATATTTTTTGTGATTAGCCTTCAGTTTTTGGAAAATAACATTCACCAAAAATATTATGTGTTGAATACACAGTACATCTCAACTAGTAAAACAAACATTTGAACTATGACAGAAATTTATATACATTCTATCAATTAAATTAAAAAAACTCTAACCTTTTAAAAGCACATGTGTAATCAAATAATAAGGTTGCCAAAGCCTGCATAGCATAACTGGAATATACACTTAAGGGAGACTGACAGATTTAAATATAAGACAGAGCTATGCATCCTGTCTCACTGTCTCTTTCTTCTACCCATTTTCCAGTGTACCTCAGTTAGGACCTATTTCTCCCGCATTTTCTAATTCTGTGCTAGAGAAAAGCCTGTCAGTGTACAGGTGCAGCTGTGCTTCCTATAAGAATACTCTTCACTCAGCTCCAGCACAATCTCCTGTCCTGATCAAACACAAAAATACAGTTACTGTACCTTACTAGAAACTGCCAAACACATCTTATTCTTCCCAGGACTCTATAAACAGAGCTGGCCTATCACAACCAATCACAGAGTAGTAGCTTTGGATATTGAAACATGGAGAGTAGAATAATGAATACAAAAATATTTTTATATTTTTGGCCAACACAAAGCATGTAATTAGTACTTACTAAATAGGATGGCAGAAGAAAGCTGCTCTGATCCACTATGCTACAGATTAGTAAAAATTTACTGGTTTATATTCAATCCTTGCTGTTTGTACAAGTTTTGTGCCATGAGTTCACTTAAGGCTATGCATATTTATTTGGCATTTGCACTAATAAGACTAAGCCCCATAGAAGGCACTAAATCAGATTCAGGTATCAACAGGAATATCAGTAAGTAAATTGCAACCAGCATTTAAAAAACAGAGCTCATTACCAGGGTAGTATTTGACAACACATCTTTGACCTTCAGATCTTGCAGAAATGGTCCATGCTATGCAGCCTTCCAACATGTGCAGAAGAAAGAATTGTAAATGGCTGTGACCTTAGAAATGTTATTTGAAATTCTCATCTTACAGAAACCTTGCAAATACAATTTTACTAAAATCTCTAATCATTAAGTTCAGAACAAGGAGACTGAATAGATAACGCTGCTTCTCTAAAACAGGAATTTACCACACTATTCATGTACATTAACAATAATATAAACTTTGTGAAAACTTTAAATTTTTTCATCATCTCCTTACTATCAAAGGTAACCAAAATCATAAAAATAATTCCAGGAGCTGCATAAACATAGAGCCCTCTAAGTGTATGCCATTAATGATTGATCCTATATACTGTCTTTGCTCAACTATTCAGGGTCATTATGACCTTGGGAAATCATAGAGCTCTTTAAGTTTATGCCAGTGATGGCTGATCCTATGATGTTCCTGCTCAATTATTAAAGGCCATTAGAACCCTGTACAATTCTTGCTAGCCTTCAGGAAACACCACTGAGCGAGTAATACACCACAGATACTCAACTTTGTTCTCTTTTAGCAGCCTTTACCTATAACAATGAAGAATAACTAAAGGTTTCAGACATTATCTCCGAGACCCAGGTTGGGGATCACTGGTGTTAGCAGCTGAGGCTGGAACCTGAGCAGCTAGACCATTTCAGATAATGACTTGCTGTACAATTTTGGGACAAATAACGTGCTTCTCGTTCCCATCATCTTTTGACTTGTCTGTCCAGTTACCAACTAGTTAAAGAATATTTTTTTTATTATATGAAGGATCAGAGTTGTGTTATTTCCTAGGGATCCTAAACAATCTGTAATACACATTTGAGACACAATGATCCACAACAATCAACATTTCCTTGCAAGTACCTGAGACAGCAGAACAGGAACATAAGCATTCTATAGCATTATCGTCAGACATAACTCCACATCATGGCTACTGTAATATGGCTGAAATGCTTTATATTGTAAACGTGCAGAAAGAAAATAGCAGGTAAAATAAAGATAGCTTTATTTTAGATTTATTATTTAAATTATTTAATATTAGATATTTAAGATATCAGATTTATTATTTAAATATAGATATTTATTTTAGATAGAATTATTGTGCTAGGAAATCTTTTACGCTTTAAACAAATTTTGCTTTTAGGACTAGAATGAGAGTATCCTTTCCAAAGACTGCAGCTACCAACATGACCTCTCCTGCCACTTCTCACTGATCAGTGAATCTTAGATGGGCCTTTATTAAGTCCCAGTACAACTAATTGCGAATTACCTCATTATCTACCACTTACAGCCAATGACATTAGGGCAAGTTACTCAACTGTTGTATTTTCCTACACCAAGCTATTGGAAGGTTCCTGTTAGTAACCAGCTTGCTTCTCAACTACTGAAAAAGCTACGTCCATTTTAATGCCAGAATGAAAGAGTTCAAGACACAAGACAACTATCAAAAGTAAATGTTCTGTATTCTTAATTTAAAGGATAAGTTCCTTTCTAGTGTAAACAAGACTACTTATAACTCCTTGGGCTGTTTAAGAACTGCACAGCGGACAAAGCATTAGAACACATTAAGCACATTCTCTAGGAAGAAATTACATGTGTGGCAGTGCATCAGAAACTACAGTCTAATACTAAATTGTTGAGAGAAAATGGGCAACTCTAGTAATAATGCACTCACAAATGAGTCTGAACACTGAGTACTTCACAAGAAAGGGAAAGCTGGTGAAGCACCACCTTGCTTCCATTCTCAATTTTTGCATAGCTTCTATGGCATATTCCCCATTGTTTCAATTCAGACTAATGACTAAGACTGGGAACATTAAAAAAAACTCAAAACAGAAAGTAAATAATTTTATTAATTTCAAACCATAAAGACCTGAAATAAGAATAGTTTTCATAACAGGTTTCATAGGGGTTTATACAACGCACACTAACCTATACTGGGTTACAGAAGGAGAAAGACATTAGCGAATAAGAGCATTATCTTAATTTCATATCTCCATTAACTCAACTCTGTAGACCAGAAATGTCATCTTTTGCACTTCAGAAGATTTTAATGCATTTTGGTTGTAACTTCAATCAAAACTAATATTCCAGTTACTCTACAAAAATTATAGTATTAGGTAATTGATTATTCAAATTGAGAGAGAAATGCTCTGTGAATGTTCCTTACCAGTGAAATTAAACTTCCAATGGGTAAAAACAAAGGGCTTATCCTGTTCTTGGTTGCAACTGCATGTTAAACATCGTACACTCAATAAAATTCATTTTCTCCCATGTCAAAACAATCAGTCCATATGAAGTCTTTAGGTTTGTACACTTACCCCCTGCCATCTAGTGATCTGTCCTAATAACTACAGTAAAGATGTTAAAATACGGTCATCCTTAACTGT
Organism: Calidris pugnax; assembly: GCF_001431845.1. Classification (NCBI taxonomy): domain Eukaryota; kingdom Metazoa; phylum Chordata; class Aves; order Charadriiformes; family Scolopacidae; genus Calidris; species Calidris pugnax. Next base: position 11,704,130 of record NW_015090794.1, read on the forward strand.
CTATTTCGGCTGCCTTTAGTTGTCTTAGTCAATTCCTTACTGCATTTATTCCTGCTCAGGTCACAGTGACAATGTTTACCAACATAGCCATTAACCAGCAGAAAGTTAATAGGAGGATGAATCAGTTTCAGGGATAGCATTTTCCAACAACTTGTTCTTAGACTTCTAATCAAGTCCAAAACAATTTTTGAAGATCATTTATCCACATCTTTCTATAAAAGAGTCCTTTACTAGCATTTAGCAAATATTCCTGTGGAAGCAACTCCAGCAGCTTATATTAATATCATCACTCACTTCTAAAGAATTATCATCTCGTTTCTTTCCATTTCTAAAGACAAATAATTATGCCTCTATCCTGGATCACAGATTTTGATCGTGTTCCAAATCGAAACAACAAAATTATTAATTCCAGCATATATCACAGTTTGCCTAACAAATCCATGGACTAAATGCTCAAGTTATCCTCTAAATTAGGCAACCAGACCCCAAAGTAGGCAAGAGAATAATGGCAGACATAGACTGCTTTACAACACATGTTCCAAATGTCATGCTATTCAAAATGTTTCAAACCTAAACCACATCCTTGACAGTAGAATGCTTTAATCTGCTTAGGACACAAAGTCAAAAATTAGCACTTTAAATTGGACTCTCAATACAGTATGGATCCACCATCCCAGGCTCTCCCTCTCTAAACATGAATCCCCTTCAAAGCAACATGCACAAATATAATCAAGAGCACAAAGCCATGTAGACTTAGAGTTAATTTACTAAAAAAAACTTGCTTAAGGAGCAAATAAATTTTATAAAGTAAAAAAAAAAATCTATGAGAAACTGCATTAACACAACATAAAGTTGTGTGGTATTGCAAAGAAATGTCAAACTGTCAGACTTCAAATCCCCTTCTTAGACTTGACTCTACACTGATGCATATATTTAATGAAAAAGACTTGAGTTATTGAGTCAAAAACTGCTTTTCGTATAACCTGAGCTAAACATAAATGATAATAAATGTGCATTTCATTTGTGTAGATTAACATAATCCTCATATTCAATGCCATCTTATATCTTTGCTATTTACATCAAATACTTGCATGACAGCAGCTCACGCTGCTAAAGGCACATACTAAAGTTTCTGCAGTGAATCCAGGTGCAGGGTTAAGTTCCTATAACCTCACCTGGTTTTTATAGAGCTTTTAACTTGATACTGTGAATCCAGACCTAAATCCAGGTGCAGGATTCACCTGGTTTTTATAGAGCTTTTAACTTGATACTGTGAATCCAGACCTGTCCCTCACATGAGAGAATTTTATCTTGAACTGAACATAAGGCCTTTTAAATTCCAAGCTTGTATCTTAATTGAGGAAATCCTTCCTCTCCTCCTGAGAAATAACTTTTTAAATGATCAGCTTTCCAAGGTGTGGTGTTCAGCTTTCCAAGGTGTGTTCTTCTACAGTTTGGGAACACTGGTACAGGAGCAAAGAGCTGAAGCAAAGTTCCTCTATCAAATAGGCCCAGTACAAGTTTAACATGGAGCAGCAGCCAGATGTTAGAGAACAAGGCAAGAGGGAAAGCTTCTCTTAACCATAGCCTGGCCACACCAGCCATCCAGGATCTAAGTACCACATGATAGTGCTGCTGCAGAGAGCAGGAGGCCACAGGGACTGGAGTGAATCTTCATTCCAAACGTCTCATGCAGCCAGGGAGGAGCATGGGAAAAGCATGCTAAAAATTTCATCTGACATGAAAGGTAGTTTCCCCAAAATTCCTAACAAATTACTATCTATTAACATCTGAGATTTAGACAGCTGGATTTGTTACATGCTACAAGTTTAGCGTAGTCAATTCTTCAGAGCTGATCAGCAAAACCAGTTTTCTCCTCCTACAAAAGTAGGAAAGAACAAGTTTTCACATACTTTTCTCAGATTTTCTTTTACAACATGACAGTCCCAAAACTGCAATAGAAGCATTACTTTTGATGTTAACAATGAAAAGTTGCAATTTTTCTTCACTGTACTTCTCTTTTCAAAGGCAAAGGCAGTTTTTGTAAAAGTTTGAAACGGTGCTTTAATTCCCAAATGCATTAAGTCTTTCTGGAAGTTGTTTAAAGGGATAAAAGTTCAAGCTCTCTCCTACACATTCCTGCACAGGTGACATAACAGATGAAAACACAGTTAAGGCTGCTGGATGCTATACGAGCACTCGAGAAGTGAAACCAAACCCAGGAATTTGGCCTTGTTCTATAAATTTTGCACGAACATTTAAGGGAAAAACAGTTTGGTTTGTAACTAAGCAGACATTATAAATACAGAAGTATCTTTGTACCAAAATCCAAACAACCCTCAACAGACCATATGGACTAACAGTTGGTTAAACAGAGACCAAACAAGACTGTATCTTTTAAGTACAAGGATACATGGACACACACTCTTAACGGTCGTAACTCACAGATAACCCATTAACTTGTATAAGCTAGTCGGAGGAAGAACATCTCTATCAGCCTACAAAAAAAGTAATGACTTCCATGCTTACTTCTTCACAGGCTCTTTATTTCAGTAAATATTATTTTACACTAAATTAATAATTTCCAGTATGTGCTGGAGCATGGGTAGGGTGACAATCAACCATAGGACACATAGCTGACTGTTACGGTCATCCTCCAGGCATACAAGATGTAGACTGAATTCTACAGAGACCCTGGTTAAATGCTTTTACCCAAACTTTTGATGAAAAGGGGTGACTCACCAGCTCTTCCAAATGCTAGTTCTGCACCATCTGTACCAGATGTGAAATTTTTCCGTTGAACCTTACTACAAAGATTGCATTCCATATTGTTTGAACCAAATACTTCATTCTGATGCTATGCCAAGAAGAAACATTACAGAGGAAAAAATTGCATGGTCTTAGACTATGTGATTCACACCTGCTGTGAGCAGTTTTCTGACTATAAATGAAAATAATAAAAAAGAGAAGGCAAGAAGCAAATTATTTTAATACATGTCTAAATGAACAATTACAGTTTTACCCCAGGTAACCAGCAATAGTACTAAGTGAAGGAATCATTCCAGATACCACTGCAAATTGGTATGCAAATTGGTTGGCAAATGCAGCCCTTCATTCCCATGGCAAACAAACCAGCTCTGTCCAGTGAAGCTAGTGGCAGAAATGTCCTTCTGCAACCAACTTCTGTACAGCAGCAGCTACTGTTACAAATACACAATGCCAAGTAAATGCCCAGAAGTACTATACATCATTTCACATGCATAAAATATAGATGGTGTTCACATTCTGTTGTAATACAAGATTTCATAATAAGCGGAGTAATGAGTTTGAGCAGATGACCTAGGTAGATTTTTTTCTAAAGAATGGATGTTGAATCAGGCAAATAGCAGTGGAATAAAGAAACAGCACACTTACTGTGCTGATTTTTTTTCTATTACTAGTCCAAAAATGAGTCAAAGCCTATAATTTTTTTTAATGTCCTTTTTTAAAATAGAAGACATAATGGACTATTAGGAAACGTTCTTCCAATGCATGCATTGATTACCCATACCACTACATGTATTAAAATAAAGATTCTTCTAAGCACAGAAATGAAGTCATTCCAGTATTTCCTAAGGGCACACAGTCCATCTTTTCCAGGAGCTTGCTCTCTACAAGGTGACAGACACTTTACGGTGATTGTTGAACAAGTTTTTATTGTTTTTAGAAAGAGTTTTATGTTAACAGAATTTCAAATGTCAGACAATTTACATCTAATAAATTTCTCCAAGCTCAGACACACTGCTTTAAACAGGAAGGCAGAAAAAAAAATACTGGAAGTTTATGCAAAATGTAGTGCAACATCCCAAGCAAGAGTTTATTGAAGTAAAGTGGAAAGAATAGCTTCATTGAGCTTTGCTGAATTTTGAATGAAATTCAGTTTAATTTAGGAATTATTATAAGAAGTAGTGCAACATCCCAAGCAAGAGTTTATTGAAGTGAGTGGAAAGAATAGCTTCATTGAGCTTTGCTGAATTTTGAATGAAATTCAGTTTAATTTAGGAATTATTATAAGAACTTTTATTTTATTATAAAAACTATTTAAGAATAGGGTTTTTTGGGAGCAACAGTGAAATAATTCCTCATTATCACATTTGCTGATGCAAAGTCAGAATATAGTGTTGGAGCAGATATACACAGGTCCTTGGCAGCTTAAAAAAAAACCAAACAAACCCCCACAAAAATGGACAGATACCCAGTACCACAGAACTTTCCTGTATTGGTGGAACATTAATAGGGGAGTAAATCAAACCTCACAATCAGGACAGAGCCCAGTGATTTAGGTACACATCATTCTAGTATTATAGTAAGATGAACTATGAAAAAGACTTTTACCCCAACCCATAGTGGTATCAGCTATGAATATTTAAGAGGAATCCATTTGAAGCCTTTACTTTCAGAGAAAACCAGACAAAAACAAGGGTTATGATTTGTCCAGTTAACTTGCTTGTATATTGTGTATCTCTGGGGGGAGAAAAAAAGTCATTACCAGAACTGGTATCAGAATAAGAGTGCTACTTTGATATCTCAGACTTAAAACGAGCATGCCTTCATAAGCATTAGAAACCCAAAACCTAGACCTATACTGAAGTGCAACTATATGCAGTCACAGGGACTGATAAAAGATACTTTTGCCTGTATAAGCTGACACGCTAGACACATTTTACATGATTTTGTGAGTCAGGAAAACTGTTGCATTTAAAGATGACCTTCTGCCAGAATGAACGGAGTAAACTACCTTTCAAATTATTTAAAAAGGTAAATCCTACCAAAATGTGGAACACCTATTAAACATCTCATTTGAAGAGGAGTATCTTAATTCAGGAAATCAATCCCAGAAGAGAACAAATACATTTCAGAAAACTTCTAGATAAACCTGTATAGTAAAATTTCCAGCAGCTTTTAAGTGAATTACAGAAGCTATACTCTTACTGTATGACGACTTAACAGGAAACATCTACACGCAAGATATTATTCCCACCCACCCCTCCACTTCTGATGGAGAAGAAGCTAGTACACATCCAGGAAAAGTACCTGACCATGACAGGAAAAGCTTCAGCTGGATGGGAATCCATATGTTCACCCCCTCTCCCCAGTTTTCTGCTATGCCTCAGAAACTGGCTGACAGGCACAGCAGCCAAGCTAAATAACCAGTCGGAAAACACCGACAAAGTTAACCTCATATAAAGATGTGGTAACAGTGATCTTTATATAGACAACTGTTCAGCAGCTCTATTTTGCAAAAATCTCAACAAATGACATTTGCTCTCTCTCCAGATGAGATCTCAAACCATCAACTCTCCTCTTCCCCTGAAGGCTCTATCCTCACTCCCAGCTGCAAAATAGTATTCTACAACAAAAATGCAGCTGAAAGTCTGAATGGATAGACTGATAAATAACCCAAAATGTTCAATTCAATGTACCAACTGTTACCCAATTTGTAAACAGATATAGGGAGCAGAAAAACAAGCCTTAGCAGTTAATATTCCTTGTTCCCTCATCCCCCCAAAGCATCACTTCTCCAACATACACATTTTGCAAGCAGCTAACAGCAAGAGACAGATTAAAATACACACCCCTGCACTAAAAAGCACATAACCAAGATAAGAAACTAAAGAGTAACATTCTTATCATCTCGGTGAGACGGGACACTTGATCACATTCATCCTACACTACTTGATGCCCAATTACCAACTTCAGGATGACAAATAATTTCAAAGGCAACCTCATGGCCCTTCCCCCTTTCCCATCTCAGAGCCACTAAAGATCCTCACTTACACTTTTGCCTTCACCACCTCCTTCAGGCACAGGTTCTTCTGTGCCTATACACGGCATTATTTCTTCTTCTTCTGGTGCTGCTGCTCCTCTGTCCTTCCCAATGTTTCCTCCTTCATTCCCCAGTTTCAACCTCTTCCCCTCAGGTTGGGAATCATCCACCTCCTCCCTTCTCATCTTGCCATCTCTGCCTCGCTGCTTCAACATATCTTCTGGGCTGCCACAGGAATTTGACATTTTTTAAGTGTTATGGACTTTAAGCACCGATGAAGCTGCCTTCTTGGAGGGGATCTGGCTTCTGAGAGCTCCGATGTGCTCCCGCTCCTCTTAAAAATTTCAGTGGTGTTTCGAAGCCTGTGCAGGAATGGCACATAGCACTTCTGTTTCTCTGCCGCCCTCTCCTGCTCGCTGGGTAGCACTGTGCCCGAGGACAGTTGCCAGTGCCTGCTACTCACAAGCTTCTTCCTATACTCCACCCCCTGCACCCAATAAAAAGTAATAACCTTTCCAATATTGATTGTATAAACAATTCTGCTGCTTACATTGCCAAAATCCTTGTATTTCTGTACTACCTGATCCACAGGAATTGCCTTTCCTGAAAGTACAAAATATTTGCTGCACCTTCTCCAAATCTGAATTTACCTCTGTCCCTCAGGGACATTGTATTTTTTGGTTATATACTGTTATTGACACCAAGAATGATTAATCATTAAAATGTGAAGACTGCTATAATTCCAAATGGCTTCTTTCAAAATTAATTCACTATAGCTTTTTTTTTTTTAAAAAAAAGGTACCCTTGCTTTGTAAATTACTTTTGAATCTTCTAAATTCATATTCCACATTGTCACATCAATTTTGCACATTGTCTTCTGGTCCTACATCTGTAGGAATGTGATTTAAATGAGATTATGACAATCCCAAATGACATGCTTTTTGCACTCTCAACCAGTTTATGAAAAACATGAACACATACAATCAAAGGATTGGTGTAATATCTTGATTTTAAAAAAAAATAAATAGTAGCAGTAACCTAGTGTTCTTGCATATACACTGCAATCTGCTGCTTCACCTTATTCTTCCAATACAGAAGGTAATATGAAGTAGAGGGGCTTTTTAAAAAAAAACCAACCAAACACGTCATCTGAGTTCTGTTTTCTCCTGCTTAAGGGCCTGCAGATTTAAGTGAGGTTCCTTATATCTTGCAGAGTGAACTAATTCCCTAAGAAGCCCTCTGCAAATATCTAGATATGGCCCAGTCAAGAGTTTAAGGACTAAGCTTCAGAAGTGGTGACCAGTCAGTTGTGGATGAATGCATCTAACCAACTGTCCAGCATTTCCAGTGTTCAACAAGGTACACCTTCCAAGAATTTGACAGTTAGAGGAAGTTAATCTGTACCCCAACACTGATTTCACCAATGTTACCCAGAATGACTACAGAGGGGAGGAATCTTAACAGGCACCAGTCATTCCAGACACCACAACTAGGCCTGCAGAAGTGTAAGGGAACAGTTCTGATAGTTAGCTCTGAGATGTGTAAGTCTGCACACCCAGAGCTAGAGACATTAAACACCTACCAATACAACTACTTGTCATAAAGGTGTGGGCATTTGCCTCGGTCTAATTTGCAGGGATAAATACTTTCAGAGCTGGATGAACACAAGTCAAGTGGGGTCAGCAGAGGGGAAAAAAAAAAAACCCAAACCTGCTATGCTTTTTAAATGGTGGTAGATAAACACATGCCTTGTAATCTGCAGTGGTCTAGTTCCTCGGCTTGACCTTCTCTTTTCAATCATGTCCACTTCTGATTAACCATTTACAGAAGTAACCTGCTTGGCTGATAATTTTGATCCTCATCAATAAACAAGAGATTGTCAGCAAGGGCACAGCCAGGTAGCACTGCAGGTAGAGTTTCATTTTAGATGAGCACAGGACACAGATGGTGTCAAGATGGGGCTCAAGCCCCATTTCTCAGATGTATAAATTCCTATACACATATTGCTCAGGAGAAAAGGAAAGCTTTAAAACACTACTCAGCATCCTCAGCAGCAGCAGAATTAGCAAGCAACAAGACTGGGATTTTGTACAAAAGTTACATCCCCTATGCAGAACTCCTGATTTACTAAAGTCCTTTACCCTCTTTCCCTGCTTATTAACAAGGTGATCCAACACTTCCCCAAGCCCTTCTCTCCAATATTTCTCACCTTTCCCTGTGGCTTGGACCTCTTTAATGAGTTAACTGTTCAGATCATCTCCCCAACACCAGAAGGTGCAGCTCAAAACAGCAAGAGCAGTCAGATTGCAAAAGCCTGAAGCTTTCTTCTTTCTAGTGCTCATTCACAACTCATACCTGCTTTTTCCATCACACTTGTCCCATCACGTCCTTTTAACCTGTGTTCTATTTCTGCTTAGTTTCTTTAGTCCCCAATCTTATCTAAAATACTACAAGATGGAACTAATCCTGCTATTAAAACGTTGGTTTAGCTATTATACTGTTCGGTCAGATATTTCATTTGTACAGTAAACTGCATCCATTTCAGTTGGAACAGTTCTCCATCCAAAAGCTTTGATTCCATAGAATCCAATTGCTTTGCAAGAATTTGTCAGTTCTACCAGTATCTTGTGTTTGAAGTGGAATCAGGCAGCCACACAGGCTGCCTCAATGACCAGTCTCCCCGTGTTCCTGTCAGTGTGCTTGCCAGGCAGTGGCCTGGCTCCCTGCACACTTGTGTCTCCAAGCTGTCTCGATCATAGGCATAGTCTGCTTCTTCCAAATTAAAAAAAAATATCCAAGTTCTTGTTTTTGAAGCATATCTTCTGTTTTTTAAGAAATGAAAATTTACAGAGACAGATACTGTGTTTTTGTTTCTAATTAAACATTTTTGAAACGTCAACATTTTCATGCAAAGAAAAGGAGAAACAGCAAGACAAGAAATAAATTCTGTTGGTATTCAGGGAGAGAAGGTTGATTGGGCCTTTGCTTCCTGTTACTTAGCATTCAAATACTGTGTGGTAAGAATAGTTGGTCATTAGATTTTATGTTTCTACAGTATGTTGCACTAAAAGGATCCCTGATATCAGGCAGTTCCCCAGTACATTAGCCTACACTGTAAGTTGAAGTTGGGGCACCAGGCTTTATGCATGGAGCTCACTTCAGGAACAGGGTCCAAATCATTATACATTTCAGAAGAGGACAAAGTGATCAACCTGGGAGAAGAGCAGTGCTATACATATCTAGCTGCCTTCATTACCTGTATCACTACATCCCTTGCTTAATGTCAGCCTGGTTTACTGTTTCACCTTCTGACTAGATTGTTAGCTTAACTACTACAGTCTTGCCCATAGTTACTCCCTTCTCTTCTTTTGACAATAGTCACTTTATATCTAATGAGCATTTTTTAAATTTCAAGACTCATATTGATTCCTCACAGAACTCTTCACAAAACATCATGAGTCAAATAGAGCAATTAGCACAACTCACTAAGATCTAAAAGGTCATTAACCAGGAAGGTATGCCAAACTAAGTAACAAAGTGCTTTAAGTCCTTAGGAATTCTCACACAAAATACTTTCAAGATGTATCTGCTTGGAATCTTTGCTAAAAAATGCAGTATCAACACCAAAACAATTACAGTCAGACTTCCACAGGTATCATATGCAACACCATTATCAGCAGTCAGCCCAACTTGAGTCAACGTCTCTTCTTGGACTGTAAGGTACACTAAGTATAACACAGTATGCATGTTGAGCATCCTAGGGCACTGTATTGAGACATCAGTCCTTGAACACATCCTGGGATATGGGTTACCAAAAAACACACTCCAAAATTCTTTCTATCTAATCTTTGTCTCTCCCTTGTTTGCCTTCTCACAGAGGTGTCCTCTCTAACAACAAAGAAAACATAGTATCAATGCTTACCTGGAACTAAGTGGGAAGCAGTAGCAGGGAGGAACATGGGTGGCCTACAACCGCAGCAAAGAAACTTGCACTTCTCCGTTTTCACCTCTGTGCAGCAGCAAAACACACTGAGCCATGAGGCAGTTAGAGGCATGATGAGAACTGTGCTGTCTCCTGCTGGGAAGATTGGCCTCCACCAAGTCCACCTGAGAGCCATGAGTCTCATAACACTCTGATGTAAAGAAAGTTTGTTTTATTGTATCCACTTTACAAATAAGCACTGAAATATTGAGGAATACTGAAGACAGTTGTTTCAATTCAGAGGGTGAACTTCATTTCCTGTAGAATGCCAGGGTGCTGCATATTCATTATTTGCATCCTATTTAATCACTCAGAGTCTAAACTTGGCAACGATCCCTTTGTTAGACTCTTCTAGGGAAACAACACTCCTAGCAAGTTTCAAGGACAGATTGGCCAAGAGATTATATCTAACTGCACTCCCATTGAAAGCAGGCAGGTTCAGTGTAAGCGGATTTAGACCATTCCCAAGTGATTTTGGAATTCAGCTCAACCAGTTCACAACCACCACAACACAGAAGATTGGTACATTCATAGATTTCAACATCTTACAGAGTAAAATGATGGGAATTACCTCAGAATGACATTAATATCAGAACTCTATGATGCTTAAATTAATGGAATACTTGTTGCACTGCCTTAGCTCACCTTAGTTTGCAAGCCCATGTAAGACTAATCTTCTGATTTAAAGCCCTGTAACGTGTATCTTCTCCACAGTGAAAACACAGGCACTGTAAGTCTATTCATGTTGCAAGAGAACATAAAATGCCAGTCCTGCCAACGAAAGGCAATATAATCAGCAGTAAAAGCTCAGATCTCTTTTCATACATGCTCAGATAAAAAAAGAAAAGGAACAGACAACTTACTCACTTGTAAAATTACTTTAATGGGAGGAAAATGGAATTGTAAATTTATGTTAATCAGGTAATTTGGCACATCTTATAGCTACAAAGAGGACAAGTTATTTTTTAATAAGGATGAAAATGAATCAATAAGTATAGAAAATAAATTTTTCATTTATTTTGCTATTGCTTCCAAATTAAACTCTGCATCTCATCATTGTAATTACTTCTAAAAGCTTATAAATATTTCATTATTCCTTATTATTGTTTTATGTTCGCTGACAAACATTGGAGGCACTGACTCCATTGTTTATAGCACATTGTTTATAGCTTCAGGTTTCCTTATAAACTTACTCTGCTCTGCACTAGAAGCAGAGAGAAAAATAATCTCTTTACATGGTAGCTTCTGCATTGCCTATATTTCAAACTGTAATTGCAAGCCACATATCATCATATAAACCAAAGTGAAATCTTCATCTAGAACTGTTGAGGCATTTGGGTTTCTGGAGGTACCAGAGGTACCCAAACCTTCACAAAGTTCTTCAGAAGGTACTGAAATAGGCTGTAGGTACTTGCAAAGGTCTCTGTTAGCTTTCATGACCACTGTGGGACTAGATACATGCCATAGTATGGCAGCTTATAATAGCCCCTTGCAGATGACATGCAGTAAGTACAATCTGGCAAAAGAGAGAAATATAGAATTCCTCCTTCCCAATAATGGCTTTGTGATACATCTTCCCTGCATGCTATTTGTGCATAATGGGAGGACTACAACTTAGGAAGAACACTTGGATGCAACAGTTACATCTGCTATGATGGTCATAAAAAAAAAAAAAAACCAACTTGCAGGATATGTCGCTGATTATTAAATCCTTCGGAACCAATCAGACATCAAAATAGCCCCATGAAACTCTACCAGAAGTGCACCAGGACTTCAGTAAGTATGAAAGATTCATGGCTACGCACAGACAATGGAAAGGCTTGCTTCTCCAATCAGGGATCAAATGGTATGGTTTGTTTCTACCAACTGAAAGAGCCCAATGTTTACATCCTCAAGTTCCTCTCCAAAGCTACAAGTTGCATTCTGTGCAGGATAACATATCAATTTCCATTCCCACTGCCACCATGCCTGGTTGGATCACAGGACAATCCCACCTTCAGGATCATTATGCAAGACATCTGTAACTATGGCAGATATATATATATATATATATGCATGTTTTTAATTCACTTTCCAAATCTCCTTTCTTTAGTTAAAGAAGATTAGAAACAAAGACACTTTCAAATCTACAATCCAATAAATTTAAGTGAAAACAAAAAAATTGTATTTATTATTAAATACATTTATAAAGACAATTCTTCCCTGCGCTGACCCGGTACTTTTCTTGCTATAAAACCATTCTACGGGTGGGAGTTCTTTGTCCACTATCCTTACCATGCCATGAACTCCAAATGCAGACAGCAGACATGAAATCCCTCAGAAAAAAAGTAGATTGTTCCCACATCATTTTCTGTAGCACTTTGAAATCCTTCTTAACTAATCTTACCTACCACCAGTTAGCACTATGACTTCTGATTAAACAATGTTTAACATCCAAGTCCTGAGAGTCCCATTATTGATAATCTTGAGCCCTAATAATGTTGAATCAGAGTAGAGAAAGTAAACATTTAACTGGATGAGCTGGTTTGCTTTAATGTCACTAATATGCCTATAGGACAGAATATGGTAGTTAATTGAAAAATGGGATTAATTTTTAATCAAAACAATTGCCATTTTCTCTGTGGCCTGTATGAAGCATATGAGATGTATTATATGATCCATCACATTCGTCCCAGCACACCTAGTCCTATTCACCCTTCGAATAAGCTTGTCAAACATCCCTTCAGGTGAGCGGCTATTGGTAGGAACTACACATGTAACCACTGCTTTGACAGAGTTTTTCAGATCAAATTTCAGTCTTCCATTTAATGGCTAATGACACCTAAAATGTTTTGAGGAATTTGAACATCCAGTTCTCAAGCTGCTGCACTAAACAGGCACTCTTTGGACCGCAGAGTAATAGCATTGTCACTTAAGTAGCTCATATTAAATCATAGGCCAGAAAACAGTTTAAACTTTTACAAGAAGCCATCTGAAATTATATAGTTGCATCAGGAAAGCTAATCTGGATTCATACCTGCTGAGTACAAAGCAGACAATGCCATTATCAGCATTACCCCGCCTACCACCACTTTCCATCTGCGTAACCCATACAAAGTTATAAGTTTATGAAGACAATGTATTAAAAGAGAACCCATCACTATAGGCTTTATAAACAGCCTATCACAGTTAAAAATCATACATAAAGCATCAAAATTACAGGTCTTTCCTAAGTTTTCTTTAAAGAGATTCTTCAATGTCTAGAGAGTAACATAATAAACTGCTACTGAAAGACTTGAAGCACTATGGGGAAGAGAAACTTTTACATTTTTTTTTCTGAAAAAGATCTTTCCTACTCAAAAAATTATTGTATAGAAGAAAGGTTTAAAAATGGTTATACTTACTTATTGTTTCAAAAGCTCAGGATCTTAGAAGTCAGGTGCGAAAAATACTATACAGTGGTGAATAAAACACCATAGCTGACAGGACACACAACCATATTCAAATGGCATCCCAGACTTCCACAGATCAGAAGGTCAGAATCCATTTTGGTACAACTATACCCTGTAAACCCACTGCATGGATTTAGTCTCCTAAGCGACAGACTGACAGGTTGGATTACACAGCACCATACAAGTGTTGGTGGTGTATGCATCAACAGCATGGTTTCTTCCCCTCAGCAAAGGCCTATGCAATCCACAGGATGGGGCTACAGACATAAAGCCTGAAAACACTGCCTCCAACTAATTTGAGCCCATACACAAACAGAAAATTCCTAAGTAGATAATAAACAGCTTACGTTTTCTCTCACGCTGTTTTAAGTCCTCTGGAGGAAAGCTTTTCTCAGTCATTTGCACCAGCCTAAGTGCTTTGATGTCAGCTTACTGAAAGGACCCTGGCTGGGATGGAATATTGCTTACATGGTCACATTAAACACACCAAAGCACAAAAGTTAATTTTCCATTTACGTGCCCTTAAACTGTAGTCCAGACACCTCACAAAAAGAAGTATTTTGAAGTATTTGGACTACGTATTTGAAAACAAAGAACAGTTTGAACACTAAGAATCTGAGAAGTGTCTCAGCACTCTCACTTGGCATCCATTTGTGTTGGCTAGTCCTGTACTTCTGTTGTGCAAGACTAAGCAAGGACACAAAATATGCCATTCATGGTTTGATAAAGACTTCCTAATTTGATAGGAGTTAGGACTTGAATATATCAGAATGATAGCAGTTTAATACAAGTTTCAAAGCAGTCTTCCTATTTCAGCTATAATAACAAATTTGCTGAGAGTGAGTTTCATTATTTTTGTGCAGATCAGCCAAAGGTATTCAAAACATTTTCACCCTGTTTTAGTCCTTGAAGGGAGCATAGGCCAGCATTAGGCTTTCTGAAGGGTGCTCAGGTTTAAGGTCAACTGCTGGCCATTGTCAAGACAGTAAGTTAAACACAACTGGATGAAGAACTTAGGATACTGATGACATACCAACTGCTTAAGCTGAAAAGTGTAAAATACGATTTTCACTATTGCACAAGAGTAGTTCATGGGATTAAATGCGTGCATATTTCAAAACATGTGCTGTATGTTATCACATTATATTATTACTGCACCCTCAGTAAGCTTGCAGACGACACCAAGTTACGTCGGTGTGTTGATCTGCTGAAGGGGAGGAAGGCTTTGCAGACGGATCTAGACAGGATGGATCCACCGGCCGAGGCCAATGGGATGAGGTTCAACAAGGCCAAGTGCCAGGTCCTGCACTTGGATCATGAAAACCCCATGCAGTGCTACAGGCTGGGGCAGAGTGGCTGGAGCTGCCCAGCAGAAAAGGACCTGGGGGTGTTGGTTGACTGCCAGCTGAACAGGAGCCAGCAGTGTGCCCAGGTGGCCAAGAAGGCCACCAGCATCCTGGCCTGTATCAGGAACAGTGTGGTGAATAGGACTCAGGAGGTGATCGCCCCCCTGCACTGGGAACTGGTGAGGCCCCACCTTGAGTGCTATGTCCAGTTTTGGGCCTCTCAGCACAAAAAAGACATTGAGGTACTAGAGCGGGTCCAGAGAAGGGCAACGAAGCTGGTGAGGGGTCGGGAAAATAAATTTTATGAGGAGAGGCTGAGGGAGCTGGGGGTGTTCAGCCTGAAGGACACTAAGGGGAGACCTTCTCGCCCTCTTCAGTTCCCTGAAAGGAGGTTGTAGAGAGGTGGGGTTTGGTCTCTTCTCCCAAGTCACAGGTGACAGGACAAGAGGAAATGGCCTCAAGTTGCGCCAGATGAAGTTCAGATTGGATATCAGGAAAAATTTTTACACTGAAAGGGTTATTAAGCCTTGGAATGGGCTGCCCAGAGAAGTGGTTGAGGCACCATCCCTGGAGGTATTTAAAAGACAGGCTGACATAGTGCTTAGAGACATGGCTTAGTGATGGCTTTTTTTTAGTCAGAGTTAGGTTGATGGTTGGACTAGGTGATCTTAAAGGTCCCTTTCAACCTAGACAATTCTATGATTATATATGAAAGCAACAAAAAGTTGAAGTGATTTACAACCCTCTTGATATGCTCAAAGACTCAGAAGTGCATTTACTTGTATTTTACAAGACGTTAAGTCCTTTTAAAAGGGTTAATTTTTAGTTTAACATTTTTTTAATTTAGTATTTGGAATGGGAGCTTCTGTTAGAGAAAGTGTTTTCAGCAGATCTAAGGCTGGCTCACAAACTTTAAGTCCTATACAGCTTGCATTTTGAATTCCAATGAAAAGTTTGAAGCTGTTCATGCTTTCCTGCAGCAAGCTATTGCTTCTAGGAAAATTAAGTTACCACAAAACCCACCCTAACCCAATTCAGGGAAAGTGGACCTGTTCTTCTAAATGTAATAGAGAAAGAGTTCATAGTATCATAGAATGGTTTGGGTTGGAAGGGACCTTAAAGATCATCCAGTTCCAACCCCCCTGCCCTGGGCAGGGACACCTCCCACCAGATCAGGTTGCTCAAAGCCCCATCCAGCCAGGCCTGAAACACCTCCAGGGATGGGGCATCCACAGCTTCTCCGGGAAACCTGTTCCAGTGTCTCACCACCCTCACAGGAAAGAATTTCTTCCTAATATCTAATATAAATCTCACCTCTTTGAGTTTAAAACCATTACCCTTTGTCCTATTGCTCCATTCCCCTTTAAAGAGTCCCTCCCCATCTCTCCTGTAGGCCCCTTTCAGGCACCGGAAGGCTGTTATAAGGTCTCCCCAGAGCCTTCTCTTCTCCAGGCTGAACAATCCCAACTCTCAGCCTGTCTTCATAGGAGAGGTGCTCCATCCCTCTGATCATCTTCATAGCCCTCCACTGGACCTGTTCCAACAGGCCCATGTCCTTCCTGTGTTGAGGACTCCAAAGCTGAACACAGTATTCCAGGTGGGATCTCACGAGAGCAGAGTAGAGGGGCAGAATCACCTCCCTTGACCTGCTGGCCACACTTCTTTTGTGCAGCCCAGGATGCTGTTGGCTTTCTGGGCTGCCAGTGCACATTGTCGGCTCATGTTGAGCTTATCATCCACGAACACTCCCAAGTCCTTCTCCTCAGGGCTGTTCTCCAACCATTCTCTGCCCAACCCGTATTTGTGCCTGAGATTGCCATGTCCCAGGTGCAGGACCTTGCACTTGGCTTGGTTGAACTTCATGAGGTTTGCATGGGCCCACCTCTCCAGCCTGTCCAGGTCCCTCTGGATGGCATCCCTTTCTTCCAACATGTTGACCGCACCACATGGCTTGGTGTTGTCAGCAAACTTGCTGAGGGTGCACTCAATCCCACTGTCCATTTCTCCAACAAAGACGTTAAACAGCACTGGTCCCAGTACCGACCCCTGAGGAACACCACTTGTCACTGGCTTCCACTTGGACATTGAACCATTGACCGCAATCCTTTGAGTGCGGCCATCCAGCTAGTTCCTTATCCATTGAGTGGAGTGGTCCATCCATCAAATCCACGACTTTCCAATTTTGAAACCGGGATGTCATGTGGGACAGTGTCAAATGCTTTGCATAAGTCCTGGTAGATGATGTCTGTTGTTCTCCTCTTATTTACCAATGCTGTGGCAATATCATAAAAAGCCACCAAATTTGGCAGGCATGACTTGCCCTTGGTGAAGGCATGCTGGCTGTCACCAATCACCTCTTTATTTTCCATGGTAGATGATGTCTGTTGTTCTCCTCTTATTTACCAATGCTGTGGCAATATCATAAAAAGCCACCAAATTTGGCAGGCATGACTTGCCCTTGGTGAAGGCATGCTGGCTGTCACCAATCACCTCTTTATTTTCCACATGCCTTAGCAGAGATTCCAGGAGAATATGCTCCATGATCTTGCTGGGCACAGAGGTGAGACTGACTGGCCTGTAGCTCCCTGGGTCTTTCTTTTTTCCCCTTTTTGAAAATGGAGGTTGTGTTTCTCCTATTCCAGTCAATGGGAACTTCACCAGACTGCCACGACTTTTCAAATATAACAGAAAATGGCTTAGCAACTTTATTCCCCAGCTCCCTCAGGATCCGTGGATTTCATCAGATCCCATAGACTTATGCACCTTCAGGTTCCCTAGGTGGTCTCAAACCTGATCTTCTCCTACAGCAGGCCGTTCTTCATTCTTATAGCCCCTGTTTTTGCCTTCAGGGACTGATTGTCATAGTACAAAGCTGCTTGGCATAACATCTCTACAGCAGGTTTCATGCTGACCTCAACAACAACTGACAAACTGAACACTCTTTGCAATGCAAGCCCTTGGTAACAGCAGCCTCAAAGATGCACACCCCTATACAGATCATCCAGAATATCTTTTGGAATATAGAAACCACGCAAAAGGTACCTCAGCCAAAGAATGCGGAGTAATAGGAGATGTCAGTCAGAAAAGCTTGTTACTTTCAAATACTCTTTCTTAAAAATGAAATAGTATGTTAAATGTTCAATAAACACTATGGGGAATAGCAAGCTTTTGTGTTGGAAAATTTACGGAATCCCTATATCATCTTGACAAATTAACGAGACTGTCTCAGAATCCTCTGTACACCACCCAGTAGGTGGGAGGAGGCCAGCTGAGGTCACTCTGTGCAATTAAGGTCCATTAGTGCTCTCAGGGCTCTGATGATTCCATACTGGAGGCAAACAGATTGCTAAATAAGGATAGAAGAAAGAAGGACAAGGATGTATTTACATTTGTTTTACAGACTTTGGGGTTTTATAATATAACCATTACAGGAAGTGATTAGCTTCTTCCTTCAGCATCCTTGGTCATAAAATAAATAAATGTCTTCCACTCAAGCTCCTACTAGATGGTATAGTTAATATTACATATCTGCTTGTCTTACCACACAACTAAGCCTCTGGCAAGAGGACAACTACATTTTGCTTTCTTCGCCCTTTTTTCCTCCCTTGCTGTGTTTTAATAAAGGTGCCATTTCCTGTCAAGTAACAGATGCTCTCTCCACCACAACAGCTTGCCTCACTTGTTTCAATAGCTTCCAGTGAATCGTCCCACAGCCCCATCAGACAAGCACAAACCAGGAAAGAGGAAAGAAAATACTGAAAGAGTTTTATTTGCTCTTTCCTTCCACTTGCACTTTCTTGTAAAGTTTTGAATAAGCAGTAAAAGTAGGAACATGCAGAAATATGGACCAGCATAGACCAACTTCCAAAAAAAAAAAAACAAACACATAAGAAAATTATTTAGAGCATCTATTACCTCTGTAAGGATACAGTAATCTCCTTTCTCCAGGTTTAAAGTTCAGGTTTTCCTACATAGGACAGCATGGAGGAAAATGATATACAGAAGTACAGCAGAAAAATGGATATTCTACTTTGTAATAAGTAAGCTTGGCTACTCTAGCAATGCATGCCTTGCTAAGGACTGTATCCTTGAAGAGGAACTGAAAAGCTGATAGAGAAGAACTAAAGACTAAAGATAATATCCTACCCGAGGAGGTGCTGAAAGCCGGACTGCAAAAGAAGCATGAAGTCAGCAAAAGTCAGTTGTAACTATGGGAAAAGTAAAGGTAGCAGAGGGAGACAGAGACCGGGGAGTCAATTAGAGACCGTGCAGGCTTACCCACGCCCCCTGCATTGGAGCATGCGCATGTAAATTAAAGGACACTAATGTTAAATGAACATGAGGAATACTACTAACCAATAGAAATTGTTAAGGTACTAAACCATAATCATAACTAAAGGCATTTACTTTTACGTTTTGAATCATATAAACATACCGAAGATTTTGTGGACCTGTGTGCTAGCTTTATGGAATACCACCAAGCACCCGTATCTGCTCAAATATGCAATAATAACATACCTCTGCTCTGTGTGTACCTTGGCATCTTGCCACTTTTAGGGCAACAGTACCATCACAAGAACTATTTTCCACAAACTCTTTTTTTCCTTAAAGATTTCCAGTTTACATACCAGAACAGTGTTTTCTATCCCACCATCTGTGGCTAAAGCCTAATAAAGTACTGGCTGTTGCAAAGCCTTAATTTTATTTGTCATTAGATTTCATGCTAGGAACAGACTTCAGAGTTTTGGCAGCAACAGCTGTCATGCATTGAAATAAACTTATTTGTATTACCAAGGCATGTGTCTGAAGGAGCTGAGCCTTAGAAAGCTGCCCTTTGCTCTCTTCTCCTCAGTCTTTGAACAAAAATTCACTTTGCGACTCTTACGTATCTCCCAAATTCACTGGCACATCTGTGAACAATGATAAAGCACAGGACTGTAAGAAAATAGCTGACAAATCAAAACAAGCAGCTTGAAAAATGCAGCAATTGGCACTCACAAACTCGTTGGGTTTTTTTTTTTGTTCCTCTTTCCAGTACTATTCCAGTTTACAATAAGATCTTGATCAGTGAAGTCAAGAGAAATGTTATCAGTGATTTCAGAGATAGGCAGTTCAAAAGCTAACATTATCATCATAATACCGGAAGCTACTTACTGAAGGAGCAAAAGACACAAAAGCACAAATTAGATGGCTGGAAGAGATAAAGGAACTGCTGTAACATTCAGCCAGGGTGACTGTCATCTGAATATTCTTCCAGCACACCTGGCCTAGCATCTTCATTTTACAGCCTCTGTTGTCTTCAATGTCTCTTCCTTACCTCTATCCCTTCAGCATAGTCTGATTCAAATCCTCCATTAAAAAGTTTTGCTCCCCTCTCACACTCCTTAGCTTTTGGTTTGCTTGTGTAACACATACCTTTTCTTTGTCTGCCTTGTATCTTTCTAAAGAAGTAGTGTCATGCTTCATCCTTTAAAAAGTATAATGCAACAGAACCTTGATCGTAACTAGGGCAAATAGCTACCACCATAATCCCCATACATGATAAAAGGATTCTATCAATCAAAAGCAATATTCTTTGTCTATACTGCAGGAGTAAAGAAGTCAGGTCAAAACCAAATATGTTAATCAGCATCAAGATAACTAATTTAACAAGTGAATAGTTGGTAGAGTCTGCAAGAAAGATCAGGAGTTTAGGTCAACCCAGAAGCAACAAAAGTAGAAATAACTGAGCTACAGCATTCATCCATGAATGAAGATAACCTTCTCATCACAGCCAAAGGAAAATAAAGTATAAAATATAACTCTGGGTGTCTGTTACTACAGAAGCCACAAAAAAGACCAAAATTCAAAGCAGGAGGCAAACCTTTCTGCCTTAAATGCAAGCAAGCTATTATCACAGATCCTCCAGTGGAAATAAAGCGTATGATCGCAACCAATTTTCAGCAAATTTACTTTCCTCCAAGCATCAGCCCTGAAAGGAAGAGATCCCTTTTTCTTCAGTCATGAAGCAGAAAGAAGCTGTCTCTGAGTTTTGTGAGTGTCTCATAATTGATGAGGGTTCAGCTTTACATGGGATTGAAAGGTATGTCCTGATACATCAAAACCTTTTATGACACAATTACAGAAACCCATTCAGTGTCTAACAAACACAGCTAGGTTATTTGCCTCCTCCTGTTTCTGTTATCAAATGGCAAAAGCAAGGCTGCTATCCAGTTTTGTTTATACATGCATTATCTCAGGTGCCTAAGTGCTGTTTAAGCAATTTATATTAGAGAGCACAGAAATTTCAAGAAAGTACTACAGGCAGTCTCTAATCCGAGGAATAAAATACAGGTTTCGGAGCCATAACTAGGGTCTGACAATCTGGTATTATGTAAAGCAGGCCCTGAGTTAATAGTTTTAAACCTGCCCAAGGGCAGAAGAAAAGATTAATACATATCTGCTCATATCAGCCTCAAAATGAGTCTAGTATTTCAGGTAAAAGACTCCTAACCCCCTTAAGTGCCCATTGTTCATTCTTACTATCACTTATTTCATTGACCTGTTATGCTCAGAATGTAGCTATGGTGAAATAAATATTTTTAAAGACACACTGAAGTGGAAGGTGGGAAGGTTAGGGGAAGAAACCGAACCTGGAATACAAAGACATTTCACATCTTGTGCTCCTTTCACTCATTTGAGTATCGATGCTGTGTAATCACCAGCCTTCATTTAGTTAATGCCCTAAACTTCCAGAATGTTTTTTTCTAAGCAACAGAACTCTTACACTCAGCTTTATGTAAATAAATCAGTCTAACATCCTCTACAAAAAGGGACAGAGGGAAGGAGTGCCTTATTTGTTCTTAGAAAGTGAAAAGGGAAAAAAATCCCTGCTGTATCTCTGCCAAACTAGTAGCTACAGTAAAGCAAATATATTTAATTTACAGTTAGACCCAAAGTAAAGCAAGCTGCATGTATTACTCTGCACATCAATGACAAGGAGTTAGATAGGCCAGTGGCAGCACATGGGTCCTACATGAAACTAAAGAAATTTGTATGGGAGATAAGAGACCAAGAAATTACAACCATTAAAGCGTGTGATTACCAGTCTGTAGTAGTTCAGATTAAGTCACTGGGGGCTCCCCTGATTTTACCCTAGGGGCACCTATAAACTCAACTGTGACAAAGCTGTCCCCTAGGGCTAAAAAGCAAGGCTACACTACAGTTAAAAGAAAGTGGTTATATGAAAACAGAGAACTGCTAACTACTCTTATAACAGAAACTCATTAGCCATACAATTTTTATCACTTACATTGGTTCTTCAAATGGTGGGAAGCCGACACTCCAAGCAGCAGCTACCGTGTGGAGCCTGCATGAGGTAACTGGGGGTGCGAGGTGGTTCCTGCATCCCTGCACCCTCAGTAGCGTGTGGGGAGGCACTAGGTCTGGAGAGCCAGTTTGGTGCCAGAAGCCCCTAGAGCCAGCTCAACACACCTGCAGACACTTATAAGCAGCCACTCGAAAAATCACGCTTTAAACTAACAAGCTTGGGTCGTGGGGTCCAAAGTCATGACACCTGTGTAGTCACAAGCAACAGAGTAGATGAGCACACCTACCAGAGTAGTGTTGAATGCTCCCTAATGCTCCAAAATCCTCTCCCCCAAATACGGCCTGGCCTCAGGGAGCCACAGCTGTGCTCTGGGCATCAACACCTGTGTCCAGGTTTCACAACATAGAAGGGTGTTTTGCTAGCATGTGCCAGCATGCTCTACAACAAAAGCAGTTTTATTTATTGCATTTTAATCAGACCTGAATGATCTGTTTAAAATTGAGATATAGCCTCTGCATCTTGCAGTTTTAAAGGTCTCCCCTTTATTTATTAACAGTGTTCAAACAGCAACCTTTGTGGTGCAAACCACACAAGGAAGTAATTAAATGCCATAGAATTTGAAGTCCTGGAGAGAAGTCATTAAATTTAATAATAATGCTGGCTTCTACAGCAGCTAGAATAACACATGCACAGCATTAGCTATTATGTTTTGATTGATCATTTCTGCACTACCATTAAGTTTAGGTATCAAGCTGAAAGCTACTCCTCAAAATCTTTTAATGAAGAACGAATGATCTACATACCAGCTTTCAGAATTAAACAGGGTTTTTTCATTAAAGTATTTAATACAACTATAACGTTTATATTCTTAAAGAGACAGATCTCTTTACATCACTATAATACATCACTATATAGCACCTTCTTGCATGATTTTCTTCAAAGATCATGTGTTCCTAGAGTCTATAGATGTATATAGCCACTATAACTTCACTGATGCCGTTAATAGAAATCCATTTTTCCAGCACCTGAAAGGGGGCTACAGGAGAGATAGGGAGGGACTCTTTAAAGGGGAATGGAGCAATAGGACAAAGGGTAATGGTTTTAAACTCAGAGGGGAGATTTAGGTTAGGTATTAGGAAGAAACTCCTGTGAGGGTGGTGAGGCACTGGAACAGGTTGCCTGGAGAAGCTGTGGATGCCCCATTGCCCCATCCCTGGAGGTGTTCCAGGCCTGGCTGGATGGGGCTTTGAGCAACCTGGTCTGGTGGGAGGTGTCCCTACCCATGGCAGGGAGTTGGAACTGGATGATCTTTAAGGTCCCTTCCAAATCTACCCATTCTATGACTCTTTGATCTCTTAATATCACAGTTCTACACAAATACAGTTCACCAAATTATACTACAATGCATTCACCTCTGGATAATTTTTCTGAATTTCTGCTTGTATTTTATCTATGATTTTCTCATGTTCTTCCATAGTTTCTTTGCTTCTAACTTTCTCAATGCCTGTTTTTGTGTATCAATAGAAGCATATGGACTCTTGAAACACACCTGTAATTATTCTACACATTTGTACATAGAGAAAATGAGGCATAAGTTAAGGGCTGACCTGATCGTCACTCCAGACAAATACCAAAGCAAAGAACAGAATCTAAGTCTCACAAAGCT
Source organism: Calidris pugnax (assembly GCF_001431845.1). NCBI lineage: Eukaryota > Metazoa > Chordata > Aves > Charadriiformes > Scolopacidae > Calidris > Calidris pugnax. The sequence goes on from NW_015090794.1 coordinate 11,727,670, forward strand.
ATTTTCTACATAGGCAACGAAGTGCTGTGTGAGGTTATATTAAATAAATATTAAATTTTATCTCCCTAGTAAATGTTTTGATAGGTCTGCTATCCTTAGCCATGTGCTGCAGGAGTTCCTCCACCTAGGCATGCTTTTTGCAGGCAGGTCTGCTGCCTATCCCTGCCGCAGGAGAGAGGGTGAAGCACTTCCTGCAGTCTGAGGTCTGCACCGTACACTCTCTCTTCAGCAGCTCCATCGGGGTGGAGGGATATCATAACACCTCATCATGAAATTAAAGTTCTAAAGCCCAAAGTTTTGTAATACACCTGTGTGTTCCTTCTCTTGTTGCAAATCTGTCCCTAGTCATGAGGCACCCTGACCGCTAAGAGGTTTAAACCACTTCAGCAGCACAATTGCCATTGTAGTTCACTCTGCTAATTCTCTACCATTGCTCATGCTGCTGCTTCTTTCCAGGCACAGCAATCTATTTCTATTTGGTTTTATACGTTATAAAAAAAATCAGTTATATTAATGTAGGGAAAAAGCATTTTTAAAATGGGAGTTGAGGTCCTTCATTCCTGTTTTTCTCGTAAAAGCAGATTCACAGCTGCACGCTCTGCATAGACCACCTCTGGAAACTCATCTATTTCTGACAGATTGAATAATAAGAAGTAATGACCCCTCAGCTTTCAAGAGATATTTGTCTAATTCTCATTCATGTAAAAAGTTGTCCCATACATGTTCTACGGCCATTTGTGACAACAGTATGTTGCATTATGGCTTTCTATTTAAAGGGTGGGCTACCAATAGACCCTAAACAACTGTGACATTCCTAATGCCACTACATATCACTTAAAAACTTGCCTGTTTCTCCCTTGCACCTGTTCTGCAGGATTAAGCTAGCAGAGATTTAATAGTCTCAGTTTGATATCAGACACATCAGATGCTGTTAATGTAAAGGCACTTCACCAGTGCAGCAGCCCAAGTCAGGCTAGTTAGTCCCGAGAGCTGTAGTAGCTACTGCAAAATGCATTTTGTGCTTCAAAATCGGAACAAAAACAATTAATCCTTAACAGTTAACCTCAATTGTATATCATGGACTTGATTATTACTTTGAGAAGTAGCTGAGGGCCAGACTGTCAACTACATTTTATAGTCCTTTTTTTGGTGGAAAAAAGAAAGGGAACTACACTGGAAAAAGACTGTCCAAAAGACTATGAAAAGATGACTATGACTGTGAAAAGAATTAGCGTGTTTTTCTTTTAGCTAGTGGCATTAAATCATGACTTGCAGTCATTTTCCAGGGGGTTATCTTTTCACAGTGTAAGAATAATAAAAAAGCAGTCAGTGGTACCACTCACAGAGTACACCACTGGCAGCTGAGATTTTTACGATAGAAAAACAAGCAAAAAATTGTGAAAGACTACCACGTAGTTGCTGAACCTAGCCAACATTAAGGCTAAGAAAATGCTTAGCAAAAGAACTTGAAAGCTAGCCTGATGATTTAAAGCTTGTTTACCTAGCACTAACAGCATCCATTTGTACTCAAGATGGACTTTGCTCAATAACCACAAATACTTAAGCCACAAATTGGGCTAAAGGGATTTCTTCAGAAGAAACAATTAAAGACTTAATATGTAATACCTTGACTAAATAATCACAGAGGGGAACAATAACCTTCTTGTAACACGTGGACGATGAACATACCAAGGAGCGAGATTACTCTTCAGGGACTAAGCTAATAGGATTAAAATTTAGAATATCAGAAACTTTAATAGTGTAACCTATTAGGTCATGGAATAATTGGTATCATCACAGCAAAGAGGCATTTTATTAATACTATATTATAATACTATACTATTAATACTATAATATACTATAATATACTATATTAATACAAAGTACTCACAGTGAGACTGTGGAGAAAAGCAATGAGACCTTAAAAGATTTTTGTGGCATCATTTTTAAATTCTAGACTTAAGAATTGGATTCTTTTAAATATTTTAGAATGATTAATTTGAAATAATTGGTGAAATTTGCATATGAAGGTAAGAAAAGACTTTTCTCCCAGTCTTTCCATATGAAACTACTTATTTGACAGAATATTTTCCTCACTCTGGTTCATAGTCTGTAGGCAAAGAAGCTCTCACCTTCAAAGGCTGTTGTACTTTCCCCCCACTCAACAGCTAAACTACAGGCTTCAGCTAACACTGGCAGTATCATCTTTCATTTCTTAATGAAAAGTAGTGTCTGCATCATTTCCAGAACATATCCAGTAACGTACAGTGATGGTAATGCTAAACTGATTTTTTTTAAGATCAAAATCTTTGTTGCCACATAAAATTTTGTAACTGAGAGACTCCAGTAAAATGGAGTTGCAGTTTGAATTCTTAGCTCCAGGGAAGATATTGATTGCTTTTAGCAGGAAGTTCCACTCCTAAAATATAGATGCCCTGCATCAGATTTATATACCTTAAAGTCAAACAAACTAAGTAAAGTTATCTATTCTCATCACACTTGATTAAACTCAGTACACAAATTCCCCAAATCAATAGTTAATTAAAAAGAGGTGGCAATTTCTACATACTAAATTAGCTCATATCTAGCATTCTACATTCCCTGTTGCAGGTACATGTATATTGGAGGAAAGAAAACTAGTTCAATTGGAAGTGAATTATCTATTACATTTTAGGAGGCTGTCTTTTGTTTCAGGGACAAACCCCTCTGCCCCTCACCCCACCAATAAAAAAACCCCACAGAAAACATTTTATTAATGCTAAATTTTTAAAAACAGATCTTTGCTGGGTGTATCAAGACTTGACATATCAGTACAAGGCTTGGTAAGGCTACACAAAGTAGACATGTAACTGTAAAAAAACTCACAACAAAACTAAACCAAAACAAAAGGAACAAAGCTTTTGCCAGTGTGTAAGCCTATATCTAACTATGTGCCATCCTATTCCTAGTTTTCCTACAGAATGCTGTGTGGCTATGGCAGGGACTTTATGAACCAAAGTAACACTTTGTACAGCAAGGACACACAACAGAAGTTAGAAAAGCTGCCCTGAAGCTTTTCTTCTTGCAATAGGGTCTTCGTAGAATTCTGTAGTAGAGTTCTAAGTGGAGCCATTAATTTCTCATTCCTCTTCCTTGCTCAAAGCATCCCTCGCCTCTTCAGGAGTTTCACAGCCATTGCTGAATGTGGTAACTCATTTTGTTCTTAGGGCCCAGCAACCTAAGGACACTGACTAATCTTTATTTCACAGAAACTAGTCAGTCCTAAATTGCTCTACTGTACTCTATGGGATTCCTTCACATTAACCACACTGCAAAACTAAGGAGTTGTAAGACTGACTCGTAAGTTGCTCTTTAGGTCTTAAAGACATGAAAGTTTAAGATTTTTTTATTTTTCACTGCATTTGACATCCAAATACAATACAGCCAGCTATGAGAACTTGCCCGCAGCAGAATGTCATCATCCTATTAGGATATTTTTGCTACTTGCTAGGTTTATGTATCTTTTTTTTAAGCTAAAGAAAACAATTATTATGTATACCAATCTGGAGCTAGCAGATGTGGGGATAGAAACTTGTTATTTGTATTATGCTAATGTAAGCCACTTCAAAATACACAATTAAATTGCAAGTTCAGTAGGCATGATAGGCTTGCATATGCCACCTACCCACATTGGGCCGCTCATGCCCAACTAAGCCTCAGGAATGTCTATAATTGAAATACAAATGTCCTCTGCTCAGTGCAGTATATAATCCAATTTGAAAAAAGGTAACACCTGAGTAAAACAATAAAGGAATAAAAGCAAAGGCTAGGACTGTTCACATATTAACTCCAACGTTATTTCCTCATAAGAAAGTACCAAATCAGCAGAATCTATGTATTCTGCAAAAAGTTGTCAAAGCCAGAAGAGCTGCTGATGGCATAGCTAGCTAGTACTTCTGGCCTGCCTCCTTGCCAGTCCAGCCTGCTCGGTTTACATGGAGGGAGCTGTTAGATTTCCAGATTGCCCAGATCATTCTTCACTGTAAACAAATGTTTAGATTGTGACAACTGTAATGGCAAATCTGAAACATGTCCTATTTATAGCCCAGAAATGACCCACCAGTATTCTTCACAGAAGATTTTGTGGATCTCAATAAGATACTCCATTTCAAACTTAAGCTCTACTTGGCAATTTAATTATTTTTTTTTGAGGGGGGGGGGGGGGGGGTTTTAAGGGGGGGG